>NC_056726.1:1054765826-1055138326 GCF_019279795.1 Protopterus annectens | reverse complement strand
TTCAAATTTCAGCATTATGATAGTAAACCATCTATATATATATATATATATATATATATATATATATATATATATATAGATATATATACTGTGTGTGTGTGTATATATATATATATATATATATATATATATATATCTTACATCTGTACATACAAACTTACAAACTTACATTTCCTATGCTGAGAGCTGCTTACACCCACGCAAGCGCAATTGCCTATGCTTACTGCGCCTTACATATGTTTCTTGCAGCTCATTTGTGCTTACTTGTGCCTTATTCGTTATGACAGTACCACTTTGATTGATGGAGTCTTGTTAATAGTCTCATGCGATACATACGTTCACTATGACATATTTAAATGTTGGCTTTACAGCAGAGCGACAATCATTCCGCAAGGAAAATGATATGTGCTATAGTCGAACTTGAACCGTCAATGGCTTTTCGTTGGGTGGATGCTCTAACCACCGCACTATTGGTGTTCTGCTTCATTGATATGTATACCCATGGTTCATAATTACCCAAACACATGCCTCAACACTTCACTTACACATCAATCATCCATTTACCTGTTGGGAAAACCGCACTACTGCACATGTGCTATTCCCTATTCCCTACTGCTCTGGAACTGTGCCGCATGCTGACTCACTCAGAGGATATTCAAAACTCCAAAGCCTATAGTCCTGGCACATACGTGTGTTTGATTGTCAGGGTCTTCATGTGGTCATCCGGGTTTAGACTTGTCCAACTGGGGACCGGGACAGCCCTGTACCCGTTTGAATGTCAGATTTAGCACATGGACAAGGTTACTCCCACTGTTAGCATCCTACCTGTGGTTAGAGACGCAGGGACTTTGGCCACCTCTGGCCAGCTATATTCCTTCGCAGTCATTATGATTGCTTTCTCGTTCTGTGTGTGTGTGTGTGTGTGTGTGTGTGTGTGTGTGTGTGTGTGTGTGTGTGTGTGTGTGTGTGTATATATATATATATATATATATATATATATATATATATATGGTTGCCACCTTTTCAAATGGCCAAAGTGGGACTTATTTTGTACAAACATCAGGTTTTGCAGGCAGACACATCCCCACAGACAATACAAATGACAGAAAATCACATTTATGCCTAATTGACAGCTTCTTATTGTAGCATTTTAGTTGCTTATTCAGATTTGTATGATATTTAGGTGTTTCTGATACAGAGTAACTTCTTTATTCAACTATTACATAAATATAGGACATATTTATGTCATTAAAGATGAGGGCATCTGCCATTTGACACTAAGTGTACAGGACACAACTGACCAATGAGGGACAGCCCCTCGCAAAATGCGACAGGTGGTTACCCTATATGTATATATGTATGTATGTATATATATATATATATATATATATATAGATATATGTGTGTAAGTACGCACACATACACATCTTCATAGGTTCATAGGTTCATAGGTTCATAGGTTCATACTAGGCTATCTGCCCGAGGGCATTTACAAGCCTAGCCCATCGTTTTGTGGCTTAGGCCACCCCTTTAGTATGGGGAACTATACCCATTATTTTTCTGTGCCTCTGTCGAGCAGTGACACTGAGGTAATCCCTGGGGTATATCTGCGATCTCCCATCCATTGGTCAAGATTTCTCTTGAACAAGGCCAGCGAGGTGCTCTGCCTCACATGTACCGGGATTTTGTTCCACAGCATAGGGAGTCTTTGGGTGATGAATCTATCCCTCCAGCACGTCCTATTAATAGCCGTGTCAAGGTTTAAGTCTCCCGCCCTTGTGGCTCTGATGGATCTAGATTTTTTGAGGTGAAGCATATTCATCAAATCTGGGTTTGACATGGCCTTGTATGTTAGGCAAAGGTCACCTCTTCATTACTTTGACCATACCGTTGAATGTCTGTGCTGTCTGCTATGTTTTTGATAACATCAACGTTAGGTATAACTGCCATAGATAAGTGGTAAATCACATTGATTGTGATGTGTAGGGTCGTGCCGTCAGTCTGGCTGACACGATATATTGTGTTCCTGGGTGGAACAAGGGAAGTTGGACAAATGGTGAATACAACACTTGTCAGCTGCGTTTTTCTGTTTAATTGCCGATTCACGTCACTTAAAATCCGTCTACATTATTACTGTGAAACGTTACCCCAGTTCACATTTTATTGACTGTATATCATTATACAGCATAAAATTAGCAGGGTATGCTCATATACGGATTACGCCTCATAAATGGTGTGTGCTGCAGTTGAACTGGCAACATCTGCTTGATAGTCGGATGCTCTAACCACTACACTATTGGTGTTCTGCTTCATTTATATCTAAACCCATGGTTCATAGTTACCCGAACACATGACTCAACACTTCACTAACACAGCAGGCATCCATTTGCCTGTGGGAAAACTGCAGTACTACACATGCACCATTCAATACCGCTCTGGACCCTTTCCGCATGTTGAGTCACTCAAAGTATATTCAGATCTCCTAAGCCTGTAGTCCTGGCACATACGTATATTTGATTGTCAGGGTGTTCATGTGGTCATCCGAGTTTAGGCTTGTCTAACTGGGGACCGGGACTGCCCTGTACCTAGTTAAAAGTCAGATTTAGCATGAGGACATTGTTCCTTCCACTTTTAGCGTCCTACCTGTGGTTGAGGATGCAGACGTGTGCTCACTTCTGGCCATCCTGATATATAATAAATATTACGGCTGGTTCTGCTGCCATTTCTCTTCACATTTGTTGTGACTACTATATTGTGACCATGTTCATTCTTCATAACTATATATATATATATAAATATGTGTATCTTTATATCTCTCTCCATATATATCGGTCTGTACATACACATGCATATACACATACATACGTTTTTACATTCCACATACTAATCACTGCCACCTACCCGCTTGCATACCCGCTTACGTCTAGGGTCGCCACCTTTTCTAATGGACAAAGTGGGGCATTTTCGGGACACACATCAGATTTTACAGGCCGACACATACCCACGGTCAGTACAGGGTTTAGAACTTTACTTATTTTCCTAGATGAGAGCTTATTCTTGTAGCAGTTTAGTTGCTTATTCTGTTTCTTGTAAAATTTATGTATTTTACATACAGAAATAACTGTTTTATGCAACTGTTACATGAAATATGGTACATAATTATTTCCTACAATCCCAGGACATTTGCCATTGTATTATTTTTGGTCAGAACACACCTGCCCAAACAGGGACTGTCCCTCAGAAAGTGGGACAGGAGGTAACCTGCTTATGTCAGTGCCTTAATCACCCTAAATCCAACTGCCACTATGCGAATGTGTAAAGTATATATTCTCGATAATGCATGTGGGGAGCCATGTATCACGGTCAGGTGTTTAATCTCGGATAGTAGGTTCTGCATGACCGGCTGGGGGCTCAGCAGTCTCGTGAACCACTACTGCACATACAACTTGTGTCCAGATGTCTACAGGACTGGACATCATGTCGTGACACCAAGTCTGATGTTCACACAGGATACTTATCCCATGAGGGATGTCCACAAATTGAACAGACTAATAAACTTCAATATTTTTGGATTTATGAAAATGTGATAGGGTTATACATGCAAGGGATACATAGTTTGCAATCCTGAGACTGCCTAGGGTGAGACTGCCTACTAGATATGAGTAGTGCTCACTATGTGCAAATATGGCTGCGCCAAGGTAGCAGGCCGAGTATGGCTGGATTTGGTGGACGTTTAGGAATGAGGGGGGGTTGTGTGCTGTAGAGGGGATGATGGGTATTCAATTATGCATCCAGGTGTGTTGTGGTTGGATGGCTCAGTTCAGGCCAGACCATTATGTGGGTATGTGCTGGTGACGTTTCTGTACATGTGTATCGCACATTTTTATATTCATATGTTTGTGGGATTGTGTTCTACAGTATGGCCTGTCAAGTTGTATTGCAGATGTGTATGTTCTTTAAGTTTGTATCTGTTTAAAAAGTGTTTTATGAATGACGATTTAAAGATGGATAGAAAAAGTTTTGTTTTATTTACTTTTACTTGGCCATGCTGTACAACAAAGAATAATTTTACATTGTAGAAGTACATTGTATTTAAGGTGTCTTATACCTTTAAGGAGAAGTGATGTCATCATCTCTATAAATAGAAGGAAAGGGGCGGAGTACAAACCATTTGAAAAAGTTTTCAAACCTTTGGAAATGAAAAGCGTTTTATTTGTGTTGTTTTAATTAACCAAAAATATTGAAGTTGGCATCGCTTAATAAATATTTTTTACTTCAAAGCAATACAGAGTCGCTGGTGTTTGGATATAAGGTTCACATCACTTGGATACAAGCGCAAAGAAAGGAAATTTTGTCAGGTACATTTGCTATACTTGGTCTGTTTTTCTGCAGCTATTCCAGGCCTTTTGGTTTCTACAGTTATTGAGTTTGTCAGTTGGATGATCAAAGATGGATTTTACTGAATTACAGTACATAGACATAGGTAAGCATTATCGGTTCATTACAGACTCATCACTCACCTTTCTTATGGCTGCTGAGAACATTGGAGTCCGGCATTGCCTAAGTCTGATGGTCACAGTAACCAGTCATTACACAGGTATCTAAAGGCTGGTATGTTTACAAGCATCAGTGTTACTGTTTGTATGTGTTTATCTCTATTTTAGTAAGTGGTCAGTATGTGTGTTATTCACTGCCTCTTAGATGGTGTCTTGGCATAAGACCTCCATCAGCCATGATCATCCCCAGCTGCAGGTTCCTCATCTGATCCTTCATCTGTGTTTGCTGGTCTTATCTGTGGTGCTGAAAACTGCAGTCCCCATCCTGGGGCATCTTGTTGCAACTGCATTCTGAATAAAATGTTATGTAAGATGGCACAGACAGTCAATATTTTGGTAGAGGTGACTGATGCATATTGTACAGCAATACCAGGTGTTTCTAAAGAGCTGAACAGTGACTTCAGCAGCCCAAATACATGTTCTATGATGTTTCTAGTTGCTGCATGTGTGGTGTTGTAACTTTGTTCAATGGGGTTGCATGGGTTTCTCATGGAAGTCATGAGCCAAGGTTCTACTGCACATCCTGCATCCCTCACCAGATATCCTTGTGAAAAGTTACACCTTGAAAACCTTAAGTACAAGTCACAGGTGTGCCATATGTGGTGGCCATAGAAACTGCCAGGGTGACCCGCACAGACATTATCGATGATACCTTGTGCATTATAGACCACCTGACAGTTGATGGAGTGATAGCATTTTCTTTTTATGTCCATCCTTCCTAGTTCATCAGGTAGGCTATTAATTCAATGTGGATACAGTCTATGGCCCCAATGCCTCAAAGGAATTTGCTATAGCAGACACATTTTGCATGGTGTCTGAGGTACATGGAGACCATATATGCTCCACCACATGTTATAGCATTGCATTGATCATTTGCTGGAATATTCTTTAGGTAGAGGCGTGTGAAACCCCCAATGTGTTCCCTGGGGCTCCCTGAAAAGTCCCTGTAACTAGTATACATAAAGCGGCACATCCCTTAATTTCCACTGGCATGCATTCTTCACGATTCTCATGGGGCCTCAAGTGATGATGGCAGATGTCCACTGTTTGTTCTATAGTATCCCTGTCCACCTTGTAGCACTCTAGTATTTCATCTTCATGTAGTCCATGGTAGATCAGACATGGTCTGAACACCCTCTTGTATGATAACTTGCTGCACATACAGGGCCATAATGGCTGTAAACACATGTAACATTTTATAAAGTTCTCTTCTGGCTGGATTCCAACATGTGTTGGAATACTGAGCTAAAATGAGAACAATATATTTGCTCTAGTTTTATCAATTTCAGAATCAACCCACCATGATTTTTTGCTTCATTAGCAGAACCTGCACTATACACTCATTAGCATGTTTGCTAACCCTTGTTTTGTAGCTGGCTACAATGTGTTCTGCTGTTTCACCTTATATTCATTCGCTGCTCATCACACACATGAGATTAGCATGGGTGATGCAGTGGTGCAGTAGTTAGCATTGTTGCCTCACAGCAAGAGGTTCTCCAGTTCATTCTCAGCTGGGTTGCCTTCTCTGTAGACTCTGTATGTCCTCCCTATGTTCGGATGGGTTTCCTCAGGTAGCTGCATTTTCCTCCCACATTCCAAAGACATGCATCTGGAGCATCTCTCCCCTGGCCTCCACTGAAAATGGGCTGCGTCCTAGTCGGACTTTCCCAGTAAACAAATGTTAAATACAATAAATGGCAAGTGTTCATGAATTCCAGCCATGGTATCTTTATTAATAGTTATTATTCTAAGGCCTAAGATAAGGTTTATGGATGTGGTGAGAGAGGACATGCAGGTGGTTGGTGTGACAGAGCTAGATGCAGAGGACAGGAAGAAATGGAAACAGGTGATCTGCTGTGGGACCCCTAATGGGAACAGCCGAAAGAAGATGATGATTCTAATAGTTCATGACTCTTAGCTAATTGCTAACGAACTTAATCATTATTTTTACAAATATTTGTCACACTACTCAAACAAATGTCTGCAAAATGTTAGAATGCAAAATTGTTATGGATATTCCTTGTCCCTATATCAGTGCCAACAGTATGAAGAAGGCTGTACAATGCATTAAAAAGGCAACATCTGTGGGATCAGATCAGGAATAATAATTCCAGCTGTTCTGATATATATATATAAATATATATATATATATATATATATATATATATATATATATATATATATATATATATATATATATATATATATATATATATATATATATATATATATATATATATATGTATTACATAAACAATCACAATTACTAAAAGACAGTCTTTAATAAATGTATTTATTTATTTGACATTTGTTAACCGGCTTGGTCCAACTGGGCCAAGAGCCCATTTTCAGTGGAAACAGAAAAGCTCCAATACAGACAATTTAGTAACATAAGCTCCAAGCTCCAATACAGACAATTATGGTACAAAACTCCAATACAAACAAGTACAGTATATATAAAAGATATATATTTTTTGAGTATAGCAAAAAATAAAACTAGAGGGTTGAGTACAGAGCATACATCAACTGAAATTTCTTATACAAAGATATAATGCTACAAGATAAAATTCTAATATAATTCCAATATAGAGAGGCATTTAAAGTATTTAAAGTAGAGCAAAAAATAAATATATACATATATACATGTGGTATAGAAGTCAATCTTACAGGTGTAAACTTTTAGTAAACCAGGGAAAGGAAGCCAACAAACTACTGAAACACAAAAACCAAGTCAGCAGCACCAAGACCCACCACAAGAAGCATCAGGAATCCAAAGAATATAAAATAAAACAATTTATTGAAGCGCTTTTCATTGCTTGTAATGTAGCAACTTCTACAGAAAAGATACACAGTTTCAAACAGTAGTTTATAAGTAATTGAGACATGTCATGTGATGGCCACACCTCCAGTAAGTCAAATTCTTAAAGAAACATTTGCTAAAAAAACACGTGTTCATAAAACCTAAATACAAAAGCTGCAAGTTTGTCAGATTAAAAGTGTCATCAAAACTAGAAGGCATTAAACTGTTAGACTCAAACAATAACAAAGTTAGACTAATCTTCAAAATTACGGAATAATCAACCGGGTATATCTCTCTAGAATATTGTAGAGCTAAAATGAATAGAATTATATTCAAGCAAAATACCAATTACCGTCTCAAATTTCTTAGTTTCAGAAGACAGGCAATATTACAAGCATCATTTAAACCTGGTACAAAAAATGCAATCAAACGGATTTGCCATTCCAGCTCATGTTCCTCTAAAAGTAAATTCAGTGGGCCACCTCTCAAATTAGCTTGAACTTGATCTATAGCTTTAAAGGTAAATTTGTGGCCCACATTATTTGCTATATGTCTTCGTAGTGGGTTGTCAATTTTATTGACTGAAATAGCATCGGTGTGCTCATAAACCCTGTCCCGCAGTCTACGTTCAGTCTTCCCCACGTAGAATGCGGGACAGAAGACGCATCTTGCAATGTAGACTACTAGTCTAGAATTACAGTTGAGTTTAAATTTAATCTCGTACTTGTTATCACCTGTACAAAATGTATTACCCACTTCCATGAATCTACACATCCTACAAGATTCACACAAATTCATTCCAGCATACCTATGTGTTTTAAGTTGTTGCCCCCCACATTCAAGTAAGTTTTTAAAGTTGTGGCCTCTACGAAATACAATATTTGGAACTAGACCTAGTTTACTGAATAGTGAAATATCACTCAAGATAAACTGCCAGTTTTTACATAAAATACGTTTGACTTGGCCACTACCATGACTAAAGGTAGTAATAAATCCACCTTTGAAGTTAGGGGCTAAAGTTTGTGATGGAATTTGTGTTGAGACAAATACACTATTTTGACAATCTACCATGTGAGGAACAAGACTGTCCTGTTCTAAACTGTTTAGACCAAAGATGGGAGAGACAATTCCAAGTCTTCTTTTATCAGAAACTTCACTGACTAAAGTTCCAATAAGGTCGCTAGGATACCCACGCTTTTCAAACATCTTCCTAAGTAAATCGCACTCTTGGTGGAAATCGAGCTCAAGTGTGGTCATTCTAGCTGCCCTTATCAATTGGCCTTTTATAATGGACCGCTTCTGATGGAACGGGTGGCAGCTAGGAAAGTGTAGGAATGAGTTACAGCATGTGGGTTTTCTAAAAATCTGTGATACATACCCTCTGTTGACTTTATCTTTTGAAAGTTTTACATCTAAATAGTCAATCGTTGCTGTGTGAAATGTTGATGTAAATACAAGGAAATCAGTTGTGGAATTCAGAAATGAAATAAAAAGCTTAGCCTGAATGCCATCTCCATTAAATAACACGACAATGTCATCCAAGAAACGGGTGTAGTAAACGAGGTTTGCCCTGAAGTGCTGAGCTTTGAAAATAAAAGTTCTTTCCCAGTACGCCATCACCAAGTTGGCAATGCTGGCACCACAGACAACCCCATAGAGACCCCTCGTTTCTGTAAATAAAAATCCTTATTGAATAAAAAGTTCTTTATATTCTTTGGATTCCTCATACTTCTTGTTGTGGGTCTTGGTGCTGCTGACTTGGTTTTTGTAAACTTTTAGTAAAGCTATGGGCAAAGAGAGACAACTAAGAAATGGTAGATTGAGATGCCTGAGTAGTAAGAGTGATAATATAATAGTGTAGCAGGTTAGGTAGGGTCCTGACTGGGGCAAGACCTGGTATTAAATAGGTGTAGTCTAAGTTCCTTTCTGAAGTGTTTAGGGTGGGGAATGGATCTTATGTGTAATTGGAGTTTATTCCAGGCTCAGGCTGCAGTACATTTATATAGTAGTCTGTCAACATTTTTGTTAGGTTGATAGATATTTAGGGCTTGCTGGCTAGATGTGCAGAGAGGACAAGTGGGGATGTAAGAGGATGCAAGGGAGGAGAGGGATGGGAAGGTAGATGGTTTGTATAATATAGAGTGTGTGATTTGAAATTGTGATAGTAGGAGCTGTTGGGGGAATTCCCGGCATTTTACAGTTGAGTGCAAGGCAGTGGTGAGAGTTATAGGGAGAGTTGTTAGCAAATATAGCTGTTTTGTGGTATATTTGTTGGAGTTTAGATAAGGTTGTAGACTGTATGTTAGTTATGACTGGGGCAGCATAGAAAAGGGAGGTGAGGAGGAGAGCCTGAGCCATGGAGAGTCTAGCATTTCATGTAATGAATTTTCTATGTTGGTAAAGTAGACCAGATTTTTGGTGTTTTTTTAATACTTTGAAGGATATACAAGTTAAAATTTAGTTTATCACATATGAAGGTACCTAGGAACTTAGTTTAGAGTTCAGGTTGAATGGCGGTCTGGTGTCTGTTATGACAAAGGTTGATTTATGTTGCAAGAGAGATTGAGGGATTAAAAACAGGAGTTTAGTTTTTTGGGGGGGTTTAAGATGAGCTGATTATCAGACAGACACTTTTTGATGGCTAGAAAGGAGTCTTGGGTATGAGCATGGAGGACTGAGATTTTACTGGAAACAGAGATGAATGTGGAATCATCAGCATATTGAATAAGGGAGGATTGTTTGCAAGATGTGTGGAGATCATTAGTGGAAATATTGAACAAAAGGGGGCCCAGGATGGAACCCTGGGGTACACCAGATGTGATGGGAAGGGAGGGGGAAGCATCTGACAGATTGTTGGCAATTTGAGAAGCAGCTACGGAACCAGCTGAGGGAGGGAGCAGAGAGACTGAGGTTAGCAAGTTTAGATAAAATAATAGGGTGAGAGACAGTGTCAAAGGCTTTGTTGAGGTCAAGGCAAAGACATTATACAAGTTGGTTATTGTCTCTGGCCTCAGCTATTTATGAGTAAATAGTAAGAGTGTGGTGGCAGTACTATGGTTTGGCCAAATGCCATGTTGAGTAGGTGTTAGAAGGGTTTCCTTGAGGAAAAAATTGAGCAGCTGAGTAAGAATGTATTTTTCAAATATTTTAAAGAGAGGGGAAAGGATGGCTGTTGGTCTGTACTTAGATGGGTCAGTAGAGTCCTCCCTTTGTGCAAAGGGATGGTGAAAAAGGATTTCCAAATGTCAGGGACTGTGACTTCTTGAATGGATCTACTGATCAGCAGGGATACAGGGTAGGCTATGGATTCAGCAGCTAGTTTGAGAAAGATAGAAGGAAGGTTATCTGTGGAAGGAGAGCAGGGTTTGAGCTTATGAAGGAGCAATTTGATGTAAGCAGTAGAAACAGGTTGAAAGGCAAAGAGGTTTTTGTTGTGTGGCTTGGAAGGGATAGGTAAGAGGTTTGAGTTGTGGTTAGCATCAGTAAGTGTTTGGACAGTATCAATAAAGTAATTATTGAGAAGGGTAGCAGTATCTAGAGGAGTGTTATTTGGGAAAGGGGAGAAAGTGGAAGGGTAACCAGGCTGCAGAATTTTGTTAAGGGTGGCCCAGAAATTTCATAGGTTGGATTTACAGTTTATTTGGGGAGAGTTGTAATAGGATTTTTTATCATTGTTGATTTGTTTTTTTGCAAAGTCCTTGAATTCTTTGTAGCTTTAGAACAAGGATGGTGCTTTGGTTTTGCCCAGGCTTTCCAAACACTATCTCTCTTGTGCATAAGAAATTGGGTTTCCTTGAACAGCCAGGGGGGATAATTGGCTTTAATTCTAATTCTTCTGGTAAGGGTGAGGGTGTTGATAGTATCTAAGAACATGTGGCTAAATTTTGTTACAGCTTCATTGAGAGGGAGCTGCCAGAGGAAGGACCAGTCAATGCTAGATATTATGCAGTTAAATTTGTTGCATTAAAGTTAGAGAGTTAACAGCAGTCTCCAATAAACTATACTGGAAAGGTGCCTCCTTCATGAAAAATTTCACATGTAACTCCTATATAGAAGAAAGGGAAAAAAATAAGGTTATAGGTTCATAGGTAAGTACTAGGCTATCTGCCCAGGGGTATTTATAAGCCTAGCCACAGAGTGATGGCTTTCGCCTCCCCATTAGATTAGTAACCTGGGCCTCTGTCAACAGGGCTCCTGAAGTGATCCCAGGGTAGAACTTACGATTACCCACCCACTCATCAAGATTTCTCTTGAAGAGGCTCAGAGAGGAACTCTGTCGAATATGGATTGGGATTCTATTCCAAAGTGAGGAGAGTCACTGGGACAGGAATCTATCCCTCCAGCATGTCCTGTTTATTGTTGTACATAGGTTCAAGTCACTAGAATGAGTGGTTCTGAGGGATCTAGTTTTTCTGAGGTGAAGCATGTCCATTAGTTCAGGGTCTGACATGGTCCTATAGGTCAGGCATAGGTCACCTCTGAGCAGACGGTAAGCGACTGAGAAGAGCTGGAGCTTTTTTAGTCGTGTTTCATAGGGTAATTGTTTAAGGCCCTTAATCCTCTTAGTGAGGTACTTCTGTGGTCTTTCTAGTTGTTGCAGGTGTCTAGTGAGGTACATCCCAAATAGGGCATTATACTCTATTATGGGCCTAATGAGTGAGGAGTAAAGGGGCACAATCACCTCCTTGGATCTGGATAAGAAACCCTTTGTGATCAGGTGTGCCACATAGAAAGATTTCCTGACCGTTTTGGCTATGTGGTTATCAAAGGAGAGCATGCTATCTACTTGGGTATCCAGGTCCCTAATTACTTCTTCTGTACTTAGTGGATTCCCATCTATGTGGTAGTTTGTAGGTACTTTGTTTTCCCAAATGGGATTACTATGCATTTTTTGGCATTTAGCTTGAAGCCGTGACTTTGACACTAGGTGTTTGTCTCTGTGAGACCCATTTACAGGATGTCTGCAGCTGTATGCACAAATCGGTGCTGTAACAAAGTAGAGATACAAAAAAATGTAAGTAGAAAGAGCACCAAACCACGGCTTATAAAAAACGTTGCTTTAATGCACCAAAACAGAGAACGCTGAGCGCTTTTGCAGTCTAGCTGCTTCCTCAGACAATTCAAACAACATAAATCATTCATTTAAATACACCTTTAAGAAAATGACATCACATAACAACAATTAAGCATTTAAAAAGGCAGCAGCAATAGCTTTCTTAAAAATCTTAGAACATAAAAATGTATTCCAATACCATGAAACATGTATATAAAATGTACAAAAAATAATAAATACCAGATGATATATATATATATATATATATATATATATATATATATATATATATATATATATATACAATAAATGGTTATTGAGGTAGTACCATTCAATATAAGGAAGGGGACTGTTAGAAACAAGGTAGAGAATAGGGAGCTGCAATGGATCATCAGGATGAGGGAAAATATGGGTAAAGGTCTAAATGATAAGCTCTCCATTCAACCAGTGCTTGTCAATAGACATTTACACACCTAGTATTTATTGTGCTAGACTGTGAAAGCGCCCACCATTCTCTCTTTTTGTACATTACAGCAACGTTTTTTTATGAGCCATAGTTTGGTGCTCTTTCTACTTAAATTCTTTGAAAAAATAAGGTTACAAATTACCATTATATAAGTTTAACTTAAATTTTGGGGACGTGCTTGGAATGCTGTATTATTGTTTTCATCAGCATTAATAACTCTAGGATTATGAGAGATATTTCAGAAAAGCTTTCATTAAAGGAACGTCCACGCTTACCAATGACATTGAATCTTATGATGTGGTCTCTGTAGCCTCAGATGAGGACCTATCTACAGGAGTCAACTACTTGGCCATGGATAAAGCTTTTTATTCTTTATCTCCTTTGACTATTTACAGAGCCATGAAGAAAACATTAACTCATAGATCATCAGGTGCATTATGTCCTGGCGGTTTCAAAATTTTCAGGCATTAGTTTTTCACAGTGTCCAGTCTAGCCACTTATTTCAAGCTGGCGCTCCACAAGGGTCAGTTTTGAACTTGCTACTCATAACATTCATGTTGGTTTAGTAAATGTGAGGATGATGT
This sequence comes from Protopterus annectens, assembly GCF_019279795.1. Taxonomy (NCBI): domain Eukaryota; kingdom Metazoa; phylum Chordata; order Ceratodontiformes; family Protopteridae; genus Protopterus; species Protopterus annectens. The sequence continues at coordinate 1,055,124,867 of NC_056726.1, read as the reverse complement.
TCAGACAGGGTTTATAGTTTCTAATAAATAAGATGTGGAGAAGATTAATTATTATATGGTGGACATATCTACATGGGCAGACTCTCAAGGTTTAAGCTTTAATACTGACAAGTGTTATGTAGTGTACTAAAGCAAGGCCACATTGACTCATTCCATATACTGTACCAACATGCTTCAGGTCTAGTCCAAGTGAATGTCTTCAAATACATGGGGGTTTAATCAGGAATACATTTACATTTGGTAAACATGTAGATGCTATAAGATGTCAAGCTATGAAACATTTTGTGATGATATTAAAAATCTTACCATTACAGACAGTGAAAGATTAACTGCTTTGTGAAGATCTAACATTAAACCAATACTTGACTATAACATCACTTTCTTTGTTCATAGGTTTATAGTTTGTTACTAGAGTAAAGACAGACAGAACAGGATATGAGGACTGCCTGAGTCCACATGGGTGGGGCAACAGGAATAAAGAAGAAGCCATTCTAGACTTGTGTCTGGCATATGGCTTGCTAGTAGCCAATACATGGTTCAGAAAGAGAGACAGTCACAAGATCACATACATAAGTAGCCAACATAGGTTCATAGGTTCATAGGTTTATACTAGGCTATCTGCCCTAAGGCATTTATAAGCCTAGCCCAAATTATTGTGGCTTACGCCACCCCTTATATGAAAAAATACTGTGCCCATTAGTTTGTTGTGCCTCTGTCCAGCAGTGACCCAGAGATGATTCCCGGGGTAAACCTACGATCTCCCATCCACAGGTCTAGATTTCTCTTGAACAGAGTCAGCGAGGTGCTCTGCCTCACATGGACCGGGATTTTATTCCACAGCATAGGGAGTCTCTGAGTGATAAATCTATCCCTCCAGCACGTCCTATTTATATCCGTGCTAAGGTTTAAGTCGCTTGCTCTAGTGGTTTTGGTGGATTTGGATTTTTGAGGTGGAGCATGTCCATTAATTCCGGGTTGGACATGGCCTTGTATGTCAGGCACATGTCACCTCTGAGCAGACGGTATGCGACTGAATAGAGCTGGAGTTTCTTCAATCTGGCAGCATATGACAGATTTTGGAGTCCCTTTATCCTTTTGGTGAGGAACTTTTGGGGTCTCTCCAATTGCTGCAGATGTCGGGTGAGATACATCCCGAATGGGGCATTGTACTCGATCATTGGTCTGATAAGTGAAGAGTACAGGGGAACAATGACCTCACTAGATCTGGATGTGAATCCCTTCATGATCAGGTGGGCAATGTAGAAGGTCTTTCTAACAACTTTAGCAATGTGAGTGTCAAAGAAAGGCCACTGTCAACCTGGGTCCCCAGGTCCCTGATAACCTCTTCTGTGCTTAGTGGATTGCCACCTATATGGTAGCTTGGGGTTACCTTGTTTTTCCCGAAGGGTATGACTATACATTTTTGGCGTTTAACTTCAGGCCATGGCTCTGGCACCAGCTATCTGTTTCCGTGAGTCCCTTCTGAAGGATATCAGTGTCCGATGCACTTTCCACTATGGCCCAGTTTGCAGTCATCTGCAAACTTTGTCAGCCAAAGTCCTCCCATGTTGGCCTGTACTTCTGAGAAGTAGATGCCAAACAATAGGGGCCAAGGACCGAGCCCTGTGGGACACCACTTGTGACCGGCTTGGAGTCTGACACAGCGCCAGCAACTCTAACCCTGTGGGTTCTGTCCTTAAGCCAGTTTGCAACCCATCTTGTGACATATGGGTTTACATTTAAGCTGGTAAGTTTTTCTACAATACCCGAGTGGGGTATTGTGTCGAAAGCCTTTGCAAGGTCAAGGTAGGCTGTATGGACTGCCTCTCCTCATCAATGGCCTTGGTGACTATTTCAAGAAGTTGACCAAGTTCAAAAGGCATGATCTTCCCTTGACAAAGCCAAACTGGGTCGGGTCCAATGTCTGCAAGTCCCCTATATCTTTGTTTATGAGTTCCATTATGATCCTCTCCATAGCTTTGCAGACTAGACTTGTTAAGCTTATAGGGCGGTAATTACCAGGGTCCGTGAGGCGCCACCTTTGTGGAGTGGGACCACAGTTGCCGTACGCCACTCCTTGGGCACGTATCCTGTGGTAAGGCTGAGATTAAACAGCTGCCTTATGTGCGGGTTTAATTCCTCATTTAGCTCGTGTAGCACACAGCCGGGGACACCATCCGGTCCCATTGATGCTGTGTTTTTAGCTTTAGAGAGAGCAGCTTTCACCTGCGCATTTGAGATGTCCGGGAGGCTACACTCGGCTGGGATAGTTATCTCTCCTTTAGGGGAGAGGGGTGAAGTTTGCACTGAACCTGTCTGCCAGTATGTTGGCAATGTCTGTGGGTTCAGTGATTTTTGTATCATTTTGGACTAATTCTGAGCATATCTGTGAGTTTCCACCCAGGTTCCTAACATAGCTGAAAAAGGCCTTATGATTGTCCTTTGAATCCATGGCAATTTTTCTCTCAAAATTGGCCTTAGTTGATTTTATGAGTGCTCGTATTTTTTACTAATAATGATCAGGGGTGACTTCCCTTTTATGGATTTTGTTCTATCATGTAATAGCTTTCTCCTCTTATTGTAAAGTTTGTTAATGGCTGGGGTCCACCAGACTGGACGTTTGCCCTTTGTGGAAAGAGTCTTGGTTTTATTTGGGATTGCCTGATCCATGCAGTCCTGGAGGTGTTCATAGAAGGCATTTGTAAGGGCTTCCGCAGCTTGGGTTGTGGTTTCCTCTGACTCAGGGGCCTTGAAGGATACCACACCAGTCTTGAGTAGTGTGAAGTTTGCTTTAGAGAAGTTCTTCACTATGGTCTTTTGTTTGGGGTGGGGGGATGTGGATTTCCAGTGAGATTAGTTTATGATCAGATCTCACCAATGAGGGATATACTTCGGTGTGGAGCATTTTGTCCCCATGTTTGTGACAATGAGATCTAGTATATTTTCTCCTCTCGTGGGAACAGTGACTAGCTGTTCCATGGCATTTGAATTTATGAACTCCAGGAACCGTTGGGCTAGAAAGTTAGGGCTTGAGTAATGTTCCCAGTCTATATTCGGGTAGTTGAAGTCACCCAATATGATGGTGTTTGGAGATACATTTATACCCTCCAGTGTCTTCAGGAAGGCTGTGTGGGGTTCCTGAGTTTGAGAGGGTGGCCTGTAGCATGCTACAATTTGTAGAGCAGTTTTGCCTATTGTTAGTTGCACCTGGATGGTTTCCGAAGCTTCATGCGTTGCCACCAACCTGGAGGTGTGAGTATCCTTTATGAATATGGATACACCCCCTCAACTCAGGTAGACTTCCTCCTAGTAAGGAAAAGGCACTGGTGTAGAATCCATGATTGCAGAGTCATCCCAAGAGAAATAGTCGGCCAACAGTATAAACCACTAGTTGCCACAATCAGCTGCAAGCAGTGGTCAGAGAAGGCTGTAAGGTCAATGGAGACCAGGCTGAAGACCTGGAGGTTGAGTGGAGAGAAAGTACAACAGTTCAAGAAATTACTCAGGGGTCTAGCACCTCAAATCAAGGAAGAAATAGGTGGAGTTGAACAAGAATGTAAATTAAAATGCCACAACAAAAATGCCATCATAAAACTAGATTTAATAAAGGTAAAAATAAGTTAAAAACAATACTCTGCAAACTGGCTGGGAGGTATAGAAAACTGAAAGCTTGGTAAAGTAAAAAAATGTTTTAATGTCGAAGGGGTGATCATTCCTAGAGTTGTTCAATGGAACTTTGTGGTTCAGATTAATCCTTATATCTCCATTGGGAGCATTGTTGGGTAACAATTGTTGCTGAAGAGGTGTATGTAGAGTTAATAAATCCATTTGCATTGATGTCAAAGAAGTGGAAGGATCCACTTCAACAGTCTGTGCTCGCACTTGCTGCTTAAGCAACTGAACCAGTTCATTAAGTTTTTCTATAAGTTTGTCCATATTTCACCAAAACCAGTCTTGTGAAATAACACAGTGTTGGGCGGAAACACAAAATAAGGCAAAACACTCGTAAGGAGTTTTGAAACTACAAAAAATAAATTAAAACGCCACAACAAAATTACGGTCATGAAACTAGATTTAATAAAGGTATTAAAGATATCTGAAAATATATGTGGCTGAACCAGGTATGGAAATAAGGTACATAAGCTGGTGGTGGAATGCAGAATTCCAGGAAGTCATCAAAAGAAAGAAGGAGTGCAGGAAGAGATGGGAGATAGAAAAGACTGACCAGGCTTGGAAGGACTACTGGTTGGCTAACAATGAAGCTAAGAAAGAAGTTGCAATAGCAAAGAATAGGGCATCAGAGGCACTGTACCAACTTCTGGAAAGTGACTCAGTAAGGGGCACAAAAAAACTATATCAGGTTGCAAGGCAAAGACAGAAAGATAAAGAAGATAGTCAGACACCCTTCATAAGGGATGCCAGCAACAATCTGCTCACCAGTCCAGAGGACATCAAAGGCAGATGGAAGGGGCATTTCCAGCAGTTTCTGAATGAAGAAAACCCCACAGAAGCTGTACTGTCCCAGAAACAGCTTGCGATGAGAGAAGAAGAGGAGCCCACCATATAAGAAGTAAGAACATCACTAAGGAAGATGAAGTCAGGGAAAGCAGCTGGCTGAGATGAGGTCACAGCAGATATGATAAAGATGCTCGGTGAGATAGGGGAGAAATGGCTTTTGAGGGTACTAATAGCAATGTGGAGAGAAAGGCGTATCCCAGATGACTGTAGAATAAGCATACTTGTGCCAGTGTACAAGAACAAAGGGGACATCCACAATTGTGGGCAGTACAGAGGCATCCAACTCTTATCACATTGCATGAAAGGTCTGGAGAGAGTGATTGATAAACGGATATTTAGAGTAGTAGAAAGTAAGATGTGAAATGAGTACTTTGGATTCAGGATGCAGCGCAATTGACCCAATGTTTGCAATGAGACATATTCTTGAGAAGAAGTTAGAGAGTCCAACTGGACATCGCTAGACTTGGAAAAAGCATATGACACGGTCCCAAGAAAGCTGATCTGAGCAGTACTGGGGTGGTTTGAAGTCCCAGAAACATTGGTAGAATTACTGCAGGCTATGTACAAGGACCCAATGTCTCAAGTACGAACAGTGTTCAGCCTCACAGAGGGGTTCCTGGTGGGAATGGGTGTACACCAGGGTTCAGCTCTGAGCCCACTGCTGTTCATATTGGTGATGGACTACATTAGCAAACAGGCTAGAGGGGACAGATCAACAAGGTTGCTGTATGCAGATGATGTAGCATTACAGGCTGACTCTGATCTAGAACTTCAGCAAAGGATAGGGGAATGGAATGTAAAACTGAAGGCCCATGGGATGAAACTAAGCACAGATAAGATGGTAATGACAGCAAATTGGGGAAATCAGAAGAAGCTGAGAATAGAGATAGAATTGAAGACAATGAAACAGGTAAACAGCTTCAAGTATCTGGGAGGGGTGGTTAAGGAGAAGGGAGGTCTGAATGAGGAGGTCAAATCTAGAATCAGAGGGGCTGCAGCCAACTGGCATAGAATGTCAGATGTAGTCTATGACAGAAGAATGCCAAAGAAGCTGAAAAGTAAGGTGTACAAGACAATGGTGTGACCAGTACTACTGTATGGTACAGAAACATGGGCAGTAAAGGCAGAACAGTTGAAGAAGCTAGAGGTGATGAAAATGAAGTGCCTGAGAAGGGTGCTGGGATACACACTGTGGGACAGATGAAGAAATGAGGTCATAAGAGCAGAAGCCAAAGTAGCTCCAGTTGCAGGAAAGATCAAAGAGAACAGATTACGATGGTTTGACCACATGTGTAGAAAAGCAGAAGACAATTTGATGATGAAGATTTGGGAAAAACAGGAAGAAGTTAAGAGGAAGTGAGGACATCCAGCAAAGAGGTGGATGGCTTATGTAAAAGAAGATCTGTGACAGTCAGGCATGAGTGTTGAAGAAGGCAGGAGTGTGGCACTGAATCGAGAGAGTTGGCGACAACTTACACAATACCCCGAGCCCAGGTACAAAAAAAATGGGAAAAAGGGGGCTGATGATGATGATGATGATGATGATGACTAGGATAAAGATCACTAGACCCCTTACAAGTCTAGCAGCTCACCCAAACCAACTGGGGGTGTTAATTAGGAGATGATGCAAAAAGCATGACACTCCCCTTCTGTGCATAAGGCTGTGGGTTCTATTCCCACACCAGGTAGATCAACTGACACTGCAGTGCAGCACAAGGGGGTTGCTACACTTCTGAGTGTGCTATTTTTTCAGATGAGATATTAAATCTAGGTCATATCTACTTGAGTTGCTGGTAGTTCAGGTGGATGCAAAAGATCCCATGATGCAGATCAAAATGAGTATGGGAACTTCCCTGATGCCCTGGCCAAATTTCCCTTAGTGGTATAATTACCACCTTGGGTTTCCCCTGAAAAAAAAACTACTAGTCTAGAGTGACTAATGTGGTCAGCAAGGGATAAATAAATAAAAATATAAGGATTCTTAGGGGGAAATGTGTTAGTTATGATAATATTTTTCTTATTGATGATCTCAGACTATAATGAACATGATGGCCAATACTGGAAGTATATTTATGGTTTTCCATCCAATTGCCAAGGTTTCATTTGGATAGGGTCAGGGAAGAATTATTTTGCACATGGATGGGGAACCTTTGGGACACATATCTGTCTCTCCAGCACATTCTGTTTATGCCCCAAGTGAAGTTCAGATCCCTGAATCTAGTGTTTCTGGTGCTGTTTGTTTAACACATGTGCAACAGATCCATCAGGGCTGGATCTGAGGAAGCCCTGTAAGCCAGCAAAAGATCACCTCTCAGCAGCCTGAATGAGATGGAATACAGAAATAGAGCCTTTAGGCAATCAGTGAAAGACAATGTATTCACGTCTTGACTTCTCCTGGTGAGAAACCTTTGCAGGCATTCCAATTGTTCCAAGTGGCTGGTTAGATACATGTCAAAGGGGATATTGTATTCAATGACAGATCTGATAAGGTCCAAGTAGAGTGATACTAGAACTTTCTAGGAGCTGGATACCATACCTTTACCTATAGGTTGGGTGGCATAGAATGATTTTCTTACTATTATAGTTAAATGTTGGTCAAAGGCCAGATTGCTGTCTACATATGTTCAGAGATCCCCTAGTAGTATATCTACTTTTAGGGGTGTTTTATTGACATTAACTTGGGTTGACAGTTTCTCACAGAGCATTATAATGGATATTTTGGCAGAGAGGTTTAGACCATGGCTTTAGCACCAGTCATTTGTAGCCATTGCTTTGGAGACCCTATCAAAACATATACCAAGTTAGGTAGACAGTATCTTCCCTTAACAAAGCCAAATTGGGATAGGTCCAGTGTCTGTTGTTTGCCTATGATCTTTTTTTATCATTTTCATGATACTTCATTCCATGGCTTTGCATATTAGGCTTGTTATACTGATGAGTCTGTAGTTATCTGGGTTGACTGATGGTCCACCCTTGTGGAGTCGAATGACTGTTGTGGTCATCCATTCACTTGGAATTTAGCTTGTTTGAAGGCTGTAGTTGAACACTGCCTCAAGTGGTACTAATAGATCATGTTTTAGACTGTTCAGGAGGCAACCTAGGATGTTGCCTCAACCCATGGAGGTGGTTTTCTTGGCTTTAGTGAGTGCTGCCAGCACCTGGTCCCTGTTAATAGTTGGAGGAATTATGTTGGAGAGGATTTTACCTGGTGGAGCTAGAGGGAATGGACATTAAAGTCTTAGCTCAATTTATCAGCCAGTACATTTGCCATGACACCCTAACCAGACTAACCTGTTTGCACCTTACTCTATTATAAACCTTCCTTAACCACTTGGATCCCCCCATCTACCTTAACTCTTCAATTGACAAATTATCCCTTTTCTTTGTAAATATTACTTTATTCACTTTAATATTTCCTACCTTCCTTTTTTGTATTGCCAGTAGTTAACCTCTAATTCAATCACATTCTGATTTAGCTTTATTTTAGTTAGTTAAGATCTATATTATATGTGATTACATTTTATTTTTCCCATTGCATAACACATTTGTACTATGTATTTTTTGTATTTGTTAAATTTGTAAAATTGATGTTACCTCTGGAGCTTTTCTCCCCGGGCCTCCACTGAAAATGGACATAAATCCAGCTGGACTAGCCCGGTCAACAAATGTAAAATAAAATAAATAAAAATAAAAAAATTACCAGATGTTGAGCACACTGCTGTGTGTTACCTCTAATGTTCTGAACATAGTTGAAGAAGGTCTTGTGACTGTGCTTAGTCTGCAAGGCTATCCTGACCTATTAGTTGACCTTATTGGACTTAATTAGATCTGTTAGCTTCTTGTTTAGTTGTATAAGACAGAAAATGGCTTTAAGAGAATTTTGCCATGAGTTTTCTTCTTTTCTTATATTCCCTGTTTAGGTGAAGATTCCACTAGTAGGATTCGTCTTTAGAGTTTGTTTTGGGTTTATTTCTGGTAGGAACAGAAACTTCTTTGCAGCCATTCACATATTTGTATATGGTGTGGATTTTATTGCTCCTAGCACTGACCAATAACATCTTAAGGTTGCTTAGTGAGTTTTTCACTAGGTTGATAGTTTCATCTTTTTACCATAGTCTAAAAAAGGCACTGTGGGGCTGAAAAAAGTTTTAGCTAATATCTGAAAGCCCATGGGAACAGGGACAGTTCATTCCTGGCAAAACAAGGGCATCTGTTGACCATGTCCACCCATTCTGACAGATATTGGATATCACTGGACTGAAACAAGACACTAAGCCAATTACTAAAATCAATCCTTTTGTCTTCATACTGTAACACCATCCTTGGTGAAGGTAGAGTGCTCCTCAATGCAAGAATCATACCTTTCTCTGACACATATTCCAAAAGATCCAGTATGTCTCTTTTCACATAGTCCAGTCAGGCATGTTTCAGGTCATTTAAACCCACATGGACTATAACAGAATCATATTGGTACCTGGGCTGCAGTGACTTGACTGTGTGTGTGATATTGTGCTTACTCCTCTCTGTACTCTTCTTTTGTAGACCTAACACCACTCTTAAGTATTCAACTGCGGTACCACCTTTATCATTCTTATAAGAAAAGCGCAGTCCGTGTCTGAACTGTCTACAAACAGTTAAAGTTAACTTTGAACCTAACACCACTCTAAGTATTCAACTGCGGTACCACCTTTATCATTCTTATAAGAAAAGTGAAGTCCGGGTCTGAACTGTCTGCAAACAGCTACAGTTAACTTTGAACCTAACACCACTCTTAAGTATTCAACTGCGGTACCACCTTTATCATTCTTATAAGAAAAGCGCAGTCCGGGTCTGAACTGTCTGCAAACAGCTACAGTTAGCTTTAACCTAACACCACTCTTAAGTATTCAACTGTGGTACCACCTTTATCATTCTTATAAGAAAAGCGCAGCCCGGGTCTGAACTGTCTGCAAACAGTTAAAGTTAACTTTACGTGTGTGTCTACCTGTTTGAGATAATATTCAGTATCCCCTGGAGAGCACTCTTCTTTGGCTTGTAACAGCCCCCCCCCCACACACACACACACACTCATCTTCCACTTTCTCTTATTCCCTTCTGTTAGCAGATAGTATCCATAATCTGATCAACACTGTGTGTTTGTTAATTTAAACTGAGACAATAGTGGCCTACTGATACAAGGTTATCCTGTTTTTCCACCTGAAAATGGTTAAGAGCAGTCCTTGATCAATTGTGATTGTTTCTCAAACACTAACTTGTCTTTGCTTTGGCTCATTAGCAGCAGTACAAAGAACTACCTGCTCACACCCTTGTTCTCCCCTCCCACTTCCTTGTTTATTACCTTAAGACAATCCCAAAGTTTATAAATATCACCTGTGGCAGGCACCATTTTTAAAACTACAACCACCCGTGTCACTATCATATGTTCATTCATCAGTTAACTCTGTTACCTGATTGTTTCCAGCCCCCTCATAAGAGCAACTAACAGGGTCTCTACCCGCTTCGCTCCACACCCTGCCCCCTATTCCCTCCCACCCCCAGTGGTCCCACCTTTATTACACTCACAAACCCCTCCCATCTTTCCAGTAGCCAACCACAGCACTAATGCAACAAGACCTCCTCCATCTTCCCACTACTATCACCCCTCCTCAACTAACATGTAGAAGCATACCTTACCTATGCTCACTGCATGCACTCTCCTTGCATATCTTACATCCTACCAAAGCTCTATCATTCCCGCACTCAACCACTACCACTGTACTACTACTCACACCACCACTCATGTCTCACCCTCACTCAGCTCCCCTCCCACCAACTCAAGAACCATCCCTATGCACCCCCACATATTCTACCATCTATATTACTCAAACATAAAGCATCCCTACAACTTAACATAGTAACCCTCCCACCATACCTATTACCCAAAGAGCACAATCATAAAGATTCCCTTATAAACAAACACATTCAAAAACTGAGAAAACTAATAACCTCATGCATATCAAAACTAGCCCTAAGTGGAGATATCCACCCCAACCCTGGCCCTACCATCTCCAACCCCAACCCTCATAATCAGACTAGAAACCACAACTTCTCCCATATTACAGCCAATAGAAAGCCAAATAACTTCCTTCTACTATTAGAAGTATATCCAACAAAGTCCATGAACTCCATGCCACCATAGACTTGTACTCCCCAGATATAGTCATCCTGACAGAAACCTGGCTAAAACCTCACATTACCAGTGAGAAAATACTCGCTACAGGTTTTGGCATACTAAGAGTAGACCAGCTAAACAGGAAAGGAGGCGGTGTAGCTATAATATTTAAACAGCATCTAAACATCCAGATCTTAAAATCATCAGCTCCACAAATAGGCAATGAAGAAATAATATATACCAACCTCAAAACCTCAAAATAAACCAAAACAAAACCATCAACATAATTGGATGCTACTTCCCACCTGGCCAAAACATCCCTCCACTAGAAAACCTCCTCAGTTTGTCTACCCACCATCTCGCCCAAGAAACTATCATTTTAGGTGATTTCGATATTGACTGGCAGTCCTGTTCTGGCAACCATCCAACCCATAATGTAAACCTTCATGGCTTCACCCAACTAGTCAAGTCGCCAACAAGGATAAATAAAAACTCCAGCAAGCACACTACCCTGGATTGGATACTAGTCAGTAAGAGCCCCCAGTCATATATAACAGGCTGCTTATCAGATAGCCTCAGTGATCACGCCCCAACATTCCTACTGAAAAAATACCTATACCAAGCTAAACCTGTCATCTACCATCAGATACGGAAAAAAATAAACTTTAACCCACTCACATTCATCTCATCCCTCAAAGAATGTAACTGGCATCATCTAAAGTACCTCAGTCTTGATGACGCACTTGAATTTTTTAATACTGCCTTCCTGAGCATCCTTAATTACCATGCCCCCATAAGACTTTCCAGAATCAAAGCACAACCCTCCCCATGGCTACAGAAAACCACTAAGTCAGAAATGAAAAACAGGGATAAAGCCTGGGAGCACTGGCGCAAAACCAAGACCCCCTCAACTAGACAGAAATTCCTAGAACTACGCAATAGAGTCAAAAAGCTAATAAAACAGGACAAATTCCAATACTACCAGTCTGCCCTAGACTCCTCCGAACACAGCCCCAAACAATTCTGGTCCTCCATAAACTCCATCCTCCACCTAGGTAAAGTCAGTACCCCTCCTCCTAACATCCCTCACTCCTCAGAAAATATTGCTACCTCATTCAACACACACTTCACACAAACCATACTATCACTAGCCAAACAACACAACCCCCCTCCCCTCCAACCCACACCTTCAACTACTAATCTCACCACTGCCTGCTCTTTATCTCCTGTACCTACCTCCAACATAGAAAAACTCTTAACTAAACTTAAACCCACCAAATTAGCAGCAGACAACCTCCCAAGTGAATACCTACAAATCGCAGCTGATGCTCTGGCCTACCCAGTATCCATCTTGATTAACTGATCTCTGTCAAAAGGTTATGTTCCCACACTGTGGAAAGTATCACATATAATTCCCCTCCACAAAGGCGGACCGTCCACAGAACTTACCAATTACCGCCCCATAGCTATTCTCTCTCCACTCTCCAAAATACTAGAGAGATGCATACACTCTCAGGTCTCAGACTACCTCCTTACTAACAACTTCCTTTCCAATACTCAGCATGGTTTCCGACCAAACCATAGCACCACCACTGCCTTACTCTCCTTTACTAACACTATCCTTCAGCATAAAAACAATGGCTATCTCTCCTCTGCTACTTTCCTAGACCTATCTAAAGCATTTGACATGGTCCCACACAAACAGCTTATCTCTGTCCTCAATAACCTATCCTTCTCACAATCAGTCACCAACTGGTTTCAGAGTTACCTGTCTGACTGCCAATAATCTGTTGTATGGCAGAATGACATATCTCCCCAACTCCCCATCTCCATAGGGGTTCCCCAAAGGATCCATCCTTGGACCCCCTACTCTTCCCTATTTTCACAAATAATCTAGCCTCTGCCACCACATATGGCACACTCATACAATACGCAGATGACTCGACCATCATCTGCTCAGCCCAGTCCCTACCCAAACTGCAAAAAGTCATACAGGAAGCCTTTTTCTCTGTTGAAACTTGGTTATCCGATGCCCAATTAATACTCAACCCAAACAAAACTAAACTACTCATCTTCCAACCCACCAAACATACTCAAAACAACTCTCACTTTAACATCACAGCAAAAGACAACACCACTATATACCCAGATGAACACACCAAATTGCTAGGAGTGGAAATAGACAATAAACTAAAATTTGACATTCACATATCCATGACCATAAAAAAAGTCCACAAAAAACTAGGAGCGTTATACAGAAATAAGCATCTTCTCACCAAAGCAGCAAAGATTTCAATAGCAAATTCCCACCTTATCTCCACCCTACTTTATGTCTCTCCAATATATACCAACCTAAGGCAATGCGATCTAAACAAGCTAGAGGCCTGCTACAACAAAATTGCCAAATTCACCACAGGGGCATCCTACCATAGTCACCTCTGTCTCTCACTTGCTGAACTGGGCTGGCTTGAACTCCCTCACCTCCTTCAATGGTATAAACTCTCACTCGCCCACAAACTAGTAAACCATCCATTAAATGTCCCATCCCTCCAGAATCTACTCTAACGCTATCGCACCACCAGACCACTAAGATCCAGCAACAAAAATCACTTGCAGATCACTAAAGCCAATAACTCTGCTGATGAAGCACTTTTCTCTTGCACCATAGCCAAATTATGGAACTCCCTCCCACCCACAATTACCTCCGTACCATCATGCACCCACTTCAAAACTTTACTAAAAGCGCACCTAAAAACATGCTGGCTATGCCCTTGCAACTCCCACTCTAATATCACCCACCCCATCCAACCACTATCTTTCTTTCTACTCCACTAACTACCTTGATTATAGCAAGCTCAGATGCTCATAAGCCAGTACTTATTATACAGCAGGAACTTCTTCTTGTAGCATTTGTTAATGTCTGTTATGTACTTCACAGATAAAGATTCTAGTTTTCTACTGATGTACTATGTTCTTCATCTGTAAATATGTAGTAAGTAATTGCTATGTAAATTGTTAATTGCTATGTAATCCAATGTAACTACTGTCTGTTTATTTTAACTGTGGAGCTTTTCTCCCCGGGCCTCTGCTGAAAATGGACCTACGTCCAGTCAGACACTCCCGGTCAACAAATATAAATAAATAAATAAATAAATAAATAAATAAATAAAATAAATTTAAGTAACTAACCATTATCTCCTCCTTGTCCAACCTGCTGACTGGGGCATCTGTCTGCTGCACAATAGAGTCCCCAATGACTAGAGTATTAACTAAATTATACGCTTACCTTATGGTATGTGCTCTTGGGGGATCATTGGTTGTAGGTTTATGTGAGATGTTTGGTGTTGCTTTTGGTGTGTGTTTTAATGATTGCTGAGGAGCATAATTGCCATTAGTTTTTTCACGGATAGGGTATACGGTAAAGGAATTGTGGATATTGCCTATAAAATGTTCACTAGTAAACACTCCTGTGTGGGATAAAGCATTATTAGCTGCCTTTGCCCATTAGTAGTAAGATATCTGTTGCATACCTCTCAATCTGTTAGAACAAAAAATCTGGACAAAACCACACATAATGGAGAGACAAAGGCCAAAAAATAGGGGCTCTTTTTAAATGTTGCTCTTACAAACTTAGAAAGATGATAGAATTAAATGTTTTGCATTAACATGACCTTTCTGAAAGATATGAAGTCTGAAAATCAAATCTGTGCCATTTAAAACCACACCCTGACCCCATGTGCAATAATGGGAAAAGGGGTTGAGGATGGATGGATGGATTTTCTGACTTCAATCCTCAATGTTTTGCCAGTGATTTGCCAGAAAAACCACAATTTTCTGAGAAACAGACCAAAAATATGAGGTACAAATCTGGACATTCTGTGAAAATCTGAACAGCTGAGAAGTATGAATTGCGTTGTAATCAGTGCTGTGGCTAGAACTATTACAATGTTTACTCAATAAATAAATAAGATAAAATAAATAAAGGAATACATGGAGAGATGAGATATGGTAAAATAAAAAAATACTCCCACCATACTGTGCACAATTGGTTTGTTATAGAGATTTGACTTCATTTTTAAGACCATGCTGATAGCATGGTGGTGATAAACTTGGTATACTGGATAATGTATCTCTCATGGATAGTGTATCTCTGCTTGGCTTACAAAGCTATGTCTTACCCAGCTCTGTTAGAAATGCTACATCTAAAGAAATCCCAATCCCTCGGGAAAACACGCTCCAGAGACCTCAACTTCATTACCACAATCAACAGAACATGCTGGACAGGCATGTTCATAACCCAGAGACTGCCCATGCTCTGGAATAGATTTCCCATACATGTCAAGCAGAGCACCTCATTGGCCCTCTTCAAGAGAAATCTTGATGAGTGGATGGGAAATAGAAAATTCACCATGGGGATCACTCCAGTGGCTCTACTTGATAGAGGCACTGGGAACTAATGTTGAGTGGCATAATGCCAGTGCACTTCTATGTGCTAGGCTTGTAAAGGCTCCAGGGCTATTAGCCTAGTACACACCTATGAAACTCTAATGTCTTTGTCTTCCATGCACAAGGTACAAGGTTCAATACTGACTCTCCTAAAAATCTTAATAGATGTTTCCACCTTAAAATTAAACATGCAGTAAGTTTGTGGGCAGTAGCACAGACTTCTGATGGTGCCTACTGGGGAATGAATTGAGTAGACCAACCACTTAGGGCATCAGCTGTGGTGTGCACTATCATCTATTTAGAAGAACATGGATCATCGATTACGCACTGTATTCAGGGCTAGCCACTCAATGGTGAAAAAACTGTCTCTAGGTGATATGATCACATTGACAAATACCCCTAAAAATGGGCATGGCATATTTTACAGTGATAACTGGGTTGAGAACCTTGCCTATACCAACCTGTACCAGGGAGCCATGCTAAATGTGAGACAGTCTATGTGCTCCTATTGGCCAGAGTGTGCCCACAATAAAGGTCAGCAGGCCTAGGTCAATGAGACATTGGCCAGTGAACTTGAGTTACCTGGTACAGCTCTGTCAATAGAAAGGTGTATGTAAAACCAATCAAGTGACAAACATGAACTAAGAATTGCTACACTCATTGTAGGTTCACTGACAGGACATAGCTTGGACGTAGATAACATGATGGTAAGGAGGAGGCTGGGCATCATATGTATCCAAAAAACAAGTTGGAAGGGCAGTGCAGCAAAGCCACTTGACTTGGGATCCAGAAATACCACTCAGGGGGAAGGACAGATTAGAAATGGTGTGGGAATTGTAGTGAGGGAAAGGCTTCATAAGACAGTGAGGGATGTCATCAGAATTAATGCAGTATTCATAATCTCAGCCTATGTCCCACAGCAGGGTTGTGGTAGGGAGGAAAAGACTGCAGTCAGGCAGCAGTTGTAGGACTTACTAGATAAAGCAGGACAACATGAATTGGTATTGATAATTAGGGTGCCTGAATGCACATATCTGGACAGACAAAACAGGTTATTAGGACTACCTAGTATACACAGGTTGGGCAACAAGACTAAAGAAGGAGAGGTCATTCTAGAGTTATGTCTGGCAAGTGATTTCATGATGACCAACACATGTTTCAGGAACAGAGACAGAGACAGAGTCAGTGGCCAACGTGCAACATAGGTAGACTTCCTCAGAGTAAGAAAAGGGCAATGAGGCAGAATCAGTGATTGGAAAGTCATCCCAGGAGAAACTTTTGGCCCACAGCATAAACTACTGTTTAGTACAATCAGCTGCAAGCAGTGGACAGAGAAGGGGACTAGGGTGAAGAACTGGAAGTTGACTGGAGAGAAAGCAAAGAGCTGAGGTCCCTAGGGCCGATAGCCTAGTACCAGCCTATGAACCTATGAACCAAAGAGTTCAGGGAAATACTCAGGGCCCTAGCACCCCAGGAACACGAGGAAATAGGTGGAGCTGAATATGAAGGGCAGCACCTTAAAACAGCATGTCTGAGGATTAAAGAACAGATATGCAGCTGAACCATGTTTAGAAATAAGGTACAGCATCAGTAAAGTGACTGCATAAATGCAAAATGTGAAAAAGAGGTGTGAGAATGATATTTTTTCTTTTCAATAAAATTGCAACTGTGTATAATAGAATGGGGCTGTCATACCTATCAAACTCTTGGCAAAATAATTCTGGTCAAATCCAAAAATAATGGAGGGACATCATCATCCTCATCATCATCATCATCATCATCATCATCATCATCATCATCATCCTCATCATCATCAATCATCGTCATCATCATCCTCATCATCCTCATCATCATCATTATCCTCATCATCATCATTCATCATCAACCTTATCATCCTCATCATCATCATCATCCTCATCATCCTCATCATCATCATCATCCTCATCAACATAAACCCACCTTTCTTCATTTTCTATATGGGGTTAGAGTGTTTCATCAACTAATGCCATCTCTATCACTTCAATGTCACTCTCCTAGCTTCTTTGATAGTCACAGGTGACTGCCACATGTCTTCCACCTACAATCCATCCATCTCTTTAGAGGATGCCTTAATTTCTTCTTGCATTCTTCTTGTCTGTCCCCAGTCTGTTTCACCAGATTGTCTTCTGGTTTCCTACAGATTTACCCAAACCACTGGAATTTGTTCTTGACCTTCTGTTCAATTGGAGCTTCTTGGACTACTGCTCTGAGGTCTTCATTGCTCTGCCTGTCTCACACTGTGTATCCTACCACCCATCTCAGGTGCTTCATCTCCATCATCTCTATCTTCCTTGATGCTCTTTCTGCATCATACAGCAGTACTGGTTGCTCCACTGTTTTTATATCTTATTTTTCAGCTTCTTTGGCATTCGTCTGTCACACACAACCCCAACATTCTGCACCAATTGGCTGCAGCCCCTCTAATTCTAACATTGACCTCATCATTCAGACTTCCCATCTTCTGAACCACTCCTCTCAGATATCTGAGCTGTGAAATTGTTCCACTGCTTTCTCTTATATCCCAGTTTTTAGCTTCCTCTGATTTCCTCATTTGCTGCCATTACAAATATCTCACCTGTACTCAAAATCACCCCATGCACATTCAGTATGGTATTCCATTCCTCTACATTTTGCTGAAATTCTTGATCAAAATCTGCTTGTAATGTCATATCATCTCTATACAGCAGTTTTTTTGACCTGCTACCAAGCATAATCCATCACCAGTACAAACAACAGTGTCCTCAGAGCACTTTCCTGATGCACACCCACTCCTACTGGGAATTCATCTGTGAGTCCAAACATTATTCTTACTTGTATCAATGGGTCCTTGTACACAACATGCATGAATTCCACCAGTGTTTTCCAGGACTTTGAACTATAGCAGGACTATCCAAATTGACTTTCTTGGCACCTTGTTATATGCGCTTCCCCAAGTCCAGGAATGCCCAGCTGGACTCTTTCTTCATGTCTAGCTTCATCTCAACTATCTGTCTCAATGCAAACATCAGGTCGTTTGCTTTGCATCTTGATCTGAATTGAATCTCTCATCTTCCATCTTACTTTCTACTGCTCTGCATATTCATTTATCATTCACCATCTCAGGAACTATAATGCAGTGTGGCAGGAGTTTGATACCTCTATACTGCCCACAGTTGTGAATGTTCCCTATGCTTTTGTAGACCATAACTAGAAGGCTTATTCTCTAATCATCTGGGGTATGCCTTTTTCTCGATATTGCTATGTGTACCCTTATGAGCCATTTTCCCCTAACTCACCCAACAACTTTATCATATCTGTCATTTCCTCATCTGAGACTGCTGCTTTCCCGGACTTAATGTTCCCCAATGTTGTTCTTGCGTCTTCTAGGGTAAGTTCCTTCCCTTGCTTTCCCAGACTTAATTTTCCCTAATGTTATTCTTGCGTCTTCTAGGATAAGTTCCTTCCCTTCTTTTATTGTAGGCTGTGTTAGGGTAGTAAAGCTTCTGTAGGGTTTTCTTCTTTCAGAAGTTGGTGGAAGTACTCCTTCTATTTGTCTTTGATGTGGTGGTTGTTGTTGTCATCCGTTATGAAGAGTGTCTGTTGTCTGTCTTCTTTATCTTTTTGTCTCTGCCTTGCAACCTGACAGAGTTTCTTTATGCTATCTTCTGAGTCTCAATGGACAGATTTTACAGTGCTCTTATGACCTTAGAAAATTGTTATACTATAAGGTTATGTGTTAACATGCATGTTCTGAACGATATGAAATCTGTCTATATTTGACGCTTGCAGTCCTCACTAATGTGCCAGAGCACCATACTTGTTATGAGGGACAGACCTGTACATATGAGGAAAAACCTCGACTTTCTTTGTAATTCTAGATAATTGAGATGCTTGAAGTTTTGAGATACCTACCCATTATTACTAGGAAAAGGCTGCATTAGCTTTTATTTGGAGCAGGCCTATCTCTATGTTCTAAATGGTTTAGTTTTAAATTGAAAGATAAGTTTATTTCGATTTGATACTTCTTAAGTGTAGAAAAACTGAAATAACACTACTGGACTGTTTTTGTATGGACAACTATTTAGATTTGAGAAATCTGTACCTTGCAACTAATGATCAACCAGCAGTTCCATTGCTCTCAACCAATCAGGAACAGATTTCAACAGAATCAGGGACAAATAAAAAAAAATCAGGAGCCATCACGGACACTTTTAAAATATCAGTACTATAAAACCTGAGACATTGACATAATAATAGAATGTGAATTAATATATATTTTCTGAAGTAAAAGAAGTCTATAACTCATAATTATGGTCATCTCCACCTTTCCTCCAAAAGTCACTAGCTTTGGGAGGGATTAAGAGTGAGAGAGAGAAAATTTGAGTCAAAATCAGGGATGTCCCTGAAAATTAGGGACAGTTGACAGGTATGATTCTGTAGTTTCCCCTTTGTTTTGGACATGGACTTTAGTCAGTGGTAAAAACAGTAAAGGTTAATGACATGGACAGTAGAGGATCCATGGGGTTTTATACATTTTATTTTGCCTGGCAATTAGTTAAGAAGGTTACAGCTATGTGCTGTTATGTTGTTAACATTTTGCTTCCTGTAATATAGTATTAGATTCCCTCAGCCTCCTTTTGCCTGATGTGCAACTCTGAGCATGTAAATTAACTAGACAATGCTCTGGGGCAAATGGGAAATTGGGCTCGGCTACTTAATGTTCTACAAGACACCATGCCCTGAAACTATCCCTGAATTAGTTTTGAAGAACTTTCTTATCCAGAAACACGTTAAACTTTGGCATTATACCTATGTGTATATCACTTGCAACTACTTCACAACTCGAGATAATCTGAGTTACTTAGACAGGAGTATTCTCCAGTTAGCTATATGAATCGCATTAGTTATAAGCATCGAATGTTATTAAGCTGCCATCTAGCTTTTCATTTTTTTCCCAATTTTATTATTCTCTGCACAATTATATACCTGTTTATACACTTGTTCCCTTTCATCTCTATTGCCTGATAGTCTATCAGGGGAAGTATTTTTGCTATTCATTTATAAAAGTTCTGTGCCTCGGTTTCCTTTATTCGTTTACAAGGGTAACTTCAAAGCATTGGAGAAATGTGAGTGCTGCCCATCCATCCTTTGAAAGACAGACTTCAATCTTACATAAGCTGGTATACTGATTTTGCTCAATGTAAAATTGTTCAGCAATTGAGATCTTGCTGTCAGATTGCATGTACTTTGAAAGTAAGAAAGGAGTAAAAAATACTTTTTACCAAGTCTGACTGATGTTAAAGTTACACTTGAAGTCAATGGACTCATGATGTGTGGAATCTTGAGACCCAGCATTTATAATTGTGTTTTATAGATGTGCAGCGTAGAACTGAATTTGACTGTGATCACTGTTAATATACCTTTACAACCTCTTGCACATTGCATATTTATTATATCATGTATGAATCTTTTGAAGCTTTTCTCATCATCTCTCCTCTGAAAAAGGGCATCTGCCCAGTCGGACTAACACGGTCAACAAATGTCAAATAAATAAATAAATTTAGTAGTCAACAGTAGGAATCATAAGACTGCTCCTTTTCCTTAATATAGTGTGTTGACTCCAGATTTAGCAGGGCCCTTTAACACTTTCCAGTTATTTTGAAGCATAAACTCACTCTTCAGAACTGATCACTGAGAAACCTTACTTTGCTTGTGATATTCCTAACTTCTTGCACCAGATATCCATTATAACCACAGGGAGGATGTCTATCCTTAATTACCGCCTCTGCCTCAGTGACTTCCAGTCTATATAATAGTTATCTAGTAAATCTGATTTGTGTCGCATTCATTTGTTTATACCTTAAATCCCTGTGTTTTAGCATAACTGTATATACAATTTATGATAATAGATGTACAGTTTATGATAATAGATGTACAATTTATGATAATAGATGTACAGTTTATGATAATAGATGTACAGTTTTTGATAATAGATGTACAATTTATGATAATAGATGTACAGTTTATGATAATAGATGTACAGTTTATGATAATAGATGTACAGTTTTTGATAATAGATGTACAGTTTATGATAATAGATGTACAGTTTTTTATAATAGATGTACAGTTTATGATAATAGATGTACAATTTATGATAATAGATGTACAGTTTATGATAATAGATGTACAGTTTTTTATAATAGATGTACAGTTTATGATAATAGATGTACAATTTATGATAATAGATGTACAGTTTATGATAATAGATGTACAGTTTTTGATAATAGATGTACAGTTTATGATAATAGATGTACAGTTTGATAATAGATGTACAGTTTATGATAATAGATGTACAGTTTTTGATAATAGATGTACAATTTATGATAATAGATGTACAGTTTATGATAATAGATGCTTATTATTTGATTAGTATTTAATTGTTCCTTTAAACAGTTCTTGTACAAGCACTTCTATCATTTTATGTCATTTAAGTTTCACTTAATTTATAGGTTTTAGCCACTTTTTACAGAAATTACTAAAAGCAGATTAAGAAAAAAATGAGCAAACTTATTTTTGTCCAATGCACTTACTAGTTAGGATTACAGGTGCACGAAAACTTGTTTCTGTATGTTTAGAACCCGTGTAACATTCACATGTGTAGAATCCTTCATGCTGTAAGTTGGCATTAGAAATAACATACTGAACACTGGACTCTGAAGATGATTGAACACTGTGTGGAGATCCTTCATTTCTGTAGAACATGCAGGACTTGTAACTGAATGTCCTGCTGCTGCACTCAATATTCACATTTCGACCACCCGAAGCTGACTTATTGAATTTCACTTCAATATCTGGCTTCTGAACTTCTAAATGTAAAATAAAACATATTGAAGAGCTTTTATTTAAATAATTAGTAACCACTGACTAATGCATGTTCAAGAGCATATTTAAAATTGTATGATTTCTCTAAACTGACCTGTGAATCAAAGAAAGAAAAGAAATTTAAAACAACTATAAGAATGGTCATGTCTTCTTTTAACACAAACAGACCACTTCATGTGTTTAAGAGTGGACAGCATTCATACTGTACCTTTAGTAGTGAAAGTACAAATGTATGTAAAAATCAATATCATTGACAACTATAATTGTAACTTTATGGGCATTTTTTCTCCATGACAATGCTCAATGTCTTTGCTCAAGAATTCTGGACAAATCCAAAAATAATATGGGTACAAAGGACCCAAATGAAGGCAATTTGTAAATGCTACTCTAATCCACTTACAAAAGTTAACAGAACAGGATTGCATCAACATCTGGTAGTTGTCACCGAGGGCAAGGACGTTTGTAGGCATATGCTATGGAGTACACTTGTCTAGCCAGGGGTAGCAAAACCATCATGTAAGGAAAAAAAATCCTTAAAATTCCTTCTCTTCACCTTCCTCAATCCCCTCCCCACCTAAAAAACCTGCCTTGGCTGACTTGCAAGCATGGGGGGGGGGGGGCTACATACCTGGAGGTGGAGTTCATCCTGATTCCGGATCCTGATTCCTGAGTCCCAGCCAGCAGCAATGAATGGATTCATGCCGGTGGTCCATCTGTTCAAGTCTTGCCTGGAATAGTATGGTGTTTTGTCTCAGTATTTTGTCTGTTTACTCACCATGTAGAGTAAGTCCTCCCGGTTCACCAAAACCTGATGCAGTTCTGCCATCAAGTGTGTTTTGTATCATGTCACCTGATAACTGGGTCTAGTTGGAGTGGGACAAGCAATGGAACTCAGGACTTTGTTCAGTGAGCCAAAACTGAGGAGTGTTTTTAGGAGATGAGCGACAGGGATTAAACAGTGTTTTTTTTCATGTTTTTTAGTAGGTGAGTGTGTGTGTGTGTGTGTGTGTGTGTGTGTGTGTGTGTGTGTGTGTGTGTGTGTGTGTGTGTGTGTCCGACTGTGATTAGAATTGAGAAAGGGGCACAGATGGGGAGGGGGCAGAAACAGAGATGAAGAGGGAGAGAAAGACAGACAAAGAGATGCAGATAGAGATGGGGAGGGAGACAGAGAGAGAGAGAAAAAGATGGAGAAAGAGAGGCAGGGAGAGAGAGAGAGAGAGAGATGAGACATACCTCTCAATCACTTATCACAAAAAATCTGGACAAAGCCAAATGTAATGGGGGGACTGAGCCCCAAAAATAGGGACAAATTTTAAATATTGCTCTTTAAACTTTGAAAGTTTCTAGCATAGAAGGCCCTGTGTTACCATGCATTTTCTGAAGGGTATAAAGTCTGAAACTCCCATGCCTTTCATTATTTAGTGAATACACTCCTCACTGATTTGCCACAAAAATTCAGGAAACCACAAATTTCATGAAAAACAGACCAAAAATATGGGGCAAAATTTTGAACACTCTGTGAAAATTTGGACAGTTAGGAGGTATGGAGAGAGATGGTGGGGAAGAGAGACTAAGAGAGAAACAGAGAGAAAGAGAGAAAAATGGAGATGGGGGGAGCATAGCTCTTAACTGGCCAGATTTTTGCAGAATAGCCAGACTTTTTAAATATATTTTTAGTCCATTTCTCATAAGATTGTAGTTTTCTGGCAAATCACCCACAAATCATTGAGGGCTGAATTCAGGAAATAATAGCATACATTTAATGTTTAGACTTGATATTGGTTAGAAGGTTGGCATAATGGTCAAGGCAGTTCCCTTACGGACACAAGGTGCTGCATTTGATTCTTACCTGGGGTCATTAGCCAGGCTTAAAATGGCCCACAAGGGCAGTTAGCGTAGTACTAACCAATATATCTTTCAGAAAATTCATGCTAATGCAAAACCTGTTATTCTATCAAGGTTGTAAGAGCAATATTTAAAAAAGTGACCCTATTTTTTCCCCCCATTATTTGTGGCTTTGTCCAGATTCCTTGCTTTTATGAGTTTGAGAGGCATTAGGGGAGAATGGTATAAAAAGTAGTAGGACAGATTTTGCAGTGTATGTTTCTGCATTTGTGCATGTCTGCAAGGGCACGTAAAAAGCTTGGTGTGTGTGTGTGTGTGTGTGTGTGTGTGTGTGTGTGTGTGTGTGTGTGTGTGTGTGTGTGTGTGTGTGTGTGTGTGTGTGTGTGTTTGTGTCATACCTCTCAACTAAGCAGATTTTGGTAGAATATCCAGATGTTTGCCTTATGTTTCTGGTCTACTCCTCCGAAACCGTGGTTTTCTGGCTAATCACTAAGGATAGAAATAAGTTTCAGACTCCATATTCTTCAGAAAAGGCATGCTACACAAATCCTGTTCTATTAAATTTCTAAGTTTGTAAGAGCAACATTTATAATCTATTCCAGTTTTTGGGCCTTTGTCCCCCTCCCCATTATTTTAGGCTTTGTCCGGATTTCTTGCACTAAGAGGTTGAGAGATTTGGTTGAGAGATATGGTGAATGTGTCTTGGCTTGGGTTGTTGCACTAGAATTAGACAGGGAATTGTGAATCTAGATGTGTGTGTGTGTGTGTGTTTGTGTGTTTGTGTGTGTGTGTGTGTGTGTGTGTGTGTGTGTGTGTGTGTGTGTGTGTGTGTGTGGTGTGAATGGACCTCTGTGAGACTGGCTACCTTGATGTGGTACAGAAGCTTGTTGCAGTGAATCACTGCTACTAGAGGCCACATAAGAGTGAAAGTGGACATCACTAACTAAAGTTTGGCAGGGCAGTATGGATGCATGGAGGGGGGTAGCATTACCAGACCTTAGAGTACAAATTGAGGAAAAAAAAACTGTCTACACTCCTGGCCAAGGGTTAAGCCTCAGAGTAGTAGTACCCATGGTACAGGGCTTAACTTCCTCAGCCCTTATTTATTTATTTATTTAATTCTTTTTGTTGACTGGGAAAAAAACAACTGGGTAACTTTCAGCAGAGGCCCGGGATAAAAAGCTCCACATTTAAGTTATACATGATGCATGTTTAATAATTACATGGTAAAATCATATGTGACCATATTCATATGATATTTAAATACTTCTTACATGAACATAGCATTTTAACACAAAAAGAGAGAAACTGACATAAAATGGTTAATTAATCATCATCTTCTTTCAGCTGTTCCCATTAGGGGTCGCCACAGCAGATCACCTGTTTCCATTTCTTCCTGTCCTCTGTATCTTGCTCTGTCACACCAACCACCTGCATGTCCTCTCTCACCACATCCATAAACCTTATCTTAGGCCTTCCTCTTTTCCTCTTACCTGGCAGCTCCATCCTTAACATCCTTTTCCCAATATACCCAGCATCCCTCCTCAGCACATGTCCAAACCAACGCAATCTCGTCTCTCTGGCTTTGTCTCCAAACTGTCCAACATGAGCTGACCCTGTAATATACTGATTCCTAATCCTGTCCATCCTAGTCACACCGAGTGCAAATCTTAACATCCTTAACTCTGCCACATCCAGCTCAAACTCCTGCCTTTTTGTCAATGCCACTGTCTCCAACCCATAACATAGCTGGTGTCACTACCCTCTTGTAGACCTTCCCTTTCACTCTTACTGTTTAATTAATGAATGGAAAAATAAAATGCTATAATAGTTATTGTGTTTATAGCATGGTGGCAGCAGGGACAAGATCGGATTCTGGAGTCTTGGAGGTTAGTAGTAATTCATAGACAGACAAGTAGCAACGTGGCATAAAAATGAATGATAACAGAGATAAGAAAGGAGACATTATGGACATGGACAGGAAAACAATTGAACGAGGAGGAATTGTAGTTAGGGTGGGGTGTGAGAAAAAGAGGAAAAGTGTAGGAAATTAGAGCAATAAAGTACAAAAAGACTGGGATGCAAAGTGTCTGTTAAGAGTTGGAGAACATACTCTGAGTAAAGCTAGCCAGGTGCGCAGGAAGAAGAGAGCCAGCTTTGGCATAGGTACTGTTTAAGCAAAGTTTTGAAATTATTCAAGTATTCTATCTGTTTTGATTTTATGGGGCTTTCATTCCAGAGTTTTTACACATAATGGGAGTAGACAGAGTGAGTCTACAGCAGTGTTGAATGTCTTACTGATACAGAGTAAGAGTTTATTGCTAGAGCTAAGGGCTCTAGTGGATGAATAGTACAGCAGAGTGTTTCTAATGCTGGGCATTTGTCTGGAGAGAACAATAAGTTATGTGTAATGATTAGCTGTGAGTATGTCAACTGGTTTGGGAGTTCAGGACCGTTTAATCGTTGTAATGCAAGGCAGTGATCTGTTTTATAAGGTTGGTTGAATTCATATTTAGATATTTTGTAGTAGCAGGAGGCTAGTTTAGTTTTTTATGTATTGTTGATATCTGTAAGATTGGATGAAGCATACAAAAGAGAAGGAAGGAGGTATGCTGTTGCTGAGGCAATACTTTATTTATCTGACTAAGAGCACCTTAGTTTGGCTGAAGGATGTTGTTTTTATGAGGTAATTTGAAATGTATGTTTATGGTTAAGGTGTTATTTTGAATTAAATAGCATAAGCCTGTTTTTTTCTTTGGAATTAAGCAGCAAGTTAGAATTTTTTAATCCTATTTCAATGTCACTGAATGATTTTTGAGCGATTTCCTGTAATTTTGTTATGGATGGGGCAGAGGAGGTAAGGGGTGAATTGTTGGTATACTGTATGAGAGTGGCAGGTGTTGTAGCGGTATGAAGTTTATTTATGAAAAACATTAAATAGATGGGGGTGAGAACACCAACAGAGACTGGTTGAAACACTGTAAGGTTTTGTTGCCATTTAGTTGCCTCTTACAACTTTGTAAAAAAAACTGTTTAACCAGCAATGAGAGGGAGTAAGTGAAACCTAGATTTGCAAGTTCTGAAAGGAGTTTTTGGTAGGATGCTGTGTGAAATGCTTTGGAAAGGTCAAGGAAAAATGATAAAATAAGGTTGCCCTCATTTCTGTATTGTTTACTATGTTGGTGAAATTGAGGAAGGCAGTAGTAGTACTGCGGTTGGCCTGAGGAGGACAGTAGTAGTCCTGTGATTGGCCTGAAACCATGCTGGGTGTTGGAGAAAGGAGGGTGTCTTTGGTTATATGTTTCATAAGCTGGGAATGGATATATTTTTGAGAGGGGTGATAAGGGTAGCAGTAGATATATAGTTTGCTAACTCTGTTGAAGTACCCTCTTTGTGAAGGGGTGTAATAATGGATTTTTCCAGATGGATGGGATGTAGTCTTCAGTCACTGACTGGTTCATCAGAACAGAAACAGGGAGGGCTACTGCTTCTGCACTGTTTTGAGGAATGCAGGCAGAAGGTTATTGACAGCTGAAGCTGTTGTTTTTAATTTAGCTAGTATTTTTATGGTTGATGTTGGGATGGGCTGAAAACTGAAAGAAAGTCTGTTGCTTTTGAGAATACATGGATGTTGGAGGGGTGAAGTGAGGTTGTCATTGAGTAGTGATAGAACTAACAGGGTAAAATGAGTATTGAAGTGAGTAACAATGGGTTCTTTGTTGTTTGAAGTAGAAACACTAGGTGTAGTGTTATGGCCAGGGTGTAATAGTTTATTTAGACCAGACCAAAAAAGCTTGGTGTTGTTTTGGTGCTTTTGTTGGAGATAATTGTAGTATGATTTTTTGTTAGATTTAAAAGGATCTTGGTACAGTTTCTTAGATAGCTATACTTTTGGTAGGCATGTTGTGCTTTATTCTTATACCATTCTTTCCATGTGTTATCTCCTTGCAGCATGAGCTGTTTGGTCTCTTTTGTCAGCCACGGTGCTGTGTTCATTTGTACCCTTCTTGTACTAACTGGTGCTAAATCATTTAGTATTTTTAGGAAGGTGTAATTGAAGTGAATAACTGCTTCATCTAGGGCCATTACTCATAATATATTCCAGTTGTAGTGGGGCAGGGCTGTAATAAATGTAACTTTTTTAAATTAGGTTAAATTACTACTTGTTTATAGATTATTTGTTTGGGTGAACCATGTTGTTAATTTCTTAAATAGGTTGGGAGGTGGTCACTTTTAGTATCTGGTAAGCAGCCAGTGGATTTTATATTATGGGCTTTGTTTGTCAATACCCGGTCCACTGTAGACTGCCTGTTAGTGCTTTTGTTGATTCTGGTGGTGGAGCTAATTAGTTGAGTGAAACCAAGCGGGTGAACAGAGGCCTTGTTGTTGCTGCTGTTTAGGGATGGCCAGTCTATATTTAGGTCACATAAGATAAAGGTTTCCTGGGGATGTTGTCAGGTTCAGTGTAGGATAATTTTGGCTCTGGTAATGTTGTTGCCTAGTGGGATGTATACTGCTGAAATACATATAGATTTCTTTTGTCTGTTATATGAACCAGAGCCAGTCAGTTAACCAGGCACTGTTGCCAGATTGCCCCTGAATATGGACTGTGTGTCCAGTGGATCTACCTGGTTAATAAGTGAGTGTTTATTTATAACATGCATTTTCTGAAGAAAACATATAAGACTCTAATGTCTGGCATTAATGATATACTAACTGTAATCCTGAGTGATTTACCAGAAATTTAAAATTTATATGAGGGTGAGGGTAAAACTATGAGATAAAATCAGGCAGTCAAAAGGTAATGAATGCCCCATGACTTCTAACACCATGGAAATTCATGACTGACATCTCTTTCATTCTGTGATGTCTCACTTTCAGTCTTGTAACCTCCATTAACTACTACACCCAAATTGTAGGCCCTTTGTTCAATGGCACCTTATAGACTGAATTTATCCACCTTTGCTTATATTACCTGTTCACAAATAGGTATAGAAAAGTTCAACTTCTACCTAAAAATTCTTATCTTCTGATATGAGTCTGCTGATTCTGATAATATGTCTTCTGACAAAAGATTTAAATGTAAGGATGGAAACTGTCCTCATGCAGCTCACATTGCTGCAGTGGCGGCTTGTGCCATCAGACTGCAGGACTGCAACCCTACCAAGTACATTTGAATAAAAGAATAAAAACATGTATTAAAAATATTTTGTTTGTTGACTCACTGCTAATGTGCTCTAAGCGAGTCGACCGAATGCGCATGCTCGTCGAGTTCCGGTCTTTTTTATTTATTCATTTATTTATTTATTTTAATTAGTAAACATTTCTGTAACTCTAGACTGCTTTACAGGCAGTCCAGATAAGAGAGAAGGCATCGGTGTGATGCCCAGACGTCTATGTGTTTTTTAACCACACAGTAAGTAGAAGAGGGTCAGACTGCCACGTCCATAGTCACGTACATGATGTGGACGGCTGGATTGCTACTGATTGGTTCTCGCTCTCTTCTCATAAAAGAGAGAAGAAACAATCAGTAGCCTGTAGTACTTGTGCTATGGATTATCGTTGGTGAAAGACAAAGTTAGTTAAATACTTGAAGTTCGGAAGTTCCTTATCTTTTTTTTTTTCAGCTTGCAAGTTGCTTCTGCCCTTTGGCTTACAAACAGCTGCAGTCATTGAATCAGAGTCACAGAACACAGACAGAAACTGAAAGAGTTCCTTTCTTCGGATCTTCGGATCATCTTCCTGAAGGAAAAGAGTCATAAGACGGACAGTCACAGTCACAACAAGTGAACTAAAAGTTATTAAACTGAGGTAGGTGCCGGACTTGGCTCTGTACAGATACAGATATGTGTCAATGTAATTTTTTTTTACAGTACTCTCAAACACATCAGTGAAAATCTGCACTACATAAATGATGTCAGTGTGTATTGTATTGCCGTGTGGTCAGAAATGTTTATACCCACAGAGCTTAATCTGAGTAGTAAGGCTTTTGAACCATTTAAGGTGCTGAACATTTTTGATACACAGAGACCAGGAAAATAGAGTTAGATGTTGCAACACTCACCATGCACGTGCAGACACCTATAAAACAATATGTTATCTATAAGGATCAATTGCTAAAATGGTATGCCAATATGTATGTAAGGCTTCTATTCAGCTGGTGTAGTAAGAATCTTTGTGTTCAACATCTTTGTATCCTGTACAGGAAGGGTTAAAATGTGAAACTGCATTGCGTGCAAAGAAATAAGCTAAAATGAGTTGTTTTTCTTGTAAGGAATTTGCTGACCAGAAAGGAATGCACAGATGCTACTTTGGTCCAGGCACAGGCCTATCTTGGGACTGACCTCTGACCAGAAAGGAATGCACAGATGCTACTTTGGTCCAGGCACAGGCCTATCTTGGGACTGACCTCTGACCAAGGAGGAGTGCATAGATGTTACCTTGATGTAGGCACCAACTTATCTTGTGTCTGACTTTTTTACCATCTAAGGCTCCACTGAGTGAATTTATAGCCTTGACTGAAATTCCTTGTCTAGTAACCAGTTGCTGAGTATGCACGAAAGAGGGTATATAAACCCATGTAAAGTGTGTAGAAATTAGACTGCTGACAACCAAGAACTTTTTGTGGCAGATCTCCATGCATGTTAAATAAACTCTTTTGGCCTACCTTTTTGCTGCGTGATTCTTCCAGTATATGTTAAGAGTATTAAAAATCTTTTGACATTTCTGGCGCCCAAGAACGTGGGGCCACCTCTTCACGGTACGAATCGCATAAGAGGGACTGAAAAACCTGTACAGGAAGGGGAGAACGAATCTTGGGCTCCCTTGAACGGAAAGACCTCCGACAAAGAAGTCGTAAGTAGAGGCCAGTCACTCTTAGATTCGATCCGTGGGACGGTGACGAACGAGGGCGGAAGATCCGCAGTAAGGTAAGCTTTTTTATTTGTAAAAGTTTTTTTATTTAAAAGGGACTAGTCATAAAGGAATTTCTTTTGTTTAAAATTTTACAAAAGACCGGTAGAGATCTCAGGAAAAGGAAACAGTTTTTCTTTTAAATAAGAAAAATGGGAACAGGAAGCAGTTGTTGTGTTAGGAAGGGCTGCTTAAATAAAAGGACTGAGGATGAGGAATATATGTTTAAATTACATCCAAAAAACTTGAAATATATAAAAAAATGGAAGAAAGACTATGGGTTTAGTGGTACCTTGAATAAATCAGAATGTCAAAATCTAGTGAGAGACCTGCGCAGGGACACAGGAGGTAAGGTTAAGAAACAAAAAAAGGTAGGATTTCCTCAAGCACAGAAATGGTTAGAAGAAGCTAATAAGAGACATAGGGAACAATTTTCAAATAAGGGAGATGGTGGCTCGAGTGCAAAAGATGCATTTTTTGTCCGAAAAGAGGATGATGAGACATCTGTTGCCTGTCGTAGACCAACAGCCCCGCCCTCGTATCCCGAAGTTAGAAAAGACATGGTTAGTCCACCCCAGTATCAGGAAGATGACACAGAGAATCAGGATAAAACTGTACCCTCTGTAGTACTGACAAAACAAGTAGGTGAAACCCTGCAACTCCGAAACCGTAATATAGATAAATCAGAATGGACGCGTAAGGAAGCTGAAATGCAAGAAGATGAATTAAATATAGTATCTGCAGACTCATATCCCCTTATAGAAGTAGCAAATCCACAAGCAGGAACACCCGGTCAAGGTCCCACTATTTTAGTTTATCGACCTTGGACACGGGAAGACATCCGAAAAGCTGTGGAGGGCATACCACACCCAAAATTAGACATGACCAAGTTTTGTGAAAATATCGCAGGCATGATAGAAAGTTACAAGCTAAATGCCAGAGCTGGAGCAAGTAGTTCGACAAATTTTGGGTCCCGACTGGCACCTGGTCTGTGGGGACTGGGACCCCATAACCAGGGGAGATGATAGACCACTTGCCTACAATTCAGACTCCTACCAAAAGCAGGTTAAGGATTTACTAGACCGTATTATGGAAAAATGGAAGCCTAGGGCAGACTGGACCTGTATCAATAGATGTGTGCAAGAAGACGATGAAAAAGTAGATAACTACTTGCACAGACTTACCCAGTGTTTTGATAACCATAGTGGAATAGACAAACCGCTTAATCAAGAAAAGGATTCACCTTATGAACAACAGTTAAAAAATGCCTTTTTAAAAGGATGTAGGACTGCAATCAGTAACTTCATTCACAAACATATGATAGATCATAGGACGGCACGTCTGCAACCCTTACTGGAGTATGCAAGACATGCAGAAAAATATTTAGAAGAAAGGAAAAAGAAACAAGCTCAAACCTTTACCGTGAGTGAAGATGGGACACTTATGCTATTGCAAGGTCCAACTAACAGGGGTAGAGGAAGGGGCAGAGGCAGGGGTAGAGGAAGAGGGAATGTGGGACATTCCGAAGACTATGAAGGCAGACAGAAAAGAGGAGAATGTTTCAAATGTGGTAGAAAGGGACATTTTGCCAGGGATTGTCGGTCTTCTGAAAGAACTAAAACCACCCGAATCATGAGTCAGCATGACTATATGATGGTGGTGGAGGTGAATCAGACCCGGACAAAAAGGCTGATGGGCCAGACTCAATAAGGCAGAGTGAAAAGGAAGCTTTTGAGGACATAAACGAAGAAGGTAAGGGAGAATGTGCAGGATGGGAGAATGAAATGACTGATTTTTCAGACAAAGGTGAATATCAGGTTGTTAATTTAACAGCTTGCTGTAACTATGCAGCTAGAGGCACAACCGATTATCACACTTCAAGTGGAAGGGAAGGATGTAGAATTTTTGTGTGATTCAGGGGCCTCCAGGACCCTGCTAAAACCTCTGCAGTGCCATCTGATGTAACTTCTGATGACTATGTATTAGTCAAGGCAGCCAATGGCGCATTTATAAAGAACCACTATCTAAACCCTTATGGTTTACGGACCCTGAAACTAACCAAACTATCAGATTTCGAGTCATTATTTCCAAAATTTGCCCTGTAAACTTATTAGGAGAGATTTGATGCATGTGTTTGGCATAGCAGCTGTGCCGACTGCATCAGGGATTCTAGCCAAACGAGTAGAAATTCAAGATGTTATGTTGCAGGTGGGGCAGGGTGATTTACACTACTGGTACAGTAATGATCTTGTCGAAACTGGACCACAAAATGTAGTTAATGAGTTAACTAATTTAGCCTTAAGCAAATATGGCACACAACCGCCAGTGGTAGCTAAACAACTACATTGTACAATGTACTACAGAAAGCATGTAGGACCAGACGACAAATATGAAGAGCAATTCTTTAAACACAAGGTCACAAAAATCTTGTTACAAAACCTATATTGGGATAAAGCAGGAAATTCTGCAGTTACATGCAGTCTTACAAAAGATATGCAGTTACTTTTTCGCAATAATTCTATTGCACATGTCTCTGTAACAAGGGAAGAACAAATGGCATGGTATCTGGTGGGGAGGAAAGTTACTGAATGGGCTAAAATGACGCCAGAACAGTTGGTATGTAAAGGCGTACAGGTACAAAGACTAAATTGGGTCACCCAGGCCAGACCAACAGTGCACCTCCGTGAAGACAGGCTAACACCACCCGGGGAAGGGCCATTCTGACTATATCTCCTAACGCCACAGGAAGAATTAAAGTTACAATCAGTGCCAGACTCCTTATGGTCCCGCGGGCAACATGACATTGGGCTAATAAGAACAGCAGGACAGGTTAAAATAACTCCAAAATCCGACTTTAGACCTCACAAGCGTCAGTATCCGCTAAGTAAAAAGGCAGAAGAAGGCATTCTACCAGTGATCACGGCTCTATTACAAGCTGGGGTTTTAATTCCATGCACAGATTCACCGTGTAACACACCCTTGTTCCCAGTAAGGAAACCGGATGGGACCTGGAGAATGGTACAGGATCTGCAAGCTGTGAATGCTGCTGTAGTACCAAGGGCTCCTATGGTCCCAGATCCATCTGTTTTGTTAAATGATATCCTTCCCACAGATAAGTATTTTTCTGTCATTGATATCAGTAACGCATTTTTTTCCATCCCTCTACAGGAAACTAGTAGGTTTTGGTTCGCTTTTACGTTCATGAGCAAGCGGTACACCTACACAAGGCTGCCGCAGGGATATTGTGAAAGCCCTACAATCTTTTCGCAAGAAATGTCAACAAACCTAGCACAGTTTCAACCGGAGCATGGCTGTCATCTACTGTTATACGTGGACGACATCTTACTGGCTGCACCCACGGAGGCTGTCTGTGAGTCCGAAACTATTCGGTTATTGCATTTCTTGGCAAAAGAGGGACATAAGGTAAACAAATCTAAATTACAATTTTGTAAAGCTGAAGTACGATATCTAGGCTATACCATTTCAAATGCTGGTAGACAACTGGATAGCTGTAGAAAAGAAGCTATTTTACAGGCACCAATGCCCAGTACAAAAAAAGAAATGATGTCATTTTAGGAATAACTAACTTTTGTCGTAGTTGGATTCCCAATTATGCAGAGGAAGTGAGTCCACTTTCAGAACTTATTTTTGCACTTCCCATGGCAGCACATGACGCGCTGAAATGGACAAATAAGGCAATACAGGCATTTACTAGGGTAAAGCAACTGATAGCAGGATCTGCAACACTTAGCTTCCCTGACTATACAAAACCTTTTGTTCAGACAGTAGATTGTAAGCAGGGCTTTATGACATCGGTTCTTTTGCAAATTTATGGGGATAAGTTGAGGCCATTAGCATTTTATTCCAGTAAACTGGACACAGTGGCACGATCGTTGCCACACTGTGTACAAGCAGTAGTCGCAGCTGCACTGGCCGTGCAGGCGTCTGCAACCCTAGTTTTGTTTCATGACCTTACTTTACGGGTACCGCACTCTGTCGCGGTAATACTTCTACAGGATAAAATTACCTTTCTCTCTCCTAGCAGACACTTGTCCTGCATGACAACATTACTATCACAACCACACATGACCATTGAGCGATGCACCACTCTTAATCCAGCCACGCTGTTACCTACAGCTGATGACGGTGCCCCTCACGTATGTTTAGACTTAATACACTCTAATGTCTTGCCAAGACCAGCCCTTAAGGATCAGCCTTTGGCAAATTCAGATTGGACCCTGTTCGTAGATGGGTCAGCACGTAAGAATGAGGCAGGTATTACACAAGTGGGTTATGCAGTCACAACTGAGACTAAGGTACTAGAGGCAAAACCTCTCCCCAGGAATCTGTCCGCACAAGCGGCTGAATTGATTGCTTTGACCAGAGCATGTACCATTTCCAAGGATAAGGCAGTTACTATCTACACAGATAGTCAGTATGCTTTTTCCACGGTCCATGTCTTTGCACAGCAATGGAAAAATAGGGGAATGGTTACTGCCTCAGGAAAGGAAATAACCCACAAGGATTTAATTCTTAACCTCTTACAAGCTGTCCAACTGCCACGGAGATTGGCCATCTGTAAGTGCGCAGCACACACGAATGCCAAGGATCCAGTATCACTTGGAAATGCACTAGCTGACAAAACTGCAAAAAGTGTAGCCTTAACCTCTACTTTTGCACTCGAGACCACACAGAAGGAACTTCATCCTACAGATAAATTTGATCTACAAACTTTACAAGTAATGCAGGAACTTAGTACAGTTCAGGAAAAACAGCGATGGGTTAAATATGGGGCTATTCAAAAGCAAGGAGTTTTTGTAGGTCCAAATGATAAGTATGTTTTGCCAACAAACCTTTTCAGGTATGCCTCATTAGTGACGCATGGCCCATCTCATCTGGGCCCTGCTGCTATGGTTCAAATGACCCAGCAAATTTTCTGGACCAAGGGCTTTATAGCATATGCTAAACGGTTTTGTTTATCGTGCCTGCTTTGTGCACGATACCATGGTGGTGGGGTACGAATCACCCCCGCAGCTTTCCCGCTGCCTCCGTATCCATTTCACACAATCTGTATGGATTTTATTGAACTAACCCCTGTTCAACAAAAGCGATTTGTATTAGTCATTATTGATGCTTTTACAAAATGGGTTGAAGCTTTTCCAGTAACTCATCCAGATGCCCTGTCGGTAGCCAAGGCCCTTACGAATAATATTATCCCTCATTTTGGGCTACCCACACGCATCTATTCTGATAATGGCACACATTTTGTAAACCAAGTTATTCAAAAGCTGGCTGCCGTTTTTCAGATTGACTTAAAACATCACTGTGCCTACCACCCACAGTCAGCAGGGTTGGTTGAACGCCATAATGGCATTCTCAAAGGCAAGTTACGTAAACTCATGGCCGAGACACATCAGTCTTGGATAAACTGCTTACCTCTGGCACTCCTGTCCATGCGTACCACTCCCACTTCAAAAGGGGTCACACCATTTGAACTACTATATGGGAGACCTTATTACGCCCGCAGTGGCAAGGTCTTTTGCCTGCGGAACGTGAGGGGTGAAGAGATAGCAGATTACATGAGGAAAATGCTGACAAAAACTAACACTTCTCTAACAAATGATTATTTTTCAGATCAGAAGAACAACAGGATCCTGGAAGTGAAGGCTGGCGAGTGGGTGTGGATTAAAATTGTAAAACGAAAAACGTGGGCCTCTCCGAAGTGGGAAGGCCCATACCAGGTTTTGATTTCGACACCCACAGCAGTTCGAATAAAGGAGCGAACATCTTGGATCCACCTGACACATTGCAAGATTGTCAGGAAATTTGAGTTGGAAAAGAATTTGAGTTCCCCTGAGGAACATTGATTAGTAGTAATCCTGTTTTTGTATGAACTTTTCTGACTGTTGTAGCAATGCAGGAAAATACCGGAAGGGAGCAGTCCTTCCCACAAAGGCATTGTAAAATAATTTTGTTATTAGTGATTGTAAGTGTTATTTTTCTGTTTTGGCCATTTTTATTTTCACACGGAACGAGCCAAACAAAGAGAGATGAAAATACAGCTTGGCATCCACCTTTTAACACGTATCAGGCTATTAAATATGCATATGCTTTGTCTTTTAATGTTTCAAATTGTTGGATATGCACAGCTATCCCGACTGTACATGGTGGTCTGATGTTAGGTACAGTCCCTTTGGGGGCAAATGATACATGGACCAATTTACTATTTGAAACTTCGGAGATAGCTGTAAAGGACAAAATAGCATTACCCCTCATGGGTC
The DNA here is from genome assembly GCF_019279795.1 of Protopterus annectens. Taxonomy (NCBI): domain Eukaryota; kingdom Metazoa; phylum Chordata; order Ceratodontiformes; family Protopteridae; genus Protopterus; species Protopterus annectens. Next base: position 1,055,087,814 of record NC_056726.1, on the reverse strand, counting down.
GTCAGAATGGAACTGTATGTTTCCAGAGATCTGGAAAAATTAAGGTTGGATGGAGTCAATGTAATATAACCATAATTCATAACTGTACATTAGATGGGCACTGTGCAACAAGTTTCAAGCCTATAAGAGTGCTTATTAATAGTACAGGGCTTATTAATGTCACTAGTTTTGTTGAAAAAATGTTATCTGTGTATGATCTTTTGTTTAAAGGGATACAAGACAAAGGAAATCATTCTATTCCAGTAAATATCACTCTTAAAGTGAATGACTGTTATTTTGTCTGTGGTAAAAAAGCATACAAATGGTTACCAAGGAATTGGTCAGGCAGTTGTTTTTTGGGTTATTTGGCACCAGCTATAAGACATTCCTTTACTCTTCCCCAAGGTAAAATACGAAATGTACGTGCTGTGAATAAACCTGTTAATCCCGTAGGTAACATTGATGCATCCTGGATCTATCATCACGATTTGGCCCACAGTAGCAGCAAGGGACTGTCACACATGGACTTGGGCGATGATGTCATTTCTTGGGCTGGTATTCTTCCAGCCTATGGGACAGTAAAATCTATTTGGGAGCTCAGAAAATTGTCAAAACTGTTAGAAACTCTGAGCAATGCAACTTTTTCTGCACTGGAGTTGGTGACGGATGAGCTAACTGCAATGAGGACTGTAGTGTTGCAGAATCGGATGGCGCTCGATTTCACCCTAGCGGCGAAAGGAGGTACTTGTGCTCTTATCCAGGAGGAGTGTTGTTCTTTTATTCCCGATAATGAACATGATATAGACAGTCATTTGGAAATCTTACAACAAGTTTCTGAACTTACAAAACCAGGACAGAATCCATTGACTGACTTTTTCCAGAATTGGTTTGGAAATTGGGGAACAGTATTTATGAATGTCTTAATTGCTGTATGTGTTGGTGCCATTATATTCCTACTGTTGGGTTGTTGTTGCATTCCTTGCATCCGAATGATAATATCAAGTGTATTGTCTGCTAATGCAACTAAAGCTTATTATTCTGAATATACGAAAATGAATCGTGTTAAAACCTGTATGAATAAAATGTATTACTGGGGATACAAAGTGTTGTGAGGGGAAATGTAGTAAGAATCTTTGTGTTCAACATCTTTGTATCCTGTACAGGAAGGGTTAAAATGTGAAACTGCATTGCGTGCAAAGAAATAAGCTAAAATGAGTTGTTTTTCTTGTAAGGAATTTGCTGACCAGAAAGGAATGCACAGATGCTACTTTGGTCCAGGCACAGGCCTATCTTGGGACTGACCTCTGACCAGAAAGGAATGCACAGATGCTACTTTGGTCCAGGCACAGGCCTATCTTGGGACTGACCTCTGACCAAGGAGGAGTGCATAGATGTTACCTTGATGTAGGCACCAACTTATCTTGTGTCTGACTTTTTTACCATCTAAGGCTCCACTGAGTGAATTTATAGCCTTGACTGAAATTCCTTGTCTAGTAACCAGTTGCTGAGTATGCACGAAAGAGGGTATATAAACCCATGTAAAGTGTGTAGAAATTAGACTGCTGACAACCAAGAACTTTTTGTGGCAGATCTCCATGCATGTTAAATAAACTCTTTTTTGGCCTACCTTTTTTGCTGCGTGATTCTTCCAGTATATGTTAAGAGTATTAAAAATCTTTTGACAGCTGGTTATCAAATGATTAAATAAACAAAATATCTATGTAATATATTACTTTAAAATAAAGCTGTTAACTCAGTCTTCAGGAGTAGGAGGCCTATTAAAGGAATAGTTACTCACTGTTTAACACATGATTAAGTAAATGAAATGCCTAATATATTACTTTTTAAAATAAAACTGTTAAAGCAAAGATACATGTGAAATTTGGCAGAAATAATTGAAATGTGATGTTAGGGTCATGGGTGTCTTAAAACTGCTCAACAGTCTTGAGCTCAACTTACTGGTCTAAAATGCATACTGCATAAATGTACAATGCAGCCCTCTAACAAATGCATCCAGATTGCACATATACCTTGCATAAAACATCCTTCAAAACAGATACATATTTGTACTTTTTTATGTACAAACTGATGGAGCACACCACTGATACCATAACATCACGTGCATTCCTAGCTCCTTCTGGCTGTTATGAGGCACATATATGCTTCTACAATCACATTTCTATAATTTAAATCAATTGGCTTTGGAAAGGTATAATCTGACTTCACATTTTCCTACACTGCAACTTTTGGTGTTTTTAGGGTTATGAAAATAGAAGACTACGTTGTACTTTCTTGATAGCAGAAGCAGCTACTAAACCTGTCAAGTCTGCCTTTTAAGTGCATTTAACATTCTGCCTTTTCTCTTTTCCGACTTTTACCCTCACTTCTTCTCCATCTTTCCCATGCCATCTTAGACCTCCTTAGTGGATTCCTATTTTCCGACCTTAACCCTCACTTCTTCTCCATCTTTCTCATGCCTTCTTGGACCTCCTTAGTGGATTCCTACTCTGCTACTTATTCTGGTAGTGCATTCAGTCAGAAAATAGCCCTGTCCATGAGAAACTTTGTTTTGCATATCCAAAGAGTAGTTGGTGCCTCCATTTTGTTGTTTGTACTCCATGCATCCTCTTCTGTCCTTCTATTTAGGACAACCCCTTCAGACCTCTCTGACATTTTCTTGTGTACCTACATCATATTCTCCACATATGTTCTGGTCTCTAATGAGAAGACCTTTTAGTTCTTGTAGCTTCTGGTCCTATTTCTCCCTTCATTTCTGTGCACTCTTCTAATGGCTTTCCTCTGGACCCCCTCCAGTATCTGATACCCCTCTCCTTGTACAGCTTCTAGAACTGCACACATCACTTATGATGTGGCCTGATTGGGGCTCAGTATAGTGGAGACATTACCTCTTTGCTACTGTTACTTATCCACTTCTGGAGACAGTCCAACATTCTGATGACTGCTGCCACTGTCCTCTTACTCTGCTCCAGGTACCTATGTACAGGTGTTATTGACAATCCCGTATCCTTTTTGTGTTTTGCTACTGTTACACCCACAAAAGAGTTGATTGCCCCAGGTGTAATATTTTGCATTTGTCTGTACTAAACCTCAACTACTATGTTTTAGACTAGATGGCTGGCCTTTCTAAAGCTTTCCTGTGTTGAAGCTTCTGTCATCTGCAAAGAGCACTCTGTTTTCTCTCGTCAGATATGTCTGAAATAAATGCTCTGTAGTACTGAAGCAAGACCTTTTTCTGCATTACTCTACTAATTATGTTCTTTATTCCTCACATTACTTGCCTCACCATAAACCCATGTCCTAACCTTTCACCATGCAGCAGTCCATTCCCTTATTCTTAATCCTACTCTCTCTCCTTCCATGTTTTAGCAGTCTCTTGCACAGGACTGAATTAAAGGCCTTGACAAATTTGAGAGCAAACAAATCTACATGTAGTCCCTTGTGAAGTTATCCAGCTTCACACTTGTAAAACTGGATGGATTTTGCCTGAAGTTTTCTTCTGGCCATGGACCTGTATTGGTTGTTGTCTTCTAAATTCAAGTAGGGAAACAACCAACCTTTCCTACAGAGCCCTTCTCCCTGAGTATTAATGCTTATGTAGTTAGGCTACATGGCCTATTGTTCCCTGAATTTTTCTTATTCTCCTTCTATATAAGGGTATCACAGCTGCTATCTTTCAGTCCTAAGATACTTAAAAAGGGGTCAGTGATCTGTTGAAAACCTTTCTTAGTAGATCTGCTAGCACATTACTGATATTCTTGAGGATTGTGGCAAGCAGCCTGTCTGGTTGATGTGCTTTATCCTCCCTTACAGAAGACACTACCAACATGGAAAACATTTTTGTTGTTGCCATGCAGAGAACATTTACATAACTACATAATGTATAATAAAGGACAGGATTACAATATTTTCAGAAGCTCATTACATTTGTTGGAGACTTGCAGTTATCTTTGCAGGCTTTACCCATAAACTAAACAGAATGCCAATCTATCATGTGTGGTCCATAACTTGTGCAGTAATCCTTTAAGCAATTTATCTTGAGCTTGTTTCTTGTTTGCTGTTCAGTTTTTGCTTTGATCATGTTTTCCCCATGAAACAAGTAGATAGTTGCTGTCAGGTAGCAGGTCATTTTTGGATAAGAAACATTTTTACAAGTGGGGGTATCACAGAGATTGCTACTTTCAGCATGTTACTTGCTACTTTTATAAAGCTGAATATAAATTATAATTAAAATTTCAAAGCAAGGAGAGGTGGTTTGAGTTGAGTGCTGCTTGTTTTTTATACTTGATTTTGACTGGCATTCCAGTAATGTATTTAAAGTTAATTTACTTTTTCATGCCTTGCAACCTTTTTGTTTCCATCTATATATTAAGTAAGCTGTCATGTAGCTAATGCATTGAAATATTTTTTTTTCTTCTTCTACACTTCATTTTGTCTTGATTGGACTCTCATAATGACAGTTTGGCAGTGGCACCCAGTTAAAGTACCAGTTTTTGTGTTATTTAGCACAGCCCCACCCCTTCTATTTGGCATGCCCCTTCTGGTTGTCCCTGCCCATTCAGCTGTCTCCTGCAGCCCCTCTTTGATTTGAAGTCGCCAGCTGCCATTGCATTGCTTCCCTCCCTGTCTTAACTTGGCCAAAGCATACTTTTTGCCTTGAACTATCAGCATTGCTGATGCATCAACTGATAGATGAGTATCACATGCTTAGCACTGGAAATCCTTATTTCAGGTGGGATTATTTCTCTTATTTCTAGTTCTAAAGTATGTATATGCCTTGGTGAGACATTCTGATTAAAAATTAAATAAATAAACAGTATCTTATCCTCATGTTTTCTGTTACTATTCTTTAAGAGTAATCTAAACTTATTAATGGATAAACTATTATAGCCATCTCTCTCTCTCCTCTCCCAACGCGGTCCTTCTCTGCAGTATCAGTGTAGTTCTTTGCTGGTTCATACTTTTTCCTTTCCTTTCATAATGATCTTTTGTAGACCCTTTTGCTCAGCAACTCACCTTTGTCTCCCTTTCTTTTTTCTAGCTTCCTTGTATCCTAGTAATAATATTTTCAGTGACCATCTCACTATTCCGGTACTCCCTTCCACAACAGCCCTTGTCTTTCTATTCTCTCAGTACCTTTTACTGTGTACATTTTGCACTGGGATGGTTTTTTGCACTGACCTGGAATGTATCTTTATTGAAACACTCATACAGTTTTGAGTTCAAATATTGCTCTTTGATTTCAAGCTTTCTGCCTTAAATGCAGCTAGTTTCTCTGTTATTACATCTCCATTGTCTCAGTGGTTACTTATCAGACACTGATATTTATTTCCCTTTCGACACTGTACATGCGCGGGCTGTTAAGCTCTAGGTGATGACTAACTGGTGGTTTTCTTCTCTCTCCTCCCACTCCCACCCCCAGCCATGCTCTGTAGAGTCAGATTTATAGTTATGTCGTTCCACCTAAATGAATTTGCTGTCAAAGTACAGCTCAGTAATATCTATTTTCTACTTTGTAACACATCTTATTACTGTATGTTCTCTTCCTCTTGGCATTCCACTCCACTATATTATCTTTCACATTCTGACACTGCAACATTTCCATCATGCAGACAGTTTTCTCCTTTTTGTTATTTTTACTATGGTTGTGTCCCCACACCACCAATACCAGTCCCACCAGTATAACAGACTCTTCCCCTCGTTAGTTTAGCATTTCAGTACCCCAGTACCCGTAACATTCAACATGATACACTTAAACAGTAAGTACCCATCTACAGCTTTCTTCTCTGCATTAGTATCATAACGATTCCTTTAAAATACATAGAATATGTCATCATATCAGGTCTAAAAACAGTGCACCCCTCACTTTCAGCGTAGTTATCAGTGGTCTGCACAAACATCCCTGTACTTTACCGTCTGTATATTTGGCATCATACACCGTAATGTTACTCCAAATCACAACACAGGCACAAAGCACACTCACCAAGTTAACCCTACCTCCTCATATAGCACAAAGAGTTCCAAAGTCACAGATGCTAAGCCTGTAAGGCAGGTATCATCCCAGCCAAGAGTCTAGTTATAGGTGACTCCACTGTAAGGCATACAGGTGTGCTTATTATTAGGCTGAACCAGGAAAGATCAATGGTTAGCTGCTTGTCTGGTGCCAGGATCCATCAGATTACACTTGCACTCAAGTCCTCCAACAACTACCAGTATGACTTTGTCATGTCAGTGACATGAGGTGTATCTCCCTGGACTATATGAAGAGAGAAGTGATAAAGCTTTCAGACAATATGTCCAAAGCAGGTTTGAGCACAGCATAGAGACATATTCTACCTTCTCCGAGGATGATGCCACAATATCACTAAAATATAATTGACTTCAGTAATAAGCTTAGGTTATGGTGTTATTCAAAAGGACTCCAATATTTGTCAGCCTGGGAGGATGTGATTGACAGATCATACTGCTTCACCATAAATGACCTGTATCTGTCCCCTCTAGGGTTTTGATTATTGGCAAACACATTGCCTGCCCCACAGTGCCTTTTTTAGGCAATGCCAACCTGATAATCCTACCAGCAAACTGAAACAAGTAAAGGAAAACATGAAGGTGATGCTGATTAATAGTGGGAGTCTTAACATGAGGCTCCAGCCGCTACAAGCCCTTCACACCCTGGAGGACACTAATGTCTGTGCAGCGACTCAGCCATGGTTTAAAATATTGGAGGGAATCCCAGCTTTGCAGGGCTATAACAGCTTCCACATGATTAGACCAGCTACTGCACAGGAGTGGTAAAATCTGGAAATGTCTCAATCTACATCCATAAGAAGCTCACATCAAGGCTGATGATGCAGCATGATGCACTAGAGCATCTAAATGCCCAAATAACCATCAGAAATGTCCCATGCCATGTATTAGCTGGATATAGCACTCCCTTTTTGATATGAGACAACCATATCATCAATATTCAGGACCTTGAGTATTGAACCCCATATCATTTCCTAGGTGATTTAAACTGCCCAGTGATACTCTGGGAGCCTACAACACCACTAGTGCACACCACAGATATTCCTGTATGTTCTCAATGCAAATGCCCTGGAACAACCCACCTCTCGTATAAAGTTGATACTGGACACTCCCCCCAGTCACATTACATCAGCTCATTTTACTGTTTATAGTGAGAACTTAGCAAAGGCCCACCCCTTTAGCTTCTGAATATTGAATTATCTCATTATCTTCTGTCTCTTCACTTCCTACTAAAAAAAAAAAAAACGTTTCCTGCCTTTCCTGGAACTAGTGTAGTCCAGATACAGATTTGCTATATCCAGGAATTTTATAAGCTTCCCTGCGGTCCTCTTCAATTTTTCCCTTAGATCTGATAGTTCTCTGCTCTCCTGCACTTTTACTAGCTCATTAGTCTAGCACTTTACCAGATTTCTTGTAGCAATTATTGTAGCACACAAAAGCACTAAATGTTCTACAAGGAAACAGCTCCAGTACTTATTATTAATGCCCACCCCTCCAGGCATGTCTAAAGGTCAGTTCCCTGTGCTTTCTCCTATTAGCCTGGAGAGCTTGGGCATCCTGAGGCAATGTAGCAACTGCCTCATGTACACCGACAACCCTCTCCTCTTACCTCCCAACACTCAGACTTGTGAGAGATGCACTTGTATATCCAAATCAGAAGCCATGCACTCTGCAGCCAAGAGCGGAATAGCTGGTCAAGAGGAGAAGGTCAATACTTACACCACACCACATGGAACACATAGCCCTCCAGAACACACACCAGCACTGCCTTCACATAAAAACACAAACCACACACCCACCTTCGCAGTGGCTCTCAATAAAAACCTACACAAACAGCAGAGACCTCCAAGGCAGAAATGCACTCGACCACCATAAGACAACACTAATCATGAGACACATAACTCTCCTAAATAATATGCCACTAAACCAAAGCACCTAAGGCAAAACAGCATGCCCAACACACTAGTCATAGGTAACTCGACAGTGAGGCACACTGATGTCCAACTCACTAGGGTGAATAAGGAGAAAGTAGTCAGCTGACAGTCAGCTGCCTGTCAGGTGCCAGTATCCACCACATAATGCACGCACTCAGGTCCCTCAAAAACAGGTACAAATATGACTCTGTCATTGTACATGTGGGTGTGAATGACCTGAGACGTACCTCCCTGGACTACATGAAAAGGAACATGGAGGAGCTCTCAGATTATGTAGCCCAGACAGGTATGACCGTAGCCCTGAGCAGCCTCCTACCATCACCTAGAATGATACCACAGTACAAGCAGAAAATGATTGATTTCAACAATTGGCTAAGTTTCTGGTATCATTCTAAGGGGATCCAGTATCTGTCTGCCTGGGATGATATGATTGGCAGACCTAGATGCTTTGGGAGAGATGGCCTGCATCTGTCACCCCTGGGCTTCTGGATACTGGCCAAGGCTCTTGCTACCCCTATAGTGCCTTTTTTAGGTGGTGGTCCAAAGACCAAATTACCACCTTAACAGCTACAAACAAATGCAATCAGAGGGTCACGCTGCTCAACGTTAGAAGTCTAAATGTCAAAATGCACTCGCTTAAAGCACTCCTTAAAATGGAGAACATCGACATTTGTACTGTAACAGAGACCTGGTTCAAGGCAGCAGATAGCACCCCTACACTACCAGGCTATAACTAATTCCATTCCTTCTGGCCCCTGAACTTGGACTGAAGCTACAAAGGCAGTGGTGTTTCCATATTCATAAAGGATGCGCACACCTCCATACTGGTAGCTCAACATGATGCATCAGAGATACTTCAGGAGCAGCTGACATTGGGTTAGAAAGCAATTCAGGTCGTAGCCTGCCATAGGTCCCCAACCATGACCCAAGACTCACACTCCACGTTCCTAAGCACCCTGTAGAATATTAGAGTCCAACCTAACACTCTCATACTGGGCGACTTCAACTACCCTCCATTAACTGGGAAAAGTACTCATGTACCAATACACTTGCCCAACATTTCCTGGAATTCATTAATTCCAATGCCCTGGACCAGCTCATTCTTACCCCCACTAGAGGTAGCAACATCCTTGACCTGGTCATTACTAACATGGGTGACCATTGCACTGTACCAATAGTCAACTCCTCCCTGGTTAGATCTGACCACAAACTAATCACCTTGGAAACCCACATCCCTCTCACCCCCCTCCTGAGGCAATTTAGCAACTGCCTCATGTACACCGACAACCCTCTCCTCTTACCTCCCAACACTCAGACTTGTGAGAGATGCACTTGTATATCCAAATCAGAAGCCATGCACTCTGCAGCCAAGAGCGGAATAGCTGGTCAAGAGGAGAAGGTCAATACTTACACCACACCACATGGAACACATAGCCCTCCAGAACACACACCAGCACTGCCTTCACATAAAAACACAAACCACACACCCACCTTCGCAGTGGCTCTCAATAAAAACTTACACAAACAGCAGAGACCTCCAAGGCAGAAATGCACTCGACCACCATAAGACAACACTAATCATGACACACATAACTCTCCTAAATAATGTGCCACTAAACCAAAGCACCTAAGGCAAAACAGCATGCCCAACACACTAGTCACAGGTAACTCGACAGTGAGGCACACTGATGTCCAACTCACTAGGTTGAATAAGGAGAAAGTAACAGTCAGCTGCCTGTCAGGTGCCAGTATCCACCACATAATGCACGCACTCAGGTCCCTCAAAAACAGGTACAAATATGACTCTGTCATTGTACATGTGGGTGTGAATGACCTGAGACGTACCTCCCTGGACTACATGAAAAGGGACATGGAGGAGCTCTCAGATTATGTAGCCCAGACAGGTATGACCGTAGCCCTGAGCAGCCTCCTACCATCACCTAGAATGATACCACAGTACAAGCAGAAAATGATTGATTTCAACAATTGGCTAAGTTTCTGGTATCATTCTAAGGGGATCCAGTATCTGTCTGCCTGGGATGATATGATTGGCAGACCTAGATGCTTTGGGAGAGATGGCCTGCATCTGTCACCCCTGGGCTTCTGGATACTGGCCAAGGCTCTTGCTACCCCTATAGTGCCTTTTTTAGGTGGTGGTCCAAAGACCAAATTACCACCTTAACAGCTACAAACAAATGCAATCTGAGGGTCACGCTGCTCAACGTTAGAAGTCTAAATGTCAAAATGTACTCGCTTAAAGCACTCCTTAAAATGGAGAACATCGACATTTGTACTGTAACAGAGACCTGGTTCAAGGCAGCAGATAGCACCCCTACACTACCAGGCTATAACTAATTCCATTTCTTCTGGCCCCCGAACTTGGACTGAAGCTACAAAGGCAGTGGTGTTTCCATATTCATAAAGGATGCGCACACCTCCATACTGGTAGCTCAACATGACGCATCAGAGATACTTCAGGAGCAGCTGACATTGGGTTAGAAAGCAATTCAGGTCGTAGCCTGCCATAGGTCCCCAACCATGACCCAAGACTCACATTCCACGTTCCTAAGCACCCTGTAGAATATTAGGGTCCAACCTAACACTCTCATACTGGGCGACTTCAACTACCCTCCATTAACTGGGAAAAGTACTCATGTACCAATACACTTGCCCAACATTTCCTGGAATTCATTAATTCCAATGCCCTGGACCAGCTCATTCTTACCCCCACTAGAGGTAGCAACATCCTTGACCTGGTCATTACTAACATGGGTAACCATTGCACTGTACCAATAGTCAACTCCTCCCTGGTTAGATCTGACCACAAACTAATCACCTTGGAAACCCACATCCCTCTCACCCCCCCCCCCCCCACGCAAAGGTAACCACCATAAAAACTTCTCCAAAGCTAACTTTGGGCTCCTAAAAACAGAGGTGGCTAACTTCACGGCACCCATGCAGTTGGAGAATAGCTGCATGACTGCCAAATCATACATTAATGCCCTGCACAAACACGTACACAAATGCATGGATCTCGCCATACCCAATAGAACCAAGACACCCTCCTTGAAAAAAAAAGCCAATCTGGCGGTTCCTTGCCATAAACAAACTCTACAACAGAAGGAGGAAACAGATGAGAAATAAGGTGAAGTCCCAAGACTGGAAAAACACCCTTATCAGCCTCAACAAAAAGTTGAGATCCCTCAACAAATCCTCTAAAGCTAGCTATGAAAACAGAATTGCAGCAGATAGTAAAGACAACCACAAGGCCTTCTATAGTTTTGTAAAGAATCTCCATGGCAATACCCAGATTTGCTCGGAGCTGTTGCACAATGGCACCTCCTATACTGAGCCAAGAGATATTGCCAATATACTGGCCAACAGATTCAGTGCCAACTTACCCCTCTCTCCACCACCAAAGGACCGATCACAATACCAGTAGTTGCCAGGTACCCAGTATTACTGGTGCACAGGTTAAACCCACACTGTCCAAGGCCAAGAATACAGCTTCTATGGGACCTGACAATATCCCTGGTTGTTTCTACATGAACTGCAGAGAGAACTGGTACCTCACTTGTGTGCCCTATTCAATCAAAGCCTCACCTCAGGCTTTGTCCATTCCAAATGGTTGCACTGCTACAGTCATCCCTCTCCACAAAGGAGGAGGTGTCATAAGAGATCTGGGAACACAGGTTGACAGCAACCTCTCTTTTGACCACCACATTGCCACTGTGGTCAGAAAGTCCTTCTATGTGGCAAATATCATTACTAAGGGTTTTGCATCTAGGAAGAAAGAGGTCATTGTCTCTCTCTACTCTTCCCTCATTAGGCTAATCATCGAGTGCAATGCTCTATTTGACATGTACCTCACTAGACAACTACAACAACTGGAGAGACCACAGAAATACCTCACAAAGAGGATCTTAGGCCTTAAAAAACTTGTCCTATATGGACAAACTCAAAAAACTCCAACTATTCTCTGTCTCATATCGCCTACTTAGAGGGGATCTCTGCTTGACTTACAAAGCTATGTCTGACCCAGCTCTGTTAGAAATGCTACATCTAAAGAAATCCCAATCCCTCCACACTACACACTCCAGAGACCTCAACCTCTGTACCACAATAAACAGAACAAGCTGGAGAGACAGGTTCATAACCCAGAGATTGCCCATGCTATGGAATAGACTTCCCATACATGTCAAGCAAAGCACCTCACTGGCCCTCTTCAAGAGAAATCTTGATGAGTGGATGGGAAATAGAAAAGTCACCCCAGGGATCATTCCAGTGGCTCTATTTGACAGAGGCAGTGGGAACTAAGGTTTGGTGGTGCAATGCCAGGGTAATCCTATGGGCTAGCCTTGTAAAGGCTCCAGGGCCATTAGCCTAGTACACACCTATGAATCTATGAACCTATGAGTGCTCACTAGGAAAAATAACATTTTGGATCTTGTCCTTACTAATATGGGAGCATGTTGCATCATCCCTTGCATATCTCCATCACTTGTTAGGTCTGAAAATAAAGTAGCCTCCTTTGAAATAAAATTGAAACCAGAGATCCCTTCCACACAAGGTACTTTTAGAAATTTCTTTACGACAAAGTATGTATTTCTCAGTGATACGTTGGCAAGCTTCAAGTACCCATCATATCCAGTTATTGCCACTGAATATGCAGAAATGTGCGATATCACACTATACCAGCATTAACTGTATACTATACCAACATGTAAATGTCTGCATAGATCCAGCTGTATTGCATAGGAGCAAGTGCAGGACAAACCCCCAAAACAAACCCACATGGTGGCACTGTAATATCAACAAGCTTGGTAATAAAAAGAAAAGAATTTTGACCAAAAGTAAGAAGAATACATTCCCAGAATGTTAGAGCCCTTGTCACTGAAATAAACTACTCAGGAGCTTGATAAAGTCCACCAAAGCCAAGTTTGAAGGTAAACAAGCTACCCAAGTCAAAGACAATCACAAAACATTTTTAGTTATGTTCTTATTCTGAATGATGTTACCTACACTGAGACTGAATATATAATAAATCTACTGGCCAATAAATGTATCTCTCACTTTATCCCTCTCTCCCCTCTATCTGTTCCTCATACTATACATGAAACTGGATTTTCTCTAGCTATTACACAAGACCAAATCCTAAATGTGCTATCAAAAGCTAAAATTACTACATTGATGTGACCTGACAATATCCCTGTATGCATTTTAAATAGCAGGACACATGATTTAGCCACACCCCTAACAACAACACTACTCAGTCTCAGCCACACCCCTAACAACAACACTACTCAGTCTCAGCCACACCCCTAACAACAACACTACTCAGTCTCAGCCTTCATGCAAGTTTTGTACCAAGCAAATGGAGAACAGTTATAGTCATTCTCCTGCACAGGGGAGGAGCTTCCACAGACCCAGGCAACTGCAAACTCATAAGTCTGACCAGCTTCATATGCAAAGCCATGGAAGCATGTATCGTGGAACTAATCAATCAGGACACAGGAAACCTCCAAATACTGTACCCATCTCAGTTTAGATTCGTCATGGGCAGGTCATTCATTCTCAACCCTGTGGATTTTGTTTCAAAGGTCACCAAAGCAATGGATGAAGGCAAAACAGTACAGACTACATACATTGACCTGGTCAAAGCTTTTGAGACAGTTCCCCACTTAGGCATATTAGAAAAGCTAAATAAACTATGAATAAACCCCTTATCTGAAATCAATGTCACTTTATTGTGTTTCTTACAGACTACTTAGAGGTGATCTCTGCCCTACATATAAGGCATTCTCTGACCCCACTTTATTGGAAATGCTGCACGTCTACAAGTCAAATATCACACAGGTTACTTGCTCTAAGGAATTAAACCTGGTATGTAACATCAATAGAACATGCTGGAAGGTCAGATTTGTCTCTCAGAGGTTACCACACCTTTAGAATAGACTACCACTTCATGTCAATCAGAGGGCTTCATTGGCCCTGTTCAAATGCAATCTGGACAATTGGCTGGGTAACTGTAGTTTCACCCGGGGGTTCCACCTATGTCCCTCTTTGACAGGGGCAATAGGTGCTGATTGTGGTAACAAGGTTAAATTTAGCTATCCTTGTAAGGGCCTTCAGGCCATTAGCTTAGTAACTTGCTATGATCCTATGTCACCCATTGGACCGCCAACTGGCTCACAGATAGGATGCACTATATCAAAGTAGGGAAAGTTACCTCCACAAAGAGACTAGTCATTAGTAGAAACTCTCAGGGTCCTGTGATGGGACCTCTCCTGTGTGACATTTACTTTTTTGAAGTAAAAGCCTATATCAAAGTACTTTGACTAAATTGAGAGATGACTACAAGCAAAGAGCCCTCATTGAATCTTAAAATGACTTAGCCATCCTGCAAAAAGGTTTGTCACAAATAAATAACTGATGCCAAAATCATGACTGAAACTAAATGCCAAAAAATGCATTACTGTATCCTTTGGGAAGTAATCTACTCCAGGGAACTACAACATTAACATTATGTTCCTAAGAGTTGACCCAGTTATTATTCTGGATTTGGGAAATTATGTGGACAGTGACCTAAGTTTTGACCAATGTGTGTCCATTGTTTAAGAGAGTCCTATATTGCACAGCATATGCACAAAGGGGTTGTGTATAGATCTAGGGATGTCATTGTCCCCCTTTATTCAGCCCTCATTAGGCCAGTCATTGAATGTAATGCCTGTTTTTGGCATGCATCTGTCCAGATACATGCAACAACAGGAGCACCCTTACTAAAAGGATACAAGGCCTAAACAACATGTCCTATATGGACCTACTCAATGCCCTGTCACTATACCTGGTATCCTACAGACTAATAGAAGGTGGCCCAAGTTTGGCATACAAGACATCCTCTGACCCAATACTGATGGATTTACTGTACAGTCTAGGGAGATAAACGTCTTCTGCAACATCAGCAGAATAGTTTGGAGGGACAGGTATATCAGGCAGAGGATACCACTGCTTTGGAATATATTCCCCATCCACATAAAATGAAATTTATTTCCATTCATATTCAAGTACAGCTTGGATCTATGGATGGGAAACAACAAATTTACCCCAGGACTCCCCCATATACTACTAATGGACAGGGGCAGCTCCTAAATGTTTTATCCTATACATGGTCCCCTAAAATTATCTATGGTATGATCCCAATTATTCTAAACAGGAGCAGTATATAATTATCAACCATGGGATGGGTAAGGCCAATCTCTAACCAAATAGGATAGTTTAATTCAAGCACAAAAAGCGAAATTGGATAAGCAGCTAGCTTAGTACTTGCGCGTAAGGATTAAACCTGTGAACGTGTATGTCATAATGTTATAGTCTATAAGTACTCCAGCATACCAGTTAATACTACTTTACAATAGTAGTACATTACTGATCAATTACTGAAAATATAGCTATTAATTCTTTATTTATTTATTGAATTTAATCACCAAGAAAGTCTGACTGGGCAATAATTAATTATTTAACATTTGTTGACCGGGAAAGTCCGACTTGAAACAAAGCCAAATTTCAGGGGAAGCACTGGGAGAAACATTCCAGAGGCATGTCTTTGAATTGTGGGAGGAAACCCACATGAATGGTGGAAGGACATGCAGACTACACACAAAAGGCACCCCAGCCGAAACCTCTTGCTGTAAGGCGACAAAGCTACTGCTGCACCACTGCTCTTTTCAGTGGAGGCCCTGGGTGGAAAGCTCCAATTTACATACAATTTATTTATTTATGCATGTATGTATGCATGTATGTATGTATGTATGTATGCATGTATTTGACATTTGTTAACTGGGAAAGTCTGACTGAGCTACAGCCCTTTTTCAGTGGAGGTCTGGGGAGAAAAGGTCCAAAATAGTGCAGAGTAGTTTTACAATAATAAATGATCAACAAAAATACAACAATAAAAAGAGAATAAGTATAGAAAACACTTCTCCCAAACAATTATGCTGTTAATTAACAATGTACAGAATTTGCTAGAAATAGGTGTATAAACTGGGTCTATATTAAACTGTCAAACTTTCAAAAGTTCAACTGTCATATGGTCGACACCATATGATCAAACTTTTGAAAGTTCAAACATTTTAACGGAAATCTCTGTACAGCACAAAATGGGAAGATTTCCCTTTTCTGCACTGCAGTGCGATCTTGAAATTGGTATATTTAAAGAGCGAGGGATGTGGGGGGCACAGCCCCCACATCGAGGGTGCAGGGGGGCTTGCCCCCCTGCTTATAGGTTCATAGGTTTATACTAGGCTATCTGCCCTGGGGCAATTATAAGCCTAGCCCAATTCTGTATGGCTTACGCCACCCCTTGATTTGAGTATACTGTGCCCTTTTTAAGGTTTAGTTTACTGTGCCTCTGTCTAATAGTGACATGGGAGTAATCCCTGGGACAAACCTACGATCCCCCACCCACTTATCGAGATTCTTCTTGAAGAGATTCAGTGAGGTGCTCTGCCTCACATGAAATTGAATTCTATTGCAGAGCGAAGGGAGCCTCTGGGTTATGAACCTGTCCCTCCAGCAAGTTCTATTTATTTCTGTGCTGAGGATCAAGTCCCTCGAGCGTGTGGCTCTAAGGGATTAAGATTTACTGAGGTGGAGCATGTCCATTAATTCTGGATTTGACATAGCTGTGTATGTCAGGCATAGATCACCTCGAAGTAGGCGGTATGCAACTGAGTAGAGCTGGAATTTTTTTAACCGAGCAGCATATGGCATCTGTTTGAGACCCTTGATCCTCTTGATGAGATACTTTTGGGGTCTTTTTAATTGCTGCAGGTGACTGGTAAGGTACATCCCAAAAGGGGCATTGTATTCTATGATGGGCCTGATGAGGGATGTATAAAGGGGCACGATTACCTCTCTTGATCTAGATGTGAAACCGTTTGTGATGAGGTGGGCTATGTAGAAGTTCTTTCTAACCACTTTGGCAATGTGGTTTTCAAAGGAGAGATTGCTATCAACTTGGGTCCCCAGGTCCCTAATAACTTTCTCTGTACTTAATGGGTTTCCACCTATGTGGTAATTTGTGGGCACATTGTTTTTGCTAAAGAGTATGACTATACATTTTTTGCATTTAACTTTAAACCATGGCGCTGGCACCAGTTATCTGTCTCTGTGAGACCTTTTTGAAGGATGTTTGTGTCAGCTGGAGAGTTGATTATGGCGCCCAGTTTGCAGTCATCTGCGAACTTGGTGAGCCATAGTCCTCCCACATTTGCCTGTACCTCGGAAAAGTATATACTGAACAAGAGTGGTCCCAGGACAGAACCCTGTGGGACGCCACTTGTGACCGGTTTCGAGTCTGACATGGCTCCAGCAACTCTCACTCTGTGGGTTCTGTCTTTGAGCCAATTTGTGACCCATCTTGTGACATAGGGGTTTATATTTAAGCTGGATAGCTTATCTATGATGCCCAACTGGGGTATTGTGTCAAATGCCTTTGCAAGGTCCAGATAGGCTGTGTGGACTACCTTCCCATCATCTATGGCTTTGGTGACTGTTTCAAAGAAGTCAACCAGGTTCAAAAGGCAGGATCTGCCCTTGACAAAGCCGAACTGGGTAGGATCTAGTGTCTGTAAGTCCCCAATGTCTTTGTTTATGAGCTCCATGATGATTCTCTCCAAAGCCTTGCAGACTAAGCTAGTCAGGCTTATGGGGCGATAGTTTCCAGGGTCCGTAGAGGCTCCACCTTTGTGGAGTCGGACCACTGTTGCTGTACGCCATTCTGTGGGCACATATCCTGTAGTGAGGCTGAGATTGTATAGCTGTTTTATTTGAGGGATTAGTTCCTCTTGTAGTTCATGTAGGACGTAACCTGGGACGCCATCTGGTTCCATGGAAGCAGTGTTTTTTGCTTTGGAGAGGGCAGCCTTCACCTGAGCATCTGAGATGTTTGGGAGGCAGCCCTCTGCCGGGATAGATACTTGCTTATTTGTGAGGGGAGAGGGTGGAGAACTTTGCACTGAACCTGTTTGCCAGGATATTGGCGATGTCTGTGGGTTCAGTGTATTTTTTGTCGTTTAGAATCAACTCAGAGCAAGTCTGGGAGTTGCATCCCAGGTTTCTAACATAACTGAAAAAAGCCTTATGATTGTCTTTGGTGTCCTGTGCAATTTTTCTCTCGAAGCTGGCCTTGGAGGATTTTATGAGGGATCGTAATTTTTTGCTAGTACTGATCAGAGATGCCTTCCCTATTAGGGATTTTGCTCTATCATGTAGTAGCTTCCTCCTTCTGTTGTACAGTTTATTTATGGCAGGGGTCCACCAGACTGGACGCCTGCCTTTGGATGATTGGGTCTTAGTTTTGTTTGGGATAGCATGATCCATGCATTCCTGGAGATGTCCGCAGAATGCATTTATATAGGATTCTGCAGTTTGGGCTGTAGTTTCCACTGGACCTGGGGCCTTGAAGGATTCCAGTTCAGTTTTGAGAAGTGAGAAGTTCACTTTTGAGAAGTTTTTCACTGTGGTTTTCTGGGCTGGGGGTGGGGTCGGGATGTGGACATCCAGTAAATTAATTTATGGTCTGATCTTACCAATGAGGGATATACTTCTGGTGTGGAGCATAGAGTCCCCATGTTGGTAATGATCAGGTCTAGTATGTTGTCCCCTCTTGTGGGAGTGGTGACTAGTTGTTCCATAGCATTTGAGTTTATAATTTCCAGTAATCTTTGGGCTAAGGTGCTGGGGCTTGAGTAGTGCTCCCAGTCAATGTTTGAGTAGTTGAAGTCACCCAATATAATGGTGTTCGGAGAGATTTTCATGTTCTCCAATGTTTTCAGGAAAGCCGAATGGGATTCCTGACTTTGAGAGGGTGGTCTGTAGGATGCTATAAACTGAAAAGCAGTCTTGCCCACTGTTAGTTGCACATGGATGGTCTCCGATACTTCGTGCAATGCCACTAACCTGGAGGTGTGGATATCCTTGATAAATATGGAAACTCCCCCTCCTTTTGTGGTTCGGTCCGGGTTTTGGGGCCAAAAAGCATGATATGAGGTATAGCCTGGTAGTGCTGGGGTGCTCTCTGGAGCCTTGAACCAGGTTTCTGTCACTGCACAGATATCGATGTTCTCCATACTGAGGAGAGCTTCGAGTGCGTGCATCTTGAGGTTAAGACTTCTGGCGTTTAGCAGCATTACCCTTAGTTTCTTGTTCCTTGTGCTGTCTATGGGGGTGGGTTTGACTTTTGAGCCTTGCCTAAAAAAGGCACTATGGGGTTGGCAAGAGCCTTTGCCAATATCCGAAAGCCCAGTGGTGACAGGTGCAAGCCGTCCCTAGCGAAGCAACGTGGCTTGTTGAGCATGTCATCCCAGGCTGACAGACACTGGATCCCCTTTGAATGACACCAAAATTTTAGCCAATTGTTAAAATCGATCATTTTGTCTTTGTACTGTGGCATCATTCTAGGTGAGGGTAAGATGCTGCTCAAGGTCAGGGTCATACCAGCCTGGGCTACATGATCAGAGAGCTCCTCTATGTCTCTTTTCATGTAGTCCAGGGAGGTACGTCTCAGGTCATTCACACCAGCATGTACAATGACTGAGTTATATTTGTATTTGTTTTGGAGTGACCTGAGGGCTTGCGTTATGTGTCGGATCATGGCACCCAACAGGCAGCTCACCGTGACCTTCTCTTTATTCAGCCTGGTGAGCGGGACGTCAGTGTGTCTCTGACAATAAAGTCACCTATAACAAGAGTATCAGGAGTGTTATTCAGCCTTAAGGGCTGTGGCTGCTTGGCACACTGACTTTGTGGGTTATGCGTTGTGTGTGTTTTTTTTTTGAGGTAGCGTTTGCTTGGATGTCTGCTTTGGAGGTCTCTGTTGCTTAGGTAGATTTTTATTTAGAGCCTCCGAGTATGTTTTTGTGTATTTATGTGTTTGGTTCGCTGATGTGGTGGGACTATGTGATACTGGAATTGTGTTGTGTGAGGTTACCTTCTCCTCCTGACTGGTTATACCAGTTTTGAGATGAGAGAGCTCAGCCTCCAGTTTGGCTAATTAGTTGCATCTCTCACATATATTTGAACCTGTTTGGAGGAGGAGAGGGTTTTCCGTGTACATGAGACAGTTGTAACATTGCCGCAAAATTCCCAGATTCACCAGCTGGACTGGAGAGGAAACCATTGACTGACCTTTGGACATGCTAGAGTAATAGGGAAACTGAATTTAAGACGGACCAATAGAGGACAGGGTAATCGTAGAGAGTATAAGAGTAAGTAGTGCTTATGGTTTAATAGTGCTAACTTGTAGGATTACTTAATTGGACCAGTGAAGGGCCTTAGAATGAGAATATGGTGTTTAAATTGAGAGATAGAGCAGTTCTAAGGGAAAAAGTGAAGAGCAGACTTTGTGGAGCCAGGAATAGTTTAAACCCGATTAGGCTTATGACGTTCAGGTAGGTGTTTTGTTTGTTTATTTTTTTTTTTCATGAGATGTTCAAACTTTATAAAGTTTGATCATATGGTGTGACCATATGACAGTTGAACTTTTGAAAGTTCGATCATCTAATATAGACGCATATAAACTTTACAAGTAAGTGCATTATAAATATCAAGAAGAAGAAAAAGGAAAAAGCAGAGATAAAAATCCAGAACTTGAAGAGATGCAGAGAGAAGGTATAAGGTAATATAGATAAGTATTGTAGCAGCAATTAAATGAGAAAAAAATAGCGGAGCTGGACAGGAGTTATAGTTGCCACAAGTAGAACAATTTAGAGGAAGTAAGGAGAAGAGAAGAAATTTTACAGTGACATGTCCGATTGTTAAGTAGATACTCTTTGAGAGGTTTTATTTTTAATTTGTGTGTTTGTTATTGTTCTGATAGTCAAGGGAAGCTTATTCCACGATAGGGAAGCAGTACAGCTACAAAGATTAAGGCCAATTGAACTTTTAGGTTTATATATATGCAGTTGTTGTTGATCAGCGCTCCGGAGGTTTCTAGCAGGAGAGTAGAATGAGATAAAAGAAGAGATGCTAGGGCAGAAAGAGGACTTGTAAAGAATGGAAGGAAAGATAAGAAGTTGGGAGTATAGTAGCTGGTTAGGGAACTCTAACAAAGGTAATATCTTAAGAGACAGACAGTGATGAGAGTAAGAGGTGTGATTAGCAGCAAACCTGGCTACTTTGTTAAAGATGGCTTCAAGTTTAGCAAGACGACCAGGGTGTAACTTAGTCAAGGTTTGTGAACTATAAAATATAAATATTTATATTTTATATTTATGGGGTTGGGAGGGTGGCCTCATGGTTAAGGTGTTTGCCTTGCAAACACAAGGTGCAGGGTTTGAGTCTCACAAGGTATAATTGGCTAAGCTTAAAATGGCTCGCAAGGGCAGTTAGCTTAGTATTAATCTATAAACATATATATATATATATATATATATGCATTTATATAAAAATAATAGAAACACACATGCTACCTAAAATATACCAAGATGGCAAACATCTCTCTTAAGGCAAAATACAGTATACATTAACAAGGTAGGCATAGGAATATTTGGATATAATATTCTGAGTTACACAAATGATAAACCTATGGATTTTATGCTAGCCATACAAGTTATAAATAAATAAAAAATAAAAAAAAAAACATACAACAGGGTAAACTAAAAATGTTATTGTCTAATATATGCAGTTTTAATAAAAGGATATTTTTTTATTAAGCATTTCTTCCCCTATCAAAAAGTTGACATGGCTATTATTATTAAAACTTGGACTAAAGCATATGACTGGATACCTGATTTTGTTATAAAATCTGTTACTGCACAGATGTAGTACTATTCAGGTTGGAAGTGGGTCATGTTTTTGTTTAAGGACTTAATTTAGGTTCTACATAAATTTGTTTTTGATAATGTTATGGGCTGCAAACATCTTAATATCAGAGGTCTGTTACACAGTTAGAAATTATTTCTAGGAGTTCAAATGGGTGTAAAAGTGAATTATTTTTCTATAAATGTTCAGAATGGCATCTTAGGTGGGGATTTCAAACTTTCAGGTTTTATTTGGAGCAAGGCTAACAATTCCATTAGCTTAAAGAAGGTGTTCAGTATATTTGCATCTCAGAATAGTCTCAGATAGGTTATAAGAGTATCAACTAGTTCAGCAACCCTTTTGGACTGATCATGTATTCCTTTGACAGCATGTAAAGAATCGTGTAACGTCTTACCACCTGTTGCTGGCAGTAACCATTTGCTCCTGATCACATTACTTACGTCAGGACCAGTCAAAGGTAAACCCCCTGTAAGAGGTTATAAGAAAATAAACAATCCAAAAGCTAATGAGTGTTTGATGGATACTCTGTGGAATGCTATCCTTGTAGACATCAATGTAAATGCAATGTTGCATCTGTAGAAAGACAGGAGAGCCAAGTTCAAGACAAAAACAGAGCAATTCAGTGCTAGTAGATATTTTCTATCTAAATGTGACAGAGGTTTTAGAAAGATTAATCAACATCAGAAAACAAAACAACTGAAGAGGACCGAGGTTGCAAGAAGTAAATGATTAAAGGCTACAATAAACTACTTGGATACGTTCATTAAGAAGATTGATCAGCGTATGAAGCACGTCTGATACATATTATCAAGTACAGTAAGTAGGATTATTTACATACATTCACAAGGGCAAGGATGGTAAACCAAATACTGGTTATCTGAAATATGGAAATATGGTTGTGAGGATAGGGGGAGAAATTGCAGCTGTTTGCATAATATTGTGAAATTATTTATGGTGAAAAAATATGTACTGATCATGCAGTAGGACAAAATAATTATATAAAATCCTAAAATTATTTATGGTCACAAATACGTACTGATCATGCAGTAGGACAAAATAATTATATAAAATCCAGAAATTGTTTATGGTCACAAATACGTACTGATCATGCAGTAGGACAAAATAATTATATAAAATCCAGAAATTGTTTATGGTCACAAATAAGTACTGATCATGCAGTAGGACAAAATAATTATATAATTATATAAAATCCTAAAATTATTTATGGTCACAAATACGTACTGATTATGCAATAGAATCAAATAAGCAGTCATCGCCTTCTAATATCAGTGAATACACCATTTTAAACATATTAAAGAAAATACATCACAATAAATCTAATAAGCTGTAGACATGCAATCTTTAACAAAAACTTCAAACTGTTTAAAGAAATCTTTGAGAAGCCTGTTGCTGATATTTACAGCATACTATGGAAACTGTCCATAAAACCAAGATTGGAAAGTTGCCATAGGAAAGCCTTCAGATGAATGAAAAAGTGCACATGACTACCTAACTAATATTAGACTCATCAGCATGCTGTCAAACACTGGAAAGGAAAGAATTCCTGAGTACTAGCAATTAGATGCAGAATTAGTTGAGGAATTCTCGCCCCTCTATCTCTATTCTCATCCAGCCATACACTCCCAACCATGCTCTCCTTAGCTCTCAGCAGAACGTACTGCAAATTTATATACCCAACAAAAATATTGGAAAACTACTCTACAGCTACTCCATTGTAAATGCTAGGAACAAACTTCCAAGAGATGTCAAATCTATCACTACCTGCAGCACCTACCATATGTCTTGGTCATGCCCTTGCAACGACCCAGTGTAACTCATCTTCCTGACTTCAATCATTTTTGCACACTCTTCTCCCCCTGCCTAAGCTGCATCTTCTATAAAATGAACAAACTCTAAGTGGACTGTTGTCCAGTCAGCTTATATTACTGTAATCTTTCACTTATTTCCTACCTAAGTTGCTTTTATACCTATTTATTACCTAGGATTTTCTCCTGTTTTTACTTTACACTCAACCTGTCACTACAGCTATCTTTCTATCTTGACTTACAACTGTCTGTACATTAATATTCTTAATGCATCTATATACATCCTCATTATCCAGTTTTTTGTTACCCCAGTATGGAGTTTTTTTTCTGCCTGACATACTTTTGGCAAATTTGTACTATGCACTTTTGTTTTTCTTATTATTCTTGCCTCATCAAAAAAAAAAATAAATAAATAACCTTGTTATTTACTATTAGTTATCTCTTGTTAGTTTTTATAAATATTGTTTCTCCTGTAATCCTTGACAATGTTATTCACTGTTTTTTGGTTTAATGTTTGAGCTTTTCTCCTTGGATCTCCACTGAAAAAGAGTCTGTACCCAGTCTGACTAACCCCGTTAGCAAATGTCAAATAAATAAATAAATAAATAAATAAATAAATTGGAGCAGCTGTATTTGTATACATTATGCCAGTGTGTACTTGAAGAACAGGTCCACTGCTATTTGGAATCTTTTTTTATGGTAACATTATTATGGTACTTAAAATAATGGAAGAGATCTTTATCGACTTCACATCGGCATTTCACAGGGTGGATCATAACAGGTGGATGTAGAAACTGTGTAGGACAGGCTTATTTATACTGTTTACTAACTTGACTGGTGAATGGTTAATTGACAGGAAATATCAAACAGAACATAATGACTTTATGGAAAACATTATGTGCTATGGACAAGGGGTACTGATAAGTATAATTTTAGGGTTCCTATCAGTTCATCGAAACTTCAGCAGTTCAATCACCATATGTTTGAACTGTGAAGTTCGAAAACTGATTATCGTGAAGCCGTGGAACACCAAATTCTTTCCCAGGGAAAGAATTTGGTGGGCAGTTTCTGTGGCTTCGCTATTGTGGAAAGTTACGGGTCGGGATCTGGTAAGTGTGTGATTGTGTGAACGTTAGGGTACGGGTTAGGTGAGTTAGGGTTAGGGCATGGGTGAGGTGGGTGTGCGATAGTGACAGACTTTAGGGTTAGGGCGGGATAGGTGAGTTAGAGTTAGGGCGTGGGTCCGGTGAGTGTGCGATAGTGATAGACTTTAGGGTTAGGGTGGGATAGGTCAGTTAGGGTTAGGGAGCAGGTCAGGTGAGTGTGCGATAGTGATGGGCCTTAGGGTTAGGGTTTGGGTTAAGGTAAGTGGATAGATAGTAGTGCATGTACAGTTTAGTGTAGGGTCAGATGTAGGATTTTAAGTGTATGTGTGTGGATTGCTTTTTTTTGGTGTGCTTATGTTGCATGTGTGTTTCTTGGAACAGCGATTTCTTTCCCTGGGAAAAAATTGCTGTTCTAAGCCTTCAATGTTTTTGCACTTCGAGGTTAGAAGTTCGAACATATGTTGTTCGAACTTCTGTTGTTTCGTCGAAGTGATATAGACCCTAATTTTAGACCTTATTCAGAAAATGCATGTTGATACAAAACATGTTAAATGAAGCATTAAAAGTCAATATTCAAAATCTATCCTTGATATCGATTCTTTTTCTCACCATAATTTTTGGATTTGTCCAGAACTGTTAAGCAAAGAATTTGGGAGATATGCTGCTGTCTGTTAACAGTGCTAAATGCTTTACCAGCTTTTAAAGCTGCTAGAACACATCATGCTCTTACATTTTGTCTTTCTTTTCCTTTTTCCCCACACATAAGGTGTGCAGAATTCAAAAACTATGCAACCCAAATGGCAAGCAAAGTTACTATCACACCAGGATGAACAGTTAATTATAGATTTATCCAATGTAAACCTAAATCGCGCAAATAAAAAACTTCATCAGAACATCATTACAAGTTCACAATTAAAACATTTTATATGTCAACCCAACAATCTCATGATGTGCCTCAATCAAGCAAATATTAAAATAATTAAATATTCAAATATACAGCAAAATCACTTTTTAAAACACACAAAATTAAATTTAAGCTATGCATAATAAAATTGCAAATGCTAAAATCTAAAATGGTACAGTGAATTGATACAAGGTGTAAGAAAATATAAATATAAAAGTATATTACATATATGTTGCATATATATATATATATATATATATATATATATATATATATATATATATATAATGTCTAAAATGTATGTCTGTTCGCAAAATGTATCTTAGCTGCCCATGTTTTCAACACAGACAGGACATGAACCAGCATCCATTTCTAACTGCGAATACAGCTCTCTATTTTCTATCTTGGTCTCCCATGATTCACCCTTGTTATTAAAGGGAATCTGATTGAAAACAAAACTTAAAACTAATAAAACTACATACTTTAGTGTGTCTAAACAAAATGTTCAATTCAGTTTTATTCTCAGTGCCATACAAATGCTCATAAATCCATTTATTTTTTTTCAATGTTCTATTTTCCCTACATAAAACACTGGACTGCATAGGCAATATGCTAAATTAACTACCCCTTTGCTATTACATTTATAGTGGTTCTTAGAATTGATGTTCTTATCTTTATCTGATAAATAAATCTTCTCGGTGTTACTCAAATATTTATGTCAGTGACAAGCACTGCAACTAAAAGTGCCCACTTAACCTATTACAATGTGAAGTATTATCCAAAGGAATTTTTTCAAAATTTATTTAATGTTTCTATTCCTTTTTCTCATAAAACATGGTCTATCTGGGATAAACTTGTTAACCTCTGGAAACATGTCAGTATGTCCCAATGTTTAATGATAATAATAATAATATTTTAACTCATTACATCCGAGTGATGCCTCCAGGTGCATCTGCAGTTACCTCCTACTGCGCCTCTAGGCGTCATATACTACTTGTTCATACTTGCATTAATAATTCCAAAACCATGCTACATACAAGGTATCAGAATATTTTGTCTTGATGCATACATGATGGCAACTACAATTGTATTGATATTTGACCTCTGTCAATGAGTATTTGTTAGAACGGTGATAACTTAACTTTTAAAAGCTCAGGCCACACCCACTAGGAGTTAAAGGTATACACTCAAAAGAATTGTACTGGAGGGAATGATATTCTTTGCATTAGTATTAAAGTTGTAAACAAATGCACTACTTAATGAATCTTTAGTATTGATCTTGGTCTCCATGCTATGGTACCTCTCTCCTAAAACGGGCATACATTTTCTCCCCCATTTGTTAGATATCTCACTGGCCACTGTCATAACAAAATCATGTGGAGAACTCCTCTGAAGAAACAATTTTCCTACAAATTCATTCTCATCTAAAAATGCTGATAACTAGAAGTTATCTGGGTCACTCTAATCATCTGGCTTCTTATAATACTGTTTTTTTTTTTTTTTGTTGGAATGGGTGTTTACTTAAAATTCTTTGGGACCTGACAGTATCCCTGGCTGTGTTCTACATGAACTACAGAGTGAACTGGCACCTCACCTGTGTGCCCCATTCAATCACACCCTCACCTCAGGCTTTATCCCTACCGAATGGCGCACTGCTACAGTCATCCCTCTCCACAAAGAAGGAGTGACTGCAGACCCTGGGAACTATCACCACATTAGAATGATGAGTCTGATATGCAAAGCTATGGAATGCATCATCATAGACATAATAAACAAGGCTATAGGGAATCTAGAAACTCTGGATCACACACAGTTTGGTTTTGTGAAGGGTAGATCATGCCTGCTCCACTTGGTCAACTTCTTTGACGCAGTCACCAGAGCTGTGAATGAAGGCAAGGTGGTTCATACAGCCTACTTGATCTGGCCAAGGCCTTTGATACTATTCCCCACTCAGGAACCATAGAAAAACTAACTCACTAAGCTAGGCATCAACCCCTATATCATTAGGTGGGTTACAAACTGGCTCACGGGTAGAACCCACAGTGTAAAAGTAGCTGACTCCAAGTTAGACTGCTGACCAGTCATGAGTGGAGTCCCACAGGGTTCAGTCCTTGGTCCTCTCCTGTTTGATATCTACTTCTCTGAAGTCCAGGCCAACAGGAAGGGACTCTGGCTGACAAAGTTTGCAGATGATTGCAAGTTGGGAGCTATTAACTCCCCTAGTGATGTTGACATCCTACAGAAAGGCCTCACTGAGACCAACGACTGGTGTCAGAACCATGGCCTTAAGCTCAATGCCAAAAAATGTGTCATCATCCCCTTTGGGAAAAACCCGGTTCCCATGAATTACCACATCGATGGTAGTCCACTGAACACAGAAGGTGTTATAAGAGATCTGGAAACACAGGCTGACAGCACCCTTTCTTTTCACCACAACATTGCCACTGTGGTCAAAAAGTCCTTCTCTGTGGCATATCTCATTACTAAGGGTTTTGCATCCAGGAAGAAAGAGGTCATTGTCTCCCTCCACTCTTCCCTCATTAGGCCAATCACTGAGTACAATGCCCCATTTGGCATGTGCCTCACTAAACACCTGCAGGAACTGGAGAGGCAGCAGAAGTACCTCACAAAGAGGATCCTAGGCCTTAAACATTTGTCCTATATGGACAGAGCTAAAAAACTCCAACTATTGTCTGTCTCATATCGCCCACTTAGAGGCAATTTCTGCTTGACTTACAAAGCCATGTCTGACCCAGCTCTGTTAGAAATACTACATCTAAAGAAATCCCAATCCCTCTGCACCATATGCTCCAGTGACCTCAACCTCATTTCCACAATCAACAAAACATGCTGGAGGGACAGTTTCATAACCCAGAAAATGCCCATGCTATGGAATAGATTTCCCATACATGTCAAGCAGAGCACCTCACTGACTCTATTCAAGAGAAATCTTGATGAGTGGATGGGAAATAGAAAATTCACCCCAGGGATCACTCCAGTGGGTATACTCGACAGAGGTACTGGGAACTAAGGTTGGGTGGCACAATGCCATCGTAATGTTATGGGCTAGGTTTGTAAAGGCTCCAGGGCCATTAGCCTAGTACACACCTATGAACCTATGAATTAAAAAATTTATCCTTGCGAAAAATACCCAGATGAAACACTCCAGCATCTTTGTGTTTGTATACATTAACATCCAAATAGTTGACAAAATCTCTAGAAACAGAGTGTGTAAACCTTAAAAATGTTGTCATGTTCTCGATATAGTCAACAAAAGCTGTTAGGCTATCAGGCGTATCTTTCCACAAGATGCAAATTACATTAGGGTAAAGCATGTACATATTCTAACTACGGGCAAAAGGGGAATTCAAAATAAAATTCTTCTCAGAATAAAACATAAAAATATAAAAATAAAAAAAAGGGTCTCAAACATCTGTCCTATGCTGCCCGACTGAAAGAACTCCAGCTCTATTCAGTCGCTTACCGCTTGCTCAGAGGTGACCTTTGCCTAACATACAAGGCCATGTCAAACCCAGATTTGATGAATATGCTTCACCTCAAAAAATCTAGATCCATCAGAGCCACAAGGGCGGGAGACTTAAACCTCGACACGGCTATTAATAGGACGTGCTGGAGGGATAGATTCATCACCCAAAGACTCCCTATGCTGTGGAATAAAATCCCGGTATATGTGAGGCAGAGCACCTCGCTGGCCTTGTTCAAGAGAAATCTTGACCAATGGATGGGAGATCGCAGATATACCCCAGGGATTACCTCAGTGTCACTGCTCAACAGAGGCACAGCAAAATAATGGGTATAGTTCCCCATACTAAAGGGGTGGCGTAAGCCACAAAACTATGGGCTAGGCTTGTAAATGCCCTCGGGCAGATAGCCTAGTATGAACCTATGAACCTATGAACCTAAAACAGCACCATATTGGCATAATATGCTCCCATAGCAAACCCTTTAACTTGATTGTAAAATACAAAAAAAAATACCTTTTCCATGCATTCCTGGATCAAAGTCACTTCCTTACTATTAAAAAACTCACAATGCAAAAGTATTTCTCCCAGCCATTCTAACCCAACTGAATCTTGGGTATTAGAAAAAGATCAAAGATAACAATAGTAACAAAAATCAAATCATTGTGCAAAAAACTAATTTTTCTAAGAAAGTCCCATGAAGCTTTTAAAATATGATTATGTCAAAAAAGAAGTGGTTGTAATTTAGTATCAAAGCAAACAGCCAAAAAGTAGGTTTGTGAAGCTCTAGCAAACTTGTAACCTAAATAGAGGCAAACCCCTCTTATAACCCATGGCTGCCTGTGCTCATTATACTGCACATTTGCATATCATGCATCCATATCACGACACTAACACCAAACCTACTCAAGATGAAGTACTCTAACTGTTTCCCAAATCATCCCATGACCCCACCAGAGAACGTAATACTAAACGCAGACCTTATCAACGCAATCACACCTTACTGACCAAACTCACTAAGGTTTCTCCAAAAAACAATAATTGCCAAAATACTACACAGATGCTCCTGATTGAGCGTACTAACAGACAATACATATTTGTTATAGATATATCAATATTTAGACATATTGATGCTCTGATTACCAGACTAAGCAAAGACAGAGTGACAATCAGCTGCTTCTTAGGTAACAGGATTTATGATGTCATACGATGCAACTAAACACTTCAGTCCAAACATGCATGCTACCTTATCATGACACATGTTGGAGTGAATGCCTTTTTAACAGGAGATAGAATAAGTAACAATGACCTGAGAACACTTAAGCAAGAACTTACACTGCCATTACATCTATTATTCACTAGGTAATATAAATATGGGGAGATTCCTTAAGATTGGAGACATGCACTTATTAAACCTGTCTTTAAGGGAAAGGGGAGTAGCACAAACCCAGAATCATATAGAGCCTTAAGTCAAAAAATGTGCTTTAATGTGATTTATATCATTTAACTTCAGCATTTGACAGAGTCATGCACAAAACTTTGATCAATAAATTAGTACAACTAGGTATTGATGTACTGTTGATAAGATGGATAGCTGTATGGCTTACAAATAGGACATGGCAAGTATCACACACCAACTGGACAGGTGAAATCCTAGGTTACAGTCAAGGTGTCCCACAGGGCTCTGTCCTAGGCCCTTACTTGTTTAGATTGCATCTTTCAGACCTTACTTTTTAATCTGAGGTGTTCTACAGTCTATATGCTGATGACCTGAAATTGGGTAAACTGATTACAAGTGTTACAGATAAGGCATGTCTGCAAAATAATTTGACTAAATTGACCAATTGGGCACAAGAGAATAATACGCTCATAAATACATAAAAAAATAAGCATATGTGATTTGGGAGACATAAACTAAAAGGTGAATATTTAATACAGCATACAGTGATTGAAACTGTAGACTCATTTAAGGACCTGAGTATGTGGGTAGATTCAGCTATGAGTTTTTCTAATCATATCAATCAATTGGCTAATGATAGTTATAGAACTATAGGTTGTATAAAAAGATTTATAAAGTCTAGGAAATCAAACATAATGAAGTAATTGTTTATTATTTACATTAGACCCAAACTTGAGTATGGAATAACAATATGGAAACCCTATAGGAAAACAAGCATGAATAAACTGGAAAGAGCACAGTGGAAATATACTAAGGGCATCCATGGATGTGAAAATCTAAGTTATTATGAAAGACTAAAATATCTGAACTTGTACAGTGTTTCTTACAGATATTTAAGTGGAGATCTTATTCAGGTATATAGGGCACTTAGGGACAACTACCTCTGGGAATGTTTGGGGTTATCAATAAGTACTAGCGAATCATCAGACAACCTATGTAGAAGATTCTATAGGAATGAGAAGTGCACTAACTGGTTCTCTGACAGGGTAGCTCATGCATGGAGCAGACTACCAAATTACATTAAAGCAAGTACTAGTTTAGATATTTTTAAGAACAGCCTGGACATTTATTATGGGAACAAGTGTTTTGGCATATTGGCAAGCTGGAAGGGCTTTAATGTCCATGCTTGAAACATCTGTATGTATGTATGCATGCATGTATGTATGTATGTATGTATGTAATTCCTCCTTGGAGGCTATGAAGAGGGATGTGGCCCAGCTTTCTCCATATGTATTAAGAGGATGAAAAGTAGCTATTTTGCTACCTTCAGCATGAGTGCTGTCACAATTAAAGGAAAAGCAATTATGTCATTCCTGGTGGTCTAATCTGTGCCAGAATGGAGAGAGATGGTAGAATTTCCTGCCTACTTCACCAAGAATGGCCTACATCTGTCTCTTCATGGCATCTGCATATTAGCCAAGACATTCTTTACTTCCCATAATTTCCTTTTTTACCTAAGTCTCCCACACCTCCCAACTTATAACTTCCAATCAAACTAATATCAGGTTGGTACTGCTCAGTTCTACTGGACTTAACAAAATTTTCCTTGTAGATGAAGCCACTGTGACCCTTAAAACATCCCATTTACATAATTGCTAAAATGGTTCTACTCCATAGACAACTCTTACTATCTATCTGATTTTAATGCATACATCATATTTAGACCCCCCACACACACACACCCAGAGGGTAGATTTGCCCAGATGAGAGTATCCACATTTTTTCGCAAGTTCGTTACTTCTCAATTAATTGTATATGATAATGACATAGAATGCTGGCATTTTCTAATAGCTATAAGCAAGTCCACTTAACACATTGTTGTTAACCACAGAAGCCCATCTATAACCCCTGCGGCTCATGACATATGCCTTACCAAGTTACAATCTCTATAAATTGGATCTAACACAGTCTTAAGGTGTGATTTTTAATTACTCATTTGAACATTTTAAAATATATACAACAAATAATAAGCAGGTACAATGATTCCTAGACTCATTAGTGCAGGCATTCTCAAACAAATAGTACCATCTTTTTCTAGAAGTTCACCCTGGTCATTACTGTTCTTACTAATATATCCAGTACAAGTAGCTGATGATCTAATGAGTTTTAAGAGGCCTACACCCCAAGAAAACTGCATGATTGAAGATGCTGCTTATAGCACTTACTTCTACTCTCACGTAAATCACTGTACAGAGGCATCCATCCCTGTCTGCTACAAATTCAATGTCAAATTTAAAAACAAGCTCCTGTCCTAGTCCTCTAGAATTAATAAACTTTACAACAAGACAAAAAAAAACTGTTGACCCTTAAAAATAAACTTAAATTCACACCATTAAGAGCAACTACAAAAAGATAAAGAGCTATGAAAAATGGTCAAAATAAACAATATGAACTAAACATTGCTATAACATCCAAAGACAATAGTAAAGCATTCTTTAACTATGTCAGAAATCCTAAAAAACATACTTAACACCACACTGAGCCTATATCAAATAACACCTGCAACTTAGACCCTAAAAAAATCACAAATATATTACTGGACAAGTTTACCACAAATGTCACCCTTCTTTCCTCACTCACTTTTCTCCCTCATGCCATCTGGTCAATGCATCATGTTTGATTTCTTCTGAACAGGTCTTAGAAGCCCTGTCCAAAACTAATAATATTAACTTTATGTGTCCACATAGCATGCAAGATTGTTACCATGTCAGTATGAAACGCTCACTATCTCATGGCTGCCACAAACACATTCCACCTTAGCCTGTCCATGGAGAATGTACTAGAAACAAAGAGAACTGCTGTTGCATTATGCCTCCACAAGGGAAGCCCTGCCACTAACCTTGGCATCTGCAAACAAGTTAACCTTACTTTTATCATTTTAAAATAATATAAACTATAACGGTGGAACTTAATGAAAAACATATTTGTAACTTAGAAGCCCTTGACCCAAGCCAATCCGCCTACTTAACCTAGTGAATTTCTTAAAGAAAGTCACAGAGCCAGTTGAGAAAGGCAAGTCTTTGCACACTGCCTTTATGAAATCATTTCTCACTTTGGCAGTATAGCAAAACTGTTTCATTTGAAAATAAACCCCTATGTAAATTGTTGGACAGAAAACTAGATTATAGACAGAACTTACTCAGTTTATGTTTGTGTCAGACTTTCCTCTGGAACAAACAGCGCTAGTAACACCTGCTCAGGGTTCTGTGCTGGGGCAATTACTCTTTGCTGCCTGATGTGAAGGGTCTCCAGGTAATTAAGTTTACTGATAACTGTAAAATAGGAATTGTCAGGAGCTCACTACAAGACATCTATGTCATCCAAAATAACCCATCACTCACTAACTCATAGTGACAGTACCATGGATTAAAGCTAACACAAAGAATTGTAATATTACATATAGAACACTTACACCTATGGCATAAACAACATCCCAAAACTAGTTACTGACATTAGAAAACTGAGAATCCTTGTAGACAATGAATGCTCCATAGACTTCTATATTTTGACTATCATTAGGAACTCTTTTCACCAATCTCAGTTAATTATTAAAGACATAGTCTTCAAGTTAAAATAAGTCATTCTTCTATATTACTTCTCCCTCTTCAGCCCTATACTCATATATAATGCAGGATTTTGCATCTACCTATCCAGAGTTATTACTCAACTAGAAAAGCCTCATGTGTTCATTATCAGAAAATCTTGGTATGTGCTTTTTTATCAACAAAGAATGACTACAAGCCCTTTCTGTCTCTCTGATCTGTGTCTGGTCTGCATAGCAACAAATGACCCTGTCTTGTTTAAGCCCTTACACATTTGTAAAACCATAGTAATACATAGGTTCATAGGTTCATAGGTATGTACTAGGCTAATGGCCCTGGAGCCTTTACAAGCCTAGCCCATACGATTACCCTGGCATTGTGCCACCCGGCCTTAGTTCCTAGTGTCTCTGTCGAGTAGAGTAATACCTGGTGAATTTTCTATTTTCCATCCACTCATCAAGATTTCTCTTGTAGAGGGCCAATGAGGTGCTCTGCTTGACATGTATGGGAAGTCTATTCCATAGCATGGGCAGTCTCTGGGTTATGAACCTATCCCTCCAGTATGTTCTGTTGATTGTGGTAATGAGTTTGAGGTCTCTGGAGTGTGTGGTGCGGAGGGATTGGATTTCTTTAGATGTAACATTTCTAACAGATCTGAACCAGAAATGGCTTTGTAAGTCAAGCAGAGATCTCCTCTAAGTAGGTGATATGAGTCAGAATAGTTGGAGTTTTTTGTGTCTATCCATATAGGACAAGTGTTTAAGGCCTAGGATCCTCTTTGTGAGGCACTTTTGCAGACTCTCCAGTTGTTGCAGGTGTCTAGTGAGGTACATGCCAAATTGGGCATTGTACTCGATGACTGGCCTAATGTGGGAAGAGTAGAGGGAGACAATGACCTCCTTCTTCCTTGATGCAAAACCGTTAGTAATGAGATGTGCCACACAGAAGGACTTTCTGACCACAGTGGCAATGTGGTGGTCAGAAGAAAGGTTGCTGTCAACCTGTGTTCCTAGATCTCTTATAATGCCTTCTGTGTTCAGTGGACTACCATCGATGTGGTAATTCAAGGGAACCGGGTTTTTCCCAAGGGGGATGATGACACATTATTTGACATTGAACTTAAAGCCATGGTTATGACACCAGTCGTCGACCTCATTGAGGCCTTTCTGTAAGATGTCAACATCACTTGGAGAGCTAAAAATAGGTTCCAACTTGCAATCATCTGCGAACTTTGTCAGCCAGAGTCCTGTCGTGTTAGCCTGGACTTCAGAGAAGTAAATACCAAACATGACAGGACCCAGGACTGAACCCTGTAGGACTCCACTCATGAATGGTCGACAGTCTGACTTGGAGTTAGCTATTTTCACATTGTGGGTTCTAGCTGTGAGCCAGTTTGCAACCCACCTAGTGATATAGGGGGTGATGCCTAGCTTAGTGAGTTTTTCTATGATTCCTGAGTGGGGAATCATATCAAAGCATACCTCCCAACCGTACAGAGTTACTCATTTCTTATCGAGTTTTGGGGTCCAAATAATGGGGTGCCAAGATTCCTGAGTGGCACACCTTCATTTCTGAAATTTTTCCAGCTTTTTAAAAAAAAATTTTCCATGCTTTTTGCACTAACATCATCACGGGCGCAATGACGTATGCTTCATCAGCCTGTCAGATTTGAGCTCAAGGGCTCACGTGCATGCATTTACGGCTGGCTGCTTTCACTGTTTGAATGTATGTGCGAGAAGGAAGGACTGCTAGTTTCACTGTTTGAATGGATCTGCAAGCGTCGGGAAGGGCTGTTTGCTTCAATTGTGGAAACACTTGGATCTGCAAGCAATGGTGGAAACATTTATTATCTTCTGGGTCCAGCTTGAGCGGCAAGAATTTATTTATTATCTTCTGGGTCTGGGTCCAGCTTGAGTGGGAAGGAAATGACCACAATGACTGCTGCTTTTGGCTGCTTTTGAGGTAATGTATGCTGGTGGAAGCATTTTTATTTCATTTATTATCCTCTGAGTGCAGCTTGAGCAGGAAGGAAATGACTGCTGCTTGTTTGAATGGACTGGAGCACGAGTATTGTACTGTGTGTGTATGTGTGTGTGTGTATGTGTGTGTATGTGTGTGTGTGTGTGTGTGTGTGTGTGTGTGTGTGTGTGTGTGTGTGTGTGTGTGTGTGGTATTTTATGCTGGTGGAAACATTTTTTATTTTATTTATTAAGAAAATGACTGCTGCTTCACAGCTTGAGCAGGAAGGAAATAACTGCTGCTTGTTTGAACGGACTGGAGCAGGAGTATTTTACTCTATGTGTATGTGTGAGGTATTTTATGTTGGTGGAAACATTTTTATTTTATTTATTAAGGAAATGACTGCTGGGGAAACTTCCCCTGGGGGATACAGCTCCAAAATAAATTTCCCCCATTATTGACTTTGTCCAGGCTTTTTGTGCTAAGACATTGAGAGCTACTGTGAGAAGTGAGAACTGAATTCTGTATTCCCCCATTATTGGCTTTGTCCAGGTTTTTTTGTGCTAAGAGGTTGAGAGCTATGGTGAGAAGTGAGAACTGAATTCACTAAATGGTAGCCATTTAAGTTTCAGTCTTCCTATCTTTCAGGAAACTGCTGATTTAGCATAGTGTTACATTGCTCTAACTGTACTGCACAGGGTCTTGGGTTCAAGTCTTGGCAGTGAAATGCATGGTGGTAACAGAGCATTTTATTCTAGCAACTTTCATAAATTATACAAGCAATGTTTAAAATGTGTCTCTGGTTTTTGTCCTTTTGCCCCCCCCAAAGTTTTGTCATTATTGATTCATGCATTTTGTTTCATTGCCTACTGGAAAAATGTTCAAACAATAAATTTCAAATGCACTCTAAGTCTGACAAGTGTGCTGTATTATACAAGGAATATAATAAAGCCTGGAAGGAGTATTAAAGAACACAGGTGTGTTTCTTGTTTTGTGTGCAAGGGACCTATGATTTGAAAACAGCCCAAATGCGCTCTAAGTCTGACAAGTGTGCTGTGTTATACAAGGAATACAATAAAGTCTAGAAAGAATATTAAAGAATACAGGTATGTTTCTTGTTTTATGTGCAAGGGGTCTATGATTTGAAAACAGCCCAAAGGTAATCATTATCCACCATTGGCCAGATGCATTTTCTTTGGATGTGGTATGGGTTTCAATGCTGTTTCAATGAATGTGAGTTTCAAGGGCAGATAAGTTTTAATGCAAAGTCTAATTGCATTGTGAGATATTGTTGCTTTGTTTAGCAGATATCTATTAGTGTGTGTGCATTGTGCTATAAAATGTAAAAATAAAATCCAAATAATTATTGTAGAAGTAAAGCAGTATGCGCACATTAGTGTTTATGATAAATGGGGTGAAATATCAAGGTAATGGGACATTGGAATGGCCGCAGGGGGACTCTGGTGCCATATTTTGGTTGGCAGTTCTTCAGTTTGCATTTGAAAGTTGGTATCCCACAATTTCACTAGAGTGGGAGGGGTTACATAATTATGTACGCAAATTTTATGTTAATCAACGTACAGATGTGTACCTATTTTTCACGGGCCTTGTCCAAATTTTTGATGTTTCCAGGTTGAGAGGTATGGTGATAGTGCAGCTTTACTCAACACTATCAGGATACAGACATACATACACATATAAACATATATATTTATGTGTATAACAGGGACACATATATAAATGGAGGTGTGTGTGTGTGTTTGTTTCAGCTACATATTGTATTTATTTTACTGCCTGCACTTTAACAAAGTCATTTTTGTGTTTAACTTACCTGTTTAACTGTTGTAGGCTACACACTCAAGTGTGATAGCCATTTCTGTACATTTAAAGTGTTTTTTTTATTGTATCTAATTTATTTTCTGAAAAAAATATATACTTGTTTTCCCACCTTTCTAAGCTAGTATACTTCAATTTTCAGGTTAGTGCTGAATTCAGAGCTGTGTTACAGGTTTCTGTGTTTGCCCATTCCTTACTTGGATAGAAGGAAGTTTTTCTGTTCACTGTGAGAGAGGGAGCATTGAGCAGCCTATCTGTCCCTGAAAGAGTGTTTTCAGCCAAGAAATTAGTAGTTTAATGGCCATTTTGGGCTAATTTCTATCTCTTTCATTTCCCTGCTATAAAACCCGCATTTGCGAGGTTTTTGGGCTAGTATACAGCTCAGCAAGCTCCTGCCTGGTGCCCTGCAGAGCTCTACAGCAGCAGAGAGTCAAAAGAGAGACTTTTGAGTGATTAAATATCATTTTTCTGCATTTTCTTGCTGTCGTTAGCTAATTCCACCTAAAACGCCAATTTTCTAGAGTTTCTGTGATTTAAAAAGCTTGTTTGAGATAAATAGTGTACTTATTTTACTGCCTGCACTTTAACAAAGTCATTTCTGTGTTTAAATTACCTGTTTAACTGTTGTAGGCTACACACTCAAGTGTGATAACCATTTCTGTGCATTTAAAGTGTTTTTTTTTATTGTATCTGCTTTATTTTCTGAAAATATATATATATATATATATACTTGTTTTCCCACTTTTCTAAGCTAGTATAGTCCAGTTTTCAGGTTAGTGCTGAATTCAGGGCTGCGTTACAAGTTTCTGTGTTTGCCCATACCTTACTTGGATAGAAGGAAGTTTCTCTGTTCACTGTGAGAAAGGGAGCTTTGAGCAGCCTATCTATCCCTGGAGGAGTGGTTTCAGCCCAGAAATTAGTAGTTTATTGGCCATTTTGGGCTAATTTCTATCTTTTTCATTTCCCTGCTATAAAACCCACATTTGTGTGGTTTTGTGCGCCAGGCAGTGGTGGTCAGCTAAGGTATAACTATTCCCAGCTCCACAAAGTCTACTCTTCAATTTTTTCCCCTGGAACTAGACAAACTTTCAACTTAAGCACTTAAACCATTCACTTCTCATCCCAGCACTTGCTCAAAACTCATAGCAAGTACTAATAAACCTAAGCACTCAACCCCCCCTTCTATACTGTAGAGAAGAACAAGGCTCTCTATTCGACCTTACCAGCCAATCAGTAAAACAGTTCACTGTACCTATCCAGACATGTCCAAATGGCAGTTTCAGGTGTACTCTCCAGTCCAACTGGTGAATCTGGGCATTCTGAGGCAATTTTACAATTGCCTCGTACACAAAAACCCTCTCCTCCTTCCACCAAACACTAATACATGCAAGAGATGCAATTATACAGCGAAACTGGAGGCTAAGCTCTCTCAACCCAAGACTGGGCTAGGCAGTCAAGAGGAGGAGGGAATTACTTGCATCACACAACCAGTCTCACATAGACCTATGAAACCAGCACTGGAAAAAACACACATAAATACATGAAAACATACTTGGAGGCTCTAAATAAAAATCTGCAAAAGCAACTGAGACCTCCAAAGCAGACATCCACGCAACCTACACCCCCCAACACAAACCATGAAACACATACTTCACAAAACCAGTGTGCCACACAGTCACAGCCCTTAAGGCAAAATAACATACCCAACACACTAGTAATAGGTGACTCTATAGTCAGGCACACTGACGTCCCACTCACTAGGCTTAACAAGGAGAAGGTTACTGTTAGTTGCCTGTCGGGT
The DNA here is from genome assembly GCF_019279795.1 of Protopterus annectens. Classification (NCBI taxonomy): domain Eukaryota; kingdom Metazoa; phylum Chordata; order Ceratodontiformes; family Protopteridae; genus Protopterus; species Protopterus annectens. Next base: position 1,055,048,120 of record NC_056726.1, on the reverse strand, counting down.
GCCAGGACCCGCCACATAACACAAGCACTCAGGTTACTCCAGAACAAGTACAAATATGACTCTGTCATTGTCCATGTTGGTGTGAATGACCTGATCTATACCTCCCTGGACTACATGAAAAGAGACATGGAGGAGCTCTCTGATCACGTAGCCCAGACCGGTATGACCCTGACCCTGAATAGCATCCTGCCCTCACCAAGCAACTCATGTAACAAATACAGATATATCACATATGGGCCTCCTACAGATAGCTGAGGGTAATCCTGTTTGATATGTGTGTGTGGGGATAGTTGAGGTGTACATAGCTGTCTGTATGCATGCACATATATACACAATACAGTCATATATTCCGATGTGGGTTCCAACATGTCCTGTGATTCTCTAGGTGTAGGAGCATGCCCAGTGTGACCTTCTATAGTTGGGGTGGGACTCCATTCCAGAGATAGGTGCACTTCAGTCCAGGGTTTTGTGTGCTACAGCCATACCTCTCAGGTGTACACAGGACGTTCCTTAGGGTACTTGTTTTGTTTTGTTTAGCAGACATTTTCTGACATATCTGTAGTCTGAAACTGCAATGTATTGTGTCATTACTTAGTGTCAGACATCCTCAGTGTATCACAGTGCTTTACCAGAGGAAAAGTAGTCGTATGATGCACAGACCAATATTATGAGGGCAGCTATGCAAATTCTTGCCCAACAAGGCCATTTGTGAGGTGCGGCTACAGCCAGTGTAGTAATGGCACACAGCTGTGTAAACAGTCCAGCAACCTGGTGATATACTGGCTGGGGGTCTCCTGCTGATGTGATATCTTTCTAACCTGAGATGACATATCCTTGTATGTGCATACCTCTGACCTGTACATTTTTTGGCAGGTTGTCCAATTATTTGGCTAGGGGTTTCATCCTTTCTATATAAGCTTGTGTTTTTATGGCAAATTAGTTACATATAATTGAAGTGTGATGTTACAAAATAATACAGACATTACTGTTTCTGAATACATAACCTTCAGACAATTCCCACTACTGCAAACCCCTCACCCCACCAACTTTCTCAGTATGTAAGGGCAATATTTACAACACATGCCTATCACTGTGCCTTTATTCTACTTTTTTTCTACTCTTGTCCAGACATCTTGCTGTCAAGGTTGGGAGTTGTGGATGTGGGTAAAGAGTGCATTCAACCATACAGGCATGTCCATTATTTGTAAAAGCAAACATAAGAAAAATGATTATTGAGAATGAGCACTGACAACAGTACCACACAGCACTTATATTCACAAAAGCCCTGGCACCTCTGCTACACATCCTTCAAGATGTCAGTAATATGTGTAACATATTCCACATAGCACTATGACTTCCAGGTATGTCAGTGGCAGAGCAGTGGGTGTCACTGACATGCATAACAGTTGGTACTGCACTTATCTGCACATGGCCCTGTCAAAGACAGCTCTGTACCTAGGGCAGTAGAAGATGGCTGCCAGGAGAACATGCTGGCCAGATCCAGACAGTATTAACCACACATACACATAGCTCATTGACCCCTGCATATTGCGGACAGGCAACATGTTTTCATGTGTAGTGGTACAGTCCTGCCAGTGTGTGCTATGCTACTATTTCCATAAAAACATATATATTACTGCATTTGTGTGGGTATATGGGGGGGGGGGGGCGACTGTCCACTGTACACATTTGCACAGACTGTGCTGGTATTTGCTTTACATTTTGATTCCATTTACCATACTATTGTGCCCTGTCTTGGGGACTGGAGGCATATCAGTAAAGAGCCCAGGTCAGATTGTACTGGCATACATTTGAGTTTCAGACTTCTTCATAGCCTCACTGCAACTGTGGGTCCTGCTGTGCTATCACTGTGTGAGTCTGCAGGGGGTTAATTCATCATTGCCACCATTTCTGTGCCTTTACCAGACATTTCTCTGTGGTTTTCTACAGCTGACTTGCTGTGTGGGTGTGAGGGGTGGTTATGGGACCCCCACCCTATCATCCATGCCTGTGACCTTTAGGTTCATAGGTTCATAGGTAGATACTAGGCTATCTGCCCTAGGGCATTTATAAGCCAAGCCAGAGTGTATTTGGCTTCCGCCTCCCTATTAGATTAGCCTACTGTGCCTCTGTAAAGTAGGTCACAGAAGGTACCCTTTTAAGATTAGTTTACTGTGCCTCTGTCTAGCAGGGACACAGGAGAGATCCCAGGGGTGAATTTGCGATTTCCCATCCACGCGTCCAAATTTTGCTTGAAGAGGGTCAGCGAGGGGCTATGTCTAACATGAACTGGGATTCTATTCCAGAGTGAGGGGAGCCTCTGGGAAAGGAATCTGTCCCTCCAGCACGTCCTATTTATTTTTGTGCTGAGGTTTAGGTCCCTGGAGGGTGTAGCTCTAAGGGACTTGGATTTTTTGAGGTGGAGCATGTCCATTAATTCTGGGTTTGACATGGCTTTGTATGTCAGGTATAGATCACCTCTGAGTAGGCAGTAAGCAACTGAGTAGAACTGGAGTTTCTTTAGTCGAGCTGCATAAGACATCTGTTTGTAGCCTATGATCCTCTTGGTGATGTACTTTTGGGGTCTCTCCAGTTGCTGCAAGTGTCGGGTAAGGTACATCCCAAAAGGGGCATTGTATTCAATTATGGGCCTGATGAGTGATGAGTAAAGGGGCACAATGACCTCTCTTGATCTAGATGCGAACCCTTTCATGATAAGGTGGGCTATATAGAAGGTCTTTCTAACCACTTTGGCGACGTGATTATCAAAGGAGAGATTACTATCTACGTTGGTCCCCAAATCTCTAATTACTTCTTCCGTACTTAATGGATTTCCACCTATGTGGTAATTTGTGGGCACCTTGTTTTTCCTAAAGGGGATGACTATGCACTTTTTAGCATTTAGCTTGAGGCCATGGTTCTGGCACCAAGCATCCATCTCTGTGAGACCCTTTTGGAGGATGCTTGTGTCAGCTGGAGATTCAATTATGGCCTCCAGTTTGCAGTCATCTGCAAACTTTGTCAGCCATAATCCCCCCTGTGTTAGCCTGAACCTCAGAGAAGTATATACCAAACAAGAGAGGTCCCAGAACTGAGCCCTGTGGGATGCCACTTGTAACTGGTTTGGATTCGGACATGGCACCTGTGATTCTGACCATGTGGGTTCTATCTCTGAGCCAGTTTGCATCCCATGTTGTGATATAGGGGTTGATATTTAAGCTGGTAAGCTTATTTATGATGCCCGAGTGGGGTATTGTGTTGAAGGCTTTTGCAAGGTCCAGGTAAGCTGTGTGGACTACCTTGCCCTCATCTATGGCTTTGGTAACTGTTTCAAAGAAATCAACTAGGTTTAAGAGGCAAGATCTGCCCTTAACAAAGCCAAATTGGGTAGGATCCAGTGTCTGGAGGCTCTCAATGTCTTTGTTTATGAGTTCCATGATAATACGCTCCATAGCTTTACAGACCAGACTAGTCAGGCTTATGGGGTGATAGTTTCCGGGGTCCGTTGTGGCACCACCTTTGTGGAGTGGGACCACTGTAGCTGTATGCCATTCTTTGGGTACATATCCTGTAGTAAGGCTAAGTTTGAACAGTGACTTATTGTGTTCCCTCACCTATACTGCAGTGGGATTTGCCACCTTGGGTACTACTGCATAGTGTGTGGAGGCCAGTTTTGGCCAGACATTTCCTGGTGGCCAACATAGCTGTCAGTTGTGTGCTGCTATCCCAGTAGGCCACCCTATTCCCTTGCATGCATGCAGCATTACCATAGATATGCTAGCAGAACATACTATTCCATTAATTTATTGTTGAGAAGACTGACTTACCTTGTGGTTGCAGCAGTTTTGAGGGCAGTGCTTGAGGGCTGCCTATGTTGGATGCACACAGTACACTGCATATACATGGTAAGTTACAGGTAATGTGATGTGTTTGTCATCCATACTGTGTATGTGAGTCAGAAAGAGCAGTGTCAGTCCCTGGGGTCCCTACAGTGTCACTGTGTGTGCTATGTATTGTCTCTTTGCTAATGCATGACCATACTGGGCATGCCTATGTTTGCCTATGGGAGCAGGCTCAGGGCCCTGCTTCTGTGAGTCCCTCTGTGCCTGCGGGGACCTTGGCAATGGTGGTAGGCTGTGTGGCCCTTCCCCGTACTGTTCTTGCTACAGCTGTTTCTGCAGGATCATATTCTGTAGCATGGCACATACTGTGAACATGTGCGCACCTGTGGCTGGAGAGTACTGCAGAGCTCCACCAGATATGTCAAGACAGCGGAACCGTGACTTGAGCATCCCAAACGCACACTTTATAATGATCCTGGTTTGTGCGTGTGCCTCATTATAGCATTCTTGTGTGGGTGTGTGTTCATTTCTGATGAGTGTCATCATCCATGGCTCCAGTGCATGGCCACCATCCCCCACCAGATGGCCATACTGGATGCCCCCACTGGCAAATGCCTGGTACAACTGTGACGAATGCCAGATGTGGGAATCATGATAACTTCCATGGCTGCCAGCTCACACATTCATAATAATGCCCTGGAAATTGCATATGACCTGGCAATTGATGGAGGGGAAGCCCTTTCAGTTTATGTAGACCCTACCCTGTTCACCGGGTGGTGCTTTGATGTGGATGTGCGTGTAGTCTATGGCACCCAGTACCTCCGGGTGTTCTGCTATATGGTGGAAGAAACGCATATTGCTGGTCCTCTCCTCACGGGTGTTGGGGAAGTAAATTTGCTTACCGTCATGTGGTAATATGGCATCCAGGAACTGGTGGAGTACCCTGGATGCAGATGCCTGTGAGACCCCATCATGTCCCCAGTAGGTCTTTGAAAAGTACCTGTAGCTAGAATTCTTAAGGATACATATACCTTGGTATCCACTGGGATGGGTTCCCCTCTGTTGGTTCTAGCTCTGGGTTGAGGCCGTCACAGCTTGGTGAGTTGCTGAAGTATGTCTGTCCACCCTGTAGTGCTCTACTATCTCCAGATCATGTAGCCCCTGGTAGGTTACCCTGGGTCTAAACACTCTTCTCCTCCTCCTTGGTCTGTGGATGCTGTCAGCATTATCCTCCTCTCTGCCCTCAACCTCTACCACATACTGATGGATCAAAGCAATGGCAGTCCCTAACATTTTTCCAGTTAAAATCCCATGCATGTATATACCAGTGGTGCAGAGTTTGTGGGAAAAATCAGACTGTAAGTTGTTTCCATACTTTATATTGTTGTGCTGCAGATGCTGTCTGTATGATTGGCTGACTATGATACATTCCAGTTGCCACCTATATTACTCATGGCTTTGCTTTGGCCACTGTGATTGTTAGAGGCATTAGTGGTAATTTGTGCATGATTGCCTTTATTCTGCTGTTGCCCTTTTTTAATTATTTTTTATTTACATCTCCTCCCACTTTCAGCTATGCAGCCACCTGCCACCTGTATTATTGTGTACTTTACCTGGCCCATTGTAAGTTGCAAGAGTCCCATATTAGTGATTTCTACTTCATTTATCCTTTATTGTGCTGTTGCCCTTTATTTTTTTTTATATCTCCTCCCATTTTCAGTTATGCAGCCACCTGCCAGCTGTATTATTGACTGCTTTCAATGGCCCACTGTGTGTTGCAGGATCCCATATTGCTGTTTGTACTGCATTTCCCTTGTTCTGCTATTTCCGTTTTTTTTTCCTATATCCTTTCTGTTTAAGCCCCGGTGCTCTGCCCAGACCTGTTTAACTAGTGTAAACAGCAAGAAATGGCCCTCCCATGCTCCTCAGTTCATGGAATAAGTGTATACAGCCTCAGACACACCCCTTCTCTTAGCTGCGCTTAGCTAAGCACATACCCAGCCAACAGAGCTCCAATGTGCTTACAGCAAGCATGACACACCTCCTTTTCATGTTAGTGGCTCCTCCTCTCTACACATGGGTGTTAGAGCACCTACACGGTTAGGTGCAGTGTGACCCTTAGAAGACTTTTGTGATTCAGTATAAGTCACCTCATTAACATACCCCACTGCCTTACTCCATAGTTACTGCACTACACAAGAGCCTTACCCTTAGCAACCAGTGTTCCCTGCCCTGTTTTGATTCTGTTGCCATTAACTATAATGGCAAAATGCAGCTTTCCCCTAAATGGACTTTTATATAATTTTTTTTATTTTTCTCACCATTCCGTTTGCGTGGCGCTTCCCTATGCTTAAACAACCGAGATCGGCCAAAAAATAATAAACTTTTATTTTTTAAAAATGTATAACAGTTTAACATGCCAATGGCCATATATTTGGCCATTGTCATGCCTACAGGTTAGGGTCCTTACTTTTATTGGAGCTGTCATGCTCCATTTTCATTTCTGCAGAAATGTATTCAGCTAGTAGCCGGATACATTTCTGCAACTCACACTGTTCCTGCATGGCTACCTACCTGCTTCCTGGATCACTATTTTACCTTATTTGCATGGTTTTCATCAGCAAATTAGGTAATTAGCATCCTGCACAGGTTTTCGTGCAGGAACAGTGACAGCTCGCTCCTGCATGTCAGTACGGCGTGTTTCTGGATAGCTCGGCTGCCATATTCTGTGCAGGAGCAGCTACAATGCTCCTGCACAGACAGTTTAGATTTGTGAATCTGGTGTTCTGACTTTAGTAATGATGTTGTTCATCAGGGGATCCCATCTGAACTACTGAAATTATACATTTTCTTGAATTTAGGAGAACTGTTCACTTCTTCCCACTTAGCAGTAAACTAACAAGAAACAAAAACACAAAGCTATGATTAGCAAGATAAACACTTCTAGTTCTCTGCAAGAATCTGTATAACAGGACTCAATGGAGAGATTACAGTAGCCTGATAATTCAGTTAGTCAGTGATAAAAGAGAACATGGCAGTGTTCCCATTTGTTTGATGGCTGTGCATCTTATAAATTATTACATTTATGTTCAAGTTATAAATACAGGCAACAACTTTGCACTGTATTCATGTGTTGAAACTAAATATTCCATGGACTTTTTTTCTGATGCTATTACTACTGTATTTATTTGCTGACTGTAAATGCTCCATAGACTTGTGTTATTCTGTTAATGTTTCTGTTGTATTGTAAACAACTGTTCATGTGGAGCTTTTCTCACTGGGCCTCCACTGAAAAAGGGCTCATCTCGGCCCAGTGGACTTTCCCAATAAACAAATACAAATAAAGAAAGAAAGAAACATGGCACAGGACTGTGTCTCTTGTACTTCAGTTCCAGTAAAAAGAAGAGTTCACTCTCAGAGCAAAATTTATGACAGGTTTTGTTAGCATTCATAAGACAGTTAGGATATAAAACTGCATCATGCAGTGAGAGTAAAAGTTCTGCAATCTGATCTCTGCTAAAAAGACAGAATTGGGAGAAGCAATGGAGACATTATGTGATACTTACTTTCAGCAGAGACACTTGTTACACCTAGGAGAAAAAAATGTTTTTTTAATAACAGGCCCGACATCTATTTAAAAAAAAGTCTAGTTTCTATAATTTGTAGACAATTTTAGAACACGATTATGCATAATAATGAAAGATCCATGGACATATATTTGTATAATGTACAAGCCACATCATGCAATAGAAGTCATACTTCTTTAAATGCAGACATATGTGAAAAGGTTTGCAGTCCCTTGAGTCGAGTTCTTGAAGTTTTCACTCTGATTTCCAATGAGTGCATCCTTGACCTTTGACAAAATTAAGTTGAACCCTCACAATATATACTTAGAGCCATAAGATATGTAAATCACAAACTGTTCAGCAAAAACAAATCCTTACAGTGGTATCATTCATTATTTTTTAATGCTTTTTAAACAACTTATAATAGCTTGGTGTCCGCTCAAGATTATATTAATACTATCAATAACAATAGAGCTTTTCGAACATTGGAGAAGGCATGAGATGACTGTGAAGGTTGTAAACATTCATACATAATGGATAGTTACAGTATTACAGTATTAACGCCTGTTTTCTCTCTGTCTTGTACTCTGAGCCAGTACATGTCCTTATACCTGGGCAATTCATATACTCTCTTGTGGTTGGGTGTTTGGTCTGCTATGTATGGTTGAACAGCCTCTTCATCCACTATGAGTTAATGGCAATCAATGTGCATCTAAAAGGTACTTTTGGCTTATTGTGTGTATTTAAATAACAAAAATATGTTGCATTCGGTGTGAGTGAAATTTATTTTGTATGATCTTCCAAATATTAAGTAAATTAGCCGGGAAGGATTCTAGGACCAGCCCACTTCCTCATTTAACAAATAAAAACATAAAATAAAATAAAATAAAATACAATTATTATTAATCCCACAAAATCAATAATGGAATTCCTTCCTGAAATCCTTAGGGGTTCAAATTTTCTGACAGTCTGCTTTTTAAGTGATACATAACTGAAATAACGTCATATGAATATATGATTATAATGACATAATGTCCTAACATAATAGGTAAAATTGCATAAAAGGTACCTTTGGGAATTTAACAAAGTTGCAAATGATTGCATGCTGTATTGTAATAAATCCAAAGAATTAAAAACAAGAGACGGTTTACCTTATGATGCAATTTTAATTTTCTGAACCTCAAGTACACTTTCCCTTTTGAATGTCAGATTTTGTCATCCATTATTAAGAGGACAGGGAATTCCATACACAATACAAAACCCTGTGAAATTAATTACAATGGTGATAACACAGTGGCTTCCTCTGCAAAGATTTTTGACTGTGAATACTTTCCATTAAAAACTGGTAGAATTTATTGTTTTATATAGCACATTCTTCTCATGTGTATGCTTCAGGATGGGAGCTTTTCCATTCATCCCAAAAGGACATACGATTATCAGTTGTAATGCGGGACTGCAACACTTTTCAGTACCTCAGGATGGCATATCAGCATTTCTAAGATTAGTGAGAAGTGCAGAATCATAGAGAAGTGGTGAGCTGAGGTACATTCCTGCACTTGTGGCCTTTGTGGGTATTTTTGTGATAAATTGTTTATTTCTGTATAAGACACCTGATTTTTTGTTACCCTTTTTTATGGTAAGGGCGATGTGAATATCAAATTTCAAGTTACAGTCAATTTCTACCCCTAATAGTTTGGTATGACTGACAGGGGAGATGGTAGTCTTATTTTTGGATATGATATTAAATGGGAGTGAAGGTGATGTGTTTCTTGTAGGTTGGAAGAGCAGTAGTTTAGTTTTGTTAGAGTTTATTTGATTACCTGAATTAGTAAGCCATGCTTCAACAGAAAGAAATAAGGCTTGTGTTTGTGAATGGAGTATTGCCTATGAAAGATTTGTTTATACAGTGCTACAATGTGCAGCACACTGAGTTTAAACTCTTACCTACTTAGCTCACTTATCTCAATTTCTCATGACTTGTGCATTAACTACTGATGCCAGAGAACTAGTTTGACAACAGTTATAAGAAAGCACAGACTTGAACAGATAACATGACCAGTCAGTCTGAATGCATATGTCCTTTTTTAAAGTGGAATACAACACTCTGGGGATCAAAATCCTCTACCTGTGAAAGTGTTACAAACCAAGTAGAATTAAACCTTACATGTCTTGAGGAAGCCATGTCTGTATGTCACCAATTGCTTTTTTAGACAAACTAAATAAAATCAAAACGAAAACTACTACTGTTACTAAATGAGGCAAAAGAAATGGAAACCAATAGTTTTTAAGTGAGCGCTTTCAAGTTTAATAACCTAACTTCATCAGACAAATACAGAAAGAACTTAACCACTTAAATAGTCCTTGTAAAACACATGATCTCATTAACTCACATGACTTAAAAACTATTTTCAACTAAACAATATAAATATTAAAAATGGAACTATGAAATGACTACAAATCTAAAAAACAAAAACAATTCACTTGACAATCAAAATAATGCTTAAAAAACATAATTTTAACGCATTAAGCTTTAACTTCGATACACTGGAAATTGAGCATAAATCAATTGCTTTTGTACACACTGACTCAACATACACCTCAATAGATCACTCTTATACATTAACCACCAAAGCTATGGAACAAGTTATCCATTAGTTATCAGAAAGCACACCTTTCATAAAATTTCAACAGCGTGTGAATGAATATGGTCTTACTTAAATGGGAACACAACACTCAGAGGATCAAAATCATCCACAGTAACATTGTAACAACAAAATAGAACTGCACACATCAGATATTTTGAGTAAACCATTTCTGCCTGTTGCCCATTGCTTTTTTACACCCCAATAAAAAGCACTGCTCACCAGAATGCCTACCTAATTCACATTCTTTGAGTAATGCACCAAGCACCAACACCTCAGAATGAGTTATACAGCTGTTGTGAGAAAGCACACATTTGAAGGGAGTGTGAGAACTTCATGGAAGACTAATAGACATATTGTGAAGCAGACACCAGTAATGAGAGATCACAAACCACAACATACCTTATTTTCAATCTGAGCATCACATCAGGAGTGCAGTGAACTGTGGAAGCTGTTGTTAGTTGTATTAGCAATTGTCTGTCTACTCTGCTATCAGAATTGTTTTCTGTCTCACATCACGACTGAAATCAGTCAAGTGATGGTCAGCATATCAATGAGGTGGAAGTGAAATTCTAATCAGTTTTTGCCATGGAATGTGAAGTGTTACTTACCATGACCTAAATATTAGTACCAATGCTGCTTGATGCAAAGCATAGTACAACGGTATATACTGAAAGAGTAATATGTTGTGCTGCTCATACTCTTACGTCAATGTATGTGTCAAGTAATACTTGTGTAACTTCAGATGAATTGTCATGGTAGGGAATGATATACATGTGTATAGCAGTGATGCAATGTACACATTACTGAAATGGCAACCATGATGGAGAAAGTGATATGCTCCACATCCATGCGGCATCAGGTGAAGTCACGAGGAACTTGTATTGTCACATGTCTGACAAGTCAAAGATTTACTTATTTATTTATTTATTTACATTTGATTACCAGATAGTGTCCAACTGGGCAAGCAGCACATTTTCAGTGGAGAACTGGGGAGAAAAGCTCCCAAGCAAAAGATACAAAAGTTAAGATAAAAAATATACACTTTGTACAAGTAATTAAAAGTTACAAATATTGATAAAATAAATATGGCACAGATACGACAAGATAAGAAGAAGTAAAAAAAATACATATTACTGTATTAGAGTTAAAATTTACATGAAGATGGGACTTTTGTTAGATGAAGGTAGTGATGAAGGAAGTGGTGAAAGATGAAGGAAGTGTTCAACATGTTAATTACAAAGGTGGGAGAGTGGCCTAATGGTTAAGGTGTTTTCCTTACAAACACAAGGTGCAGGGTTTGAGTCTCACAAGGGATAATTGGCTAGGCTTAAAATGGCTTGCAAGGGCAGTTAGCTTAGTACTAATCTATGAACCTATGAACCTATGATGATATAAAGATTGAACAGGGTGTTGGTGGGTGACAGGGACACATCTGAGTAACTCATGCATCCCTGAGTGATATCCCCCATATCCTTGCAGGATCCCTTGCTGCCAGTAAATCTTAGGTGTATGTGTTCATCAGTGACAAGCAGCTGTTATGTATATAAAATCTGCAGACTAATATCAAGTCATAAATACAAATGATGTCAGTATTGCAGTCATTCATAGTCTGCAAATATGGGTGCAAATATGGGTTGAAGTTCACCTGTTCAATGGCAGCCAGTTTCAGAATCACGTGAAAAAGATGAGACAACCCACCGTTGGTGACATACTGCAATGCACTGAGTGCAGTACAATGGACTGCTCATATCATGTGCACTTTTAGTCAGTAAAACATATTCAACTGACAGAGACAATCGATATTATTTTCATTCAGTTCAAATTGCTGACTAAAGGCAATGCAGCCGAGTTCAGGTCAGTTGTGCAATCAATGGCAAAGCCTTACTGCATGCTTAGGGATTTTCTCAATGTTTCACACAGGATGAGAACTAGCATAGACTTTGTTTTTCACTGACAAGGATCATAGAAATGCTGAGTGCAGAAATACAGATTTCTGTTTATAATCCATTTATAGCCATCTGTTTGGTGTGTGCATTTATTTTTGACCAGATTTTAATGGAGAAATAGCTTGATACAACAGAGATGAAAATGGGGAGCAAGCAGAAGACAGGACACCAGGTGAGCAATTCTGGAAAGAGTAGGATTTTGGTAGGATAGGACTATATCTACTGAATTCTTCATAAGCAAATTGTATATATGTAGAAAGAATTTTGGCATTTTGTATCATTACATCATAAATGATGTGTGACACGAAACTTATGATGTTGACTGACCAGACTGACCAAATCAGATCATAATACACACACATACACATAGGAGAGGTACCATTGGATGTGGTGATTATGTCACTCGACTAGCGCTAGCAGGACTGGTGAAGAAGATCATGGATAGGAGACTTGGTGTTTGAATCAGTCACATGGAAATAATCTTGCATCACATTGCCACATTGCTCTCCTGTCCAGCACTGAATGTGGTAAGAGTGAATTTCCATTTAAGTTCTCACCAGAAAATGATGTGCCTCTGAACATCCCCTTCTGTTCCCTATCATGGTTTTCCCCTTCCTCTTCAGTCCATCACCTGTCCTTTCTGTCATATCTCTCTTGTATGTCTGCTCTGCTACCTAGCCCACTCTAGATACCTATCTCTGATAAGCCTAAACACCTTCCCCAATTTTCCTGCTTGCCAGAAATGTAAAAAAGAGCAGCTGTATCACAAAACATAACATCCGTACATAACTCTCCAGTTTATGTGTGTGCATGTGTGTGCATGTGTGTGCGTGTGTGTGTGTGTGTGTGTGCATGTGTGTGTGCATGTGTGTGCGTGTGTGTGTGTGTGTGTGTGCATGTGTGCGTGTGTGCATGTGTGTGTGCATGTGTGTACGTGTGTGTGTGTGTGCGTGTGTGCATGTGTGTGTGCGTGTGCGTGTGTGTGTGTGCATGTGTGTGCGTGTGTGTGCATGCGTGTGTGTGCATGTGTGTGCGTGCATGTGTGTGTGCATGTGTGTGTGTGTGTGTGCGTGTGCGTGTGTGTGTGCGTGTGTGCGTGTGTGTGCGTGCATGTGTGCATGTGTGTGTGTGCGGGTGTGCACGCGCGCACGTTTGTGTGTGCGTGTGTGTGTGTTCGTGTGTGTGTGTGTGTGTGCATGTGCATGTGTGTGCATGCGTGTGTGTGTGTGTGTGTGTGTGTGTGTGTGCGTGTATGTGCATGCGTGTGTGTGTGTGTGTGTGTGTATGCCTGTGTGTGTGCGTGTGTGTGCATGTGTGTGTGTGTGCGTGTGTGCACGTGTGTGTTTTATACAACTAATTTGGTAGAATTGATCACATAACATTATTAAGTTATTGTTGTGTATCGATTACATCATACTTATCCAAATATGAGTAAATTAGATGAATGTAAACAATTACTAGCTTGTGAAGAAGTGGTTAGATGTGGTGCTGTCTCACGTTCATCCTAGTCATTCCTGAATTAAATTACTTACCTAGTGTCCTACTCTCAGCTTGTTCTCCATTCTTCATCTCTATCATCCCATTTCACATTTTAATCTGGTCAAAAAATGATGAACACACCACATGCATGGCTATAAATGGGTTATAAACAGTCATATTTATTTCTGTATCCATCTGTTGCACAACACTTCTCATCCTATGGTAAAAACTGAGAAAATTCCTGTGCATGCTCTAAGACTTAGCCATCGATCATGCAAATGGGTTTGGCGTCATTGGACATCAGTGAGTGAGTCAGACAGAATGACAATAATGTGAGTTTCCTCTGTTATTTGATAATGCTTCCATGGCTCATAGTATAAATGATGTAAGTCCATTCCACTTCACTCAGTGCATTGTTGTACATCACTAGAGGTGGGACTGTCTCACATTTGACTTCTCATTCTGAAACTCTCTACCATTGAACAGGCAAACTTAAAACAATGACTGTGATAATGACATAATTTGCATTTGTGCCTTGATATCAGTCTTAAAATGCTATACGCAACTGCTATTTCTCACTGCTGAACATAAACACACAAACCTACTGGCATCAATGGATACTGCATTGATATGCAGGATAACAATTAATAATGTGTGGGTGGCACTCTGCTGTGTTAAATATGTCCTTATCATGCACCGCCATCCTGCTGAATCCCTATGTCATCACCTTTGTGATTTTCATTCTGGAAACTTCTTTAACCTGTGACTGGTCATGCACATGACAGCACAAGTTTCTCTGTATCCTCCACTGCTGCAGGACTGATGTGGAGCACATCACTTACTCTGTCATGTATTATATTCCAGTAATGTATACTTTGCATCATTCTTACAAACAGATATAATTCCCTAACACAGCTTTTCATTTAATGTAGCATGTTTATCACATCACACACATGGATATAACATTTTCAAAAGCAGAACAAATTATTTTTTCAATGTTTATCAGCAGCATCAGTATTCACGTTTAGATAATGGTTAATGATACCATGTCTTATGAAAAAAATTGATATAAATTTATCTTTGGACACAAAGCTCTGCTAACAGTTGCATAAATGAGCTTATCTCAATCCATGCAGAAAGCAATACTAATATAAGCAAACTTAAGACAATTATTCAAACTTTAACAGCTTTCACGCTTCAGTGTAGTCCTGATGAGATGTTAAAATTATCAGTCAAGTATGTGCAGGGTTATGACTCATTAAGTACTTCTATCTGTATAACGTTTCTCATATAGTCCTTTCAAATGAATGCTGTTTGACAACTGTCACATAACCTGTTCCTGTTCTGTGGCTTAGTGAACAGAAGTGATGTGAGAAATTTTACTTAGCTGTGACACTTTTATGGGTATAGGATTTTGACAACCTCACTCTTGTATTCCCTTTTAACTATGGCCATATTATTACATGCAGACTTACACACACACACACACACACACACACACACACACACACACACACACACTGGTGAATGAACAAATGTGTGCTGTCCAACTGCTGTATGACATCTTCTATGACATCAGTAGCTATTACACAAATCAATTGAATGTGAATAAGGCAGATAGCAGTTCAAATCTCTTCGGGTGTATGTGGTATCAGTGTGTTAAAAAACAATTGGTGACATACAATAATCAAACGACATATGTGATATCAGAAATTCAACTTTTTTGGTGACATTTTTAAAAGGACATTTGATGCTCTGAGTGTTGTACTCCCCTTTTGACCATGGCCATATTTATTCACACGCTGGTGGTGGTAATCCTTCAAATAAGTGTTGTCTCTCAAACACTGTATACATACCTCTCAACTGTCTAGATTTTTGTAGAATATCCAGATTTTTGCCTTATATTTTTTGCCTGTTCCTCATAAAATTTAGTTTTTTTTGGCAAATCACTGGCTAATTATTGAGGAGGAAATTCAGAAAATAATAACAGACGTTTGCGTTTCAGACATCATACCCATCAGAAAATTCATGTTAATGCAAAACCTTTTATTAGATTAACTTTCTAAGTTTGTAAGAGCAATATTTAAAATGTGTCCCTATTTTTATGCCTTTGTCCCCCCCCCATTATTTATGGCTTTGCCCAAATTCCTTGTTCTAAGAAGTTGAGAGGTGACTTATTCCCTGGTGTCTTTAAGTAGTGCAGGACTCAAGAAAATGTGAGTTAGTCAGGCTGGACTTTGAATCCAGTGATGTGTATGTTATATTAGTGTGTAAAAAGTAATTGAGGACATGGTATAATGTCTGAGTGAAAAAATGTGATGTGGGCAATTCTACTTGATTGTGACTCTTAAACATGTATAGGGATTTGACCCGCACAAATGTTGTACTCACTTTTAACCATATCCGTATTCACTCACGCTCATGAGTGATGTTAACACTGCATATGTGCACAACCTGACCAAGGCTTTATGACTTACTCTGTTGCATCTACAGCTAATGCAAAACTCAAAACAATGTAAATTAGGCAGGCAGGAGATTAAATCCAGTGATGTGTATGCTGTATCAGTATGTAAAAAGCAGCTTGTGACATGTAGTAATGACTTAGTGACAGATGCAATAAGACAAAGTCTTCTTGGTAGTGACATTTTTACAGGTAGAATGTTTTTGGATTCCCCCAAGTGTTGCACTCCCTTTTAACCAATGCCATATCCATTCACATATACTGGTGAAGGTAACCACTCAAACGCATGCTGTCTGAAAACTGCCGCATGCTGTCTGAAAACTGCCGCATGCTGTCTGAAAACTGCCGCATGCTGTCTGAAAACTGTCGCATGCTGTCTGAAAACTGCTGCATGATTTCTGAAAACTGCCGCATGCTGTCTGAAAACTGCCGCATGCTGTCTAAACTGCTGCATGATTTCTGCTGTTGTGTCAGTAGCTAGTGCATAAGTCAAGAGAATGTGAGTTAGTTAGGGAGGAGTTTGAATCCAGTGAAGTATACATTGTATCTGTATGCAAAAGGCAATTGGTAACATGGTGTAATGTCTTACTGAACATATATGATGGGAAAAATTTCATTTGGTTGTGACAATTTTACAGAGGAATAGTTTTGATCCCCCACATGCTGCACTCCCTTTTAACCACTGACTATGCATTGCACACATGACTGATTTATTTATTTGACATTTGTTAACCAGGTTAGTCGGTCTGGGCAAGAAACCCTTTTTCAGCAGAGACCTGAGGAGAAAAGCTCCAATGCATATAAAAAAGCAAACGAAACATATACAGATATAGAGTGCAACAATTAGTAACAATAAAGAACACATAAGAAATATCAGTAGTAAACAGACTTCTTAACAAAACCTTAAATAGTTACATCACAACAGGATTGAAATATGAAATGATTTAACATTTGACAATAAGAATTTTTTACATATTTAGGTAAATTATCTGTTGGAAGAAAGAAAAGATATTGGGGCATAGTTACTGTAACATACAGATAAAGGGGGGAAGAGAAAGTGGAGGAGGATCTTGCTCAAGTTAGATTGGGGCATGGGGAACCCTTTAAATGTGTGCTTGCTGACACCTGTTGCATAAGTTTTTCTGTAGCATCATTCAATAGTGCAGAAATCAAAAGAGTGTGAGTTATGTAGGTAGCAGTTTGAATCCAGAATCTAGAGTACATTGCCGCATTTTTTAAAAAACCTTGATGACATGCACTGGTGATGGACAGGTTGACAGACAAGATCAGACAGGGGTCCCCATGGACTATGGCATTTGCAGATGACATTGTGATCTGTAGTGAGAGTAGGGAATGGTTGAGGAGACCCTGGAGAGGTGGAGATATTCTCTAGAGAGGAGAGGAATGAAGGTCAGCCAGACTAAGATGGAACAAATTTGCTGTTCTGAACTGTTTGGAAGTTTCTAGAAGGCCAGTGCTTGCTTGGGCTAAAGGGAAGTCTCTGTGTTCACCAGTGGCAGTGGTTAACACTGAACAGCCTGCCTGTCCCTGTAGGAGTGGTTACTGCCTAGAAGCTGTAGTTTTATTGGCCATTTTGGGTCAATTCTAAACTCCTTGATCTCCCTCTCTTAAAACCCGGCTGCCTCATGGTTTTGGCATCTTTCCAGGCTTGCTAGTTGTTGCGGAAGCACCTACCAAGGGGAGAAAACGCTGAGAGAAGAAAAGGAGCCACTTTTGTGATTTTAAGTATTTTCTTCTGATTTTTTGTTAAGTTTTACTGCTTTGCCGCCTACGTTTTGGCATTTTTCTGGCTTGCTAAAGTTTATATCTGTAACAGTAATAGTACTTGGAACACACCTAGAGCCTGTTTACTGCATTTCCTGTGTTGCACTTAATTTAAAATCGTTTTTTCTCTAAAAACTGCATTTTACCTGATTTTTCCCTAGCACTCAAGTGTGGGGTCATTTATTGCACTGTTGTGAATATTTTGCTGCTTGTGTATCTCTGCTACCTTTAAAATACAAAAAAAAAAAAAAAAAAAAAAAAAATCTTGCTTTTTTCCCACTTTCTGAAAGTTAAGAAAGTTCAGTTACAGATTTGCTGTTCTGAACTGTTTGGAAGTTTCTAGAAGGCCAGTGCTTGCTTGGGCTAAAAGGAAGTCTCTGTGTTCACCAGTGGCAGTGGTTAACACTGAACAGCCTGCCTGTCCCTATAGTAGTGGTTACTGCCTAGAAGCTGTAGTTTTATTGGCCATTTTGGGTCAATTCTAAACTCCTTGATCTCTCTTTCTTAAAACCCATCTGCCTCACGGTTTTGGCACCTTTCCAGGCTTGCTGGTTGTTGCTGAAGCACCTACCAAGGGGAGAAAACGCTGAGAGAAAAAAAGGAGCCACTTTTGTGATTTTAAGTATTTTCTTCTGATTTTTTGTTAAGTTGTACTGCTTTGCCGCCTACTTTTTGGCATTTTCCGGCTTGCTAAAGTTTATATCTGTAACAGTAACAGTACTTGGAACACATCTAGAGCCTGTTTACTGCATTTCCTGTGTTGCACTTAATTTAAAATTGTTTTTTTCTCTAAAAACTGCATTTTACCTGATTTTGGCCTAGCACTCAAGTGTGGGGTCATTTATTGAACTGTTGTGAATATTTTGCTGCTTGTGTATCTCTGCTACCTTTAAACTACAACAAAAAAGAAAAAAAAAATCTTGCTTTTTCCCCACTTTCTGAAAGTTAAGAAAGTTCAGTTACAGATTTGCTGTTCTGAACTGTTTGGAAGTTTCTAGAAGGCCAGTGCTTGCTTGGGCTAAAGGGAAGTCTCTGTGTTCACCAGTGGCAGTGGTTAACACTGAACAGCCTGCCTGTCCCTGTAGGAGTGGTTACTGCCTAGAAGCTGTAGTTTTATTGGCCATTTTGGGTCAATTCTAAACTCCTTGATCTCTCTCTTTTAAAACCCGGCTGCCTCGTGGTTTTGGCATCTTTCCAGGCTTGCTAGTTGTTGCGGAAGAACCTACCAAGGGGAGAAAATGCTGAGAGAAGAAAAGGAGCCACTTTTGTGATTTTAAGTATTTTTTTCTGATTTTTGTTAAGTTTTACTGCTTTGCCGCCTACTTTTTGGCATTTTCCGGCTTGTTAAAGTTTAAATCTGTAACAGTAACAGTACTTGGAACACATCTAGAGCCTCTTTACTGCATTTCCTGTGTTGCACTTAATTTAAAATAATTTTTTTCTCTAAAAACTGCATTTTACCTGATTTAGCCTAGCACTCAAGTGTGGGGTAATTTATTGCACTGTTGTGAATATTTTGCTGCTTGTGTATCTCTGCTACCTTTAAACTACAACAAAAAAGAAAAAAAATCTTGCTTTTTTCCCACTTTCTGAAAGTTAAGAAAGTTCAGTTACAGATTTGCTGTTCTGAACTGTTTGGAAGTTTCTAGAAGGCCAGTGCTTGCTTGGGCTAAAGGGAAGTCTCTGTGTTCACCAGTGGCAGTGGTTAACACTGAACAGCCTGCCTGTCCCTGTAGCAGTGGTTACTGCCTAGAAGCTGTAGTTTTATTGGCCATTTTGGGTCAATTCTAAACTCCTTGATCTCTCTCTCTTAAAACCCTACAACTCTGTTTTTGCGCAGTTTTGCACACTGAGCAGCGTCGGGCAGCTCCGCCTAAACAGGTTTAAACTATTCCAGACTCCACAAAGTCTGCTCTTCACTTTTTCCCTTAGAACTGTTCAAACTCTCAAAGTAATCACTCTATTCTCTTTCTAAAGCCCTGCACTTGCTCAGCTCTTATAAGGAAACACTAACTAAAGCACTACACCCTCCTTGACTTCTCATAAGTATTAGGCTCCCGATTGGTCCTTCCTGATCAAGTGAAAAATCAGTTCCCTTCCCTAATTGGATCAGTAAAAAAACAGTTCCCTATACTAATCTGGTATGTCCAAGGGTCAGTTTCAGGGTTACTCTCCAGTCCAGCTGGTGAATCTGGGAATTTTGAGGCAATCTTACAATTGCCTTATTTACACAGACAACCCTCTCCTCCTTCCAACAAGCTCTAATACGTGTGAGAGATGCAGTTACACAGCCAAACTGGAGGCAGAGCTCTCTCAACCCAAGACTGGCACAGTCAGTCAGGAGGAGAAGATAACCACCCGCACCACAAATCCAGTCTCACACAGACCTATTGCATCTGCATACCCAACACATAAACACACAAAAACATACTTGGAGGCTCTAAATAAAAATCTGCTGAAACAGCAAAGACCTCCTAAGCAGATATCCAAGCAACAGCCACCCCTCAATAATACCCATGAATCACATATCTCACAAAATCAGTGTGCCTCACAGTCACAGCCCTTAAGGCCAAACAACACACCAAATACACTTGTTATAGGGGACTCTATTGTCCGGCACACTGACGTCCCGCTCACCAGACTGAACAAGGAAAACGTCACTGTAAGCTGCCTGTTGGGAGCCAGGATCCACCACATAATGCAAGCACTCAGGTCACTCCAAAAAAAGTACAAGTATGATGCAGTCATTGTCCATGCTGGTGTGAATGACTTGAGAGATACCTCCCTAGACTACATGAAAAGAGACATAGAGGAGCTCTCTGATCATGTAGCCCAGGCTGGTATGACCCTGATCATGAGTAGCATCTTGCCCTCACCAAGAATTATGCCACAGTATAAAGACAAAATGATCAGTTTCAACAATTGGCTAAAGTATTGGTGTCATTCAAAGGGGATCCAGTGTCTGTGAGCCTGGGATGACATGCTCGACAAGCCACATTGCTTCGCTAGGGACGGCTTGCACCTGTCACCCTTACCCTTTCATATACTGGCCAAGGCTCTTGCCACCACCATAGTGCCTTTTTAGGCAAGGCTCAAAGGGCAAACCCACCTCCATAGACAACCCAAGGATACAAAAGCTAAAGGTAATGCTACTCAATGCCAGAAGTCTAAACCTCAAGATGCACGCACTCAAGGCTCTCCTCAGTATGGAGAAAATCGATGTCTGTGCAGTAACAGAAACCTGGTTCTAGGCTCCTGAGAGCACCCCAGCACTACCAGGTTACAACTCATACCATGTGTTTTGGCCCCAAAACTCAGACCGAAGCACAAAAGGAGGGGGAGTATCTATATTCATCAAAGATACCTACACCGCCAGGTTAGTGGCACTGCACGAAGCATCGGAAACCATCCATGTGCAACTAACAGCGGGCAAAACTGCCTTTCAGTTTGTAGCCTGCTACAGAACACGCTCCCTATTACAGGAACCCCACTTGGCATTCCTGAGAACACTGGAGAATATGAAGGTCTCTCCAAACACTATGTTATTGGGTGACTTCAACTACCCAAACATTGACTGGGAAAAGTACTCAAGTCCAAACACCCTCGCCCAACGGTTCCTTGAATTTATAAACTCTAACGCAATGGAACAACTGGTCACCACTCCCACAAGAGGGAACAACATATTGGATTTGGTCATCACCAACATGGGGACTCTATGTTCCACACCAGAGGTAAACCCCTCATTGGTAAGATCAGACCATAAACAAATTTCCCTGGACATCCATATCCCGTCCCCACCCCCAGCCAAGGAAATCACTGTAAAGAATTTCTCAAAAGCCAACTTTGTACTTCTCAAGACTGAGGTGGAATCCTTCAAAGCCCCCAGGCCAGAGGATAATACAGCCCAATCTGCAGAATCCTTTACAACTGCATTCTATGAGCACCTGCAGGAATGCATGGATTGTGCTACCCCAAATAAAACCAAGACTCACTCATCCAAAAACAGGAGACATGTCTGGTGGACCCCGGCCATAAATAAGCTATACAACAGGAGGAGGAAGCTACTACTTGACAGAGCAAAATCCCAAAAAGGGAAGGCATCTCTGATCAGTATTAGCAAGAAACTTCGATCCCTCATAAAATCATCAAAGGCCAGTTTCGAAAGAAGAATTGCCCTAGACACCAAAGATAATCACAAGGCCTTCTTTAGTTATGTCAGGAATATGGGTGGAAACTCCCAGATATGCTCTGAATTGTTGCATAACGGTACAAAATATACCGAACCTACAGACATAGCCAACATCCTGGCAGACAGACTCAGCGCAAACTTCTCCCACCCCCCCCAAAGGAGCAAATGCCTATCCCAACTGAATGTAACCTTCCTGACATCACAGATGCACAGGTGAAAGCTGCACTCTTCAAAGCAAAACACAGCATCTATGGGACCGGACGGTGTCCCAGGCTGTGTCTTACACAAGCTCCAAGAATAACTGAACCCTCACATTAAGTCACTGTTCAAACTTAGCCTTACTACAGGATATGTACCCAAAGAATGGCATACAGCTACAGTGGTACCACTCCACAAAGGTGGTGCCACAACGGACCCCGGGAACTATCGCCCCATAAGCCTGACTAGTCTGGTCTGTAAAGCTATGGAGTGTATTATCATGGAACTCATAAATAAAGACATTGGGAGCCTCCAGACACTGGACCCTACCGAATTTGGCTTTGTTAAGGGCAGATCTTGCCTCTTAAACCTAGTTGATTTCTTTGAAACAGTTACCAAAGCCATAGATGAGGGCAAGTTAGTCCACACAGCCTACCTGGACCTCGCAAAAGCCTTCGACACAATACCCCACTCGGGCATCATGAATAAGCTTACCAGCTTAAATATCAACCCCTATATCACAAGGTGGGTTACAAACTGGCTCAGGGATCGAGCCCACATGGTCAGAATCGCAGGTGCCATGTCCGAATCCAAACCAGTTACAAGTGGCGTCCCACAGGGCTCAGTTCTGGGACCTCTCTTGTTCGGTATATACTTCTCTGAGGTTCAGGCTAACACGGGGGGATTATGGCTGACAAAGTTCACAGATGACTGCAAACTGGGGGCCATAATCGACTCTCCAGCTGACACAAGCATTCTCCAAAAGGGTCTCACAGAGACAGATGCTTGGTGCCAGAGCCACGGCTTCAAGCTAAATGCTTAAAAGTGCATAGTCATCCCCTTTGGGAAAAACAAGGTGCCCACAAATTACCACATAAGTGGTAATCCATTAAGTATGGAAGAAGTAATTAGAGATTTGGGAACCAACGTAGATAGTAATCTCTCCTTTGATAATCCATGTTGCCAAAGTGGCTAGAAAGACCTTCTATATAGCCCACCTTATCAAGAAAGGGTTCGCATCTAGATCAAGAGAGGTCATTGTGCCCCTCTACTCCTCACTCATCAGGCCCATAATTGAATACAATGCCCCTTTTGGGATGTACCTTACCCGGCACCTGCAGCAACTAGAGAGACCCCAAAAGTACCTCACCAAGAGAATCATGGGCTACAAACAGATGTCCTATGCAGCTCGACTAAAGAAACTCCAGCTCTACTCAGTTGCTTACCGCCTACTCAGAGGCGATCTATGCCTGACATACAAAGCCATGTCAAACCCAGAATTAATGGACATGCTCCACCTCAAAAAATCCAAGTCCCTTAGAGCTACATGCTCCAGTGACTTAAACCTCAGCACAGAAATAAATAGGACATGCTGGAGGGACAGATTAATTTCCCAGAGGCTCCCCTCACTCTGGAATAGAATCCCAATTCATGTTAGACATAGCCCCTCGCTGACCCTCTTCAAGCGAAATCTGGACGTGTGGATGGGAAATCACAAATTCACCCCTGGGATCTCTTCTGTGTCCCTGCTAGACAGAGGCACAGTAAACTAATCTTAAAGGGTACCTTCTGTGACCTACTTTACAGAGGCACAGTAGGCTAATCTAATAGGGAGGCGGAAGCCAAATACACTTTGGCTAGGCTTATAAATGCCCTAGGGCAGATAGCCTAGTATCTACCTATGAACCTATATGTGTGTGAATGAAAGGGAGGATAGAGGAATGGTGAGGATGCAGGGAGTAGAGTTAGCAAAGGTGGATGAGTTTAAATACTTGGAATCAACACTTCAGAGTAATGGCGAGTGTGGAAGTGAGGTGAAGAAGAGAGTACAGTCAGGGTGGAGTGGGTGGAGAAGAGTCTCAGGAGTGATTTGTGACAGACGAATACCAGTAAGAGTGAAAGGGAAGGTCTACAAAAGGGTAGTGAGACCAGCTATGTTATATGGGTTGGAGACAGTGGCATTGACAAAAAGGCAGGAGTCAGAGCTTGACGTGGCAGAGATGAAGATGTTAAGATTTGCACTGGGTGTGATGAGGGTAGACAGGATTAGGAATAAGTATATTAGAGTGTCAGCCCAGGTTGGACAGTTTGGAGACAAAGCCAGAGAGGCAAGATTGCATTGGTTTGGACATGTGCTGAGGAGGGATGCTGAGTATATTGGGAAAGGGATGCTAAGGATGAAGCTGCTAGGTAAGAGGAAAAGAGGAAGGCCTAAGATAAGGTTTATGGATGTGGTTAGAGAGGACATGCAGGTGGTTGGTGTGACAGAGCAAGATGCAGAGGACAGGAAGAAATGGAAACAGGTGATCCGCTGTGGTGACCCCTAACCAGGCAAAGCCGAAAGAAGATGTAAAGATGACATGCAAGAAAAGCTTCCTGAATGGATTTTGTATCTTCTTTTCCCTGACACCTGACAAAGACCAGCAGTGCTAGTCAAGGTTGGGAAATAATTATCATTTCTCATCAGACAGCAAAACCAAATAAAATGCAATTGGCCACATAGATTTTCTGACTGTTGTGTGATGATATGTCGCTTCAATGCATGATGAACAGCAATAGTTATATAGGCATGAGCAGACATTCATTATTTCAGCTGTAACAGCATCCATAGTTTAATATAGTCAATTTAATATAATTCAATGTACTCCTGATGTGATGTTCAAGCTGTGAATGATGTTACTGAGGCTTGTGATCCATTTTTTTTCACAATGTTCATTGTCAGGTTTCCAAAATGTCATCATAGGTTCATAGGTTCATAGGTTCGTACTAGGCTATCTGCCCTAGGGCATTTATAAGCCTAGCCAGAGTGTATGTGGCTTACACCACCCCTTAGGATGAGAATACTACGCCCTTTTAGGGTTTAGTTTACTATGCCTCTGTCTAGTAGTGACACAGAGATGACCCCCGGGGTAAACCTACGATCTCCCATCCACTCGTCGAGATTTCTCTTGAATAGAGTCAGTGAGGGGCTCTGCCTAACATGGACTGGGATTCTGTTCCAGAGTGTAGGGAGCCTCTGGGTTATGAATCTGTCCCTCCAGCACGTCCTATTTATTTCTGTCTTGAGGTTTAAGTTACTTGTTCTCGTGGCTCTGATGGATTTGGATTTTCTGAGGTGGAGCATGTCCATTAATTCAGGATTGGACATGGCCTTGTACGTCAGGCACAGATCACCTCTGAGTAGGCGGTTTGCGACTGAATAGAGCTGGAGTTTTTTCAGTCGGGCAGCATATGACATATGTTTAAGACCCTTTATCCTCTTGGTGAGGAACTTTTGGGGTCTTTCCAACTGCTGCAGGTGTCGGGTGAGATACATCCCAAATGGGGCATTGTACTCAATCATTGGCCTGATAAGAGAAGAGTACAGGGCACAATGACCTCTCTTGATCTAGATGTGAAACCCTTCATGATAAGGTGGGCAATATAGAAGGTCTTCCTAACCACTTTGGCAATGTGAGTGTCAAATGAGAGGTTACTGTCAACCTGGGTCCCTAGGTCCCTGATTACCTCTTCCAGATTTAATGGATTACCACCTATGTGGTAATTTGTCGGTACCTTGTTTTTCCCAAAGGGTATGACTATACATTTTTTGGCGTTCAGCTTAAGGCCATGGCTCTGGCACCAATTATCCATTTCTATGAGGCCTCTCTGAAGGATGTTTGTGTCCGCTGGAGTATCAATTATGGCGCCCAGTTTGCAGTCATCTGCGAACTTTGTCAGCCACAATCCTCCTATGTTTGCCTGTACCTCGGAAAAATAAATGCCGAACAAGAGGGGTCCCAGGACTGAGCCCTGTGGGACACCGCTTGTGACGGGCTTAGAGTCTGACATAGCTCCAGCAACTCTGACCCTGTGGGTTCTGTCTTTGAGCCAGTTTGCAACCCATCTTGTGACATATGGGTGTACATTTAAGCTGGTGAGTTTGTCTATGATGCCCGAGTGGGGTATTGTGTCAAAGGCTTTTGCAAGGTCAAGGTAGGCTGTGTGAACTGCCTTACCCTCATCAATGGCCTTAGTGACTGTTTCAAAAAAGTCGACCAAGTTCAAAAGGCAGGATCTGCCCTTGACAAAGCCAAATTGGGTAGGATCCAATGTCTGTAGGTCCCCAATGTCTTTGTTTATGATTTCCATAATGATCCTCTCCATAGCTTTGCACTGCTTATGGGGCGGTAATTTCCAGGGTCCGTAGAAGCACCGCCTTTGTGAAGTGGGACCACTGTAGCCGTATGCCACTCTTTGTGTACGTATCCTGTGATAAGGCTAAGATTAAACAGCAGCCTTATGTGTGGGTTTAGTTCCTCTTGGAGTTCATGTAGCACACAGCCCGGGACACCATCCGGTCCCATTGATGCTGTGTTCTTAGCTTTAGAGAGGGCGGCTCTCACCTGGGCATCCGAGATGTTAGGGAGGCTACACTCTGCTGGGATAGTTATTTCTCCTTTTGGGGGGGAGGGGGAGGAGAAATTTGCACTGAACCTGTCTGCCAGAATGTTGGCAATGTCAGTGGGTTCAGTGTATTTTGTGTCATTTTGGACTAATTCTGAGCATATCTGGGAGTTTCCACCCAGGTTTCTAACATAGCTAAAGAAGGCCTTGTGATTGTCTTTTGTGTCTTTTGCGATTTTTCTCTCAAAGTTGGCCTTGGATGATTTTATGAGTGATCGTAGTTTTTTGCTAGTACTGATCAGAGATGCCTTCCCTTTTAGGGATTTTGCTCTGTCATGTAGTAGCTTCCTCCTCCTGTTGTAAAGTTTGTTTATGGCTGGGGTCCACCAGACCGAGCGCCTGCCTTTGGGGGAATGGGTCTTGGTTTTATTTGGGATTGCATGATCCATGCATTCTTGAAGGTGCCCATAGAAGGCATTTGCAAAGGATTCAGCAGTGTGGGTTGTGGTTTCCACTGGCCCAGAGGCCTTGAAAGATACCACTTCAGTCTTAAGAAGTGTGAAGTTTGCTTTTGAGAAGTTCTTCACTGTGGTCTTTTGTGCAGGGGGTGGGCGCGGGATGTGGATTTCCAGTGAGATTAATTTATGGTCTGATCTTACCAAAGAGGGATGTACTTCCGTGTGGAGCATTTTGTCCCCATGTTTGTGATGATCAGGTCTAGTATATTGTCTCCTCTTGTGGGAATGGTGACTAGTTGTTCCATTGCATTTGAGTTTATGAATTCTAGGAACCTTTGGGCTAGGGTGTTGGGGCTTGAGTAATGTTCCCAGTCTATGTTTGGGTAGTTGAAGTCTCCCAAAATGATGGTATTTGGAGAGACATTCATACTCTCCAGTGTCTTCAGGAAGGCTGTGTGGGGTTCCTGAGTTTGAGAGGGTGGTCTGTAGCATGCTACAAACTGTAAGGCAGTTTTGCCTATGGTTAGTTGCACCTGGATAGTCTCCGATGCTTCGTGCGTTGCCACTAACCTGGAGGTGTGGGTATCTTTGATGAAAATGGATACTCCCCCTCCTTTTGTGGTTCGGTCCAAGTCTTGGGGCCGGAAAGCATGATATGAGGTAAAACCTGATAGTGCTGGGGTGCTCTCAGGAGCCTTGAACCAGGTTTCAGTCACAGCACAGACATCGATGTTCTCCATACTGAGGAGGGCTTCGAGGGCGTGCATCTTGAGGTTTAGACTTCTGGCATTGAGCAGCATTACCCTTAGTTTTTTTCCACTTATGTTTTCTAGGGAGGTAGGTTTGTCATTTGAGCCTTGCCTAAAAAAGGCACTATGGGGGTGGCAAGAGCCTTGGCCAATATCCGGAAGCCCAGGGGTGACAGGTGCAAACCATCCCTTGCGAAGCAGCGTGTCTTGTCAAGCATGTCATCCCAAGCAGACAGACACTGGATCCCCTTAGAATGACACCAGTAATTAAGCCAATTGTTAAAACTGATTATTTTGTCTTTGTACTGTGGCATCATTCTTGGTGAGGGTAAGATGCTGCTCAGGGTCAGGGTCATACCGGCCTGGGCTACATAATCAGAGAGCTCCTCTATGTCTCTTTTCATGTAGTCCAGGGAGGTACGTCTCAGGTTGTTCACACCGGCATGTACAATGACTGAGTCATATTTGTACTTGCTGTGGAGTGACCTGAGTGCTTGTGTTATGTGGCGGATTCTAGCTCCCGACAGGCAGCTTACTGTGACCCTCTCCTTGTTCAGTCTGGTGAGCGGGACGTCAGTGTGCCTGACTATGGAGTCACCTATTACAAGTGTGTCTGGCATGTTGTTTGGCCTTAAGGGCTGTGACTGTTTAGCACACTAACTTTGTGAACTATGTGTCGCATGTGCTATGTCTTGAGGTGGTGGTTGCTTGGGAGTCTGCTTTGGAGGCCTCTGTTGTTTTGGTAGATTTTTAATCAGCGCATCCGAGTATGTTTTTGTGTGTTTATGTGTTTGGTTTGCAGTTGTGATAGTTCTATGTGAGACTGGGTTTGTGGTGTGCGTGGTTACCTTCTCCTCCTGACTGGTCTTGCCAGTACTGAATTGAGTGAGCTCAGCCTCCAGTTTGGCTATATAGTTGCATCTCTCGCATATATTTGTATTTGTTGGGAGGAGGAGAGGTTTGTCTGTGTACATGAGGCAATTGTAACATTGCCTCAAGATTCCCAGATTCACCAGCTGAACAGGAGAGGACGCCAGCAACTGACCCTTCGACATGCTAGAAATAGTGAAAAAGATTGCTGTGTAACTGAGTCAGAAAGGACCTATAGGGAAATGGGTACTCAACAGAATTTAGGTGAATGAAGTACTTTTCGTTTGTTTAAGAGTGCTTTACCTGTATACAAAATGCTTTAGGAGCAAGTGCTGAGCTTTTCAGATAGAGTATAGGCTGTTTAGATTGCAAGTAGAACAGTTCTAAGGGAAAAATTGAAGAGCAGACTTGGCGGAGCCAGAAAAAGTTTAACCTACTTTAACCAAGTTTAACCTTGTTTAACCGGCGCTGCGCTATGCGCACGACCGCGCAAAGGCGGATTTTAAGCAGTGAACTACAAAAGAGCTAGGAATGGTCCCAAACAACCAATTACTAACAGCTTCTTGTGCTGAGGTCACTTCCCCCAAGGCTAGGTAGGCTGCTCAAGGCTCCCCACTCCCACTGGTGAGCAAAGAAACTTCCTTTTATCCAAGTAAGGTAATGGACAACACAGGAACTACACCACAGCCCAGAATACAGCAATGCCTGTATACTGGCCTAAACTAGTCGAGAAAGGCGGGAAAACAAGGATTATTTTTTTGTTTTTTTGTTTTTTTTGCAGAAATACACAGAAAATGCAGAGACAGTGATAAATTAGTTACACAGGCTAGCACACTTTAGTGGGCAGCCTCCACAGTTCAATTAAACAAACAAACAAGCAAACTTTTGACTAAATTCGACTAAATGTAACTTTAAGTGCAGATTTTAAAATAAGTGCAGTAAATCAGTAAAAAACAGTTCAGGCTAGTTCAAAGTAAGCAGCAGAAGCTATTTTCAGTGAAAAAAAGCAAAGATACTTAAATCCAGAAGGTAGTCGCTTTTTCGAGTTCCTTGCTGCTAGGACCAATCACAGTCACTTTCAATGTGCGCTTTCTGTCAACTGTTATCAAACTGATTTTGTTTCATCAGTAGCTGGTACACAAGTCAAGAGAGTGTGAATTAAGTAGGTAGGGATTCAAATCCAGTCTACTGCACACTGTATCAGTTTGTAAATTAATTGCTCATATGCAATCCTGATTTAGTGAACAGATGTGTTGTGACAAATTATATTTTCTACTTTCACAGGTAGAGGGTTTTAATCTCCCAAGTCTTGTACTCACTTTTATTCATAGCCATATTCATTCACACATGATGCTGAGTGCTTTCCTTGAAATTTGTGTTTCTTTTTTTTTTTTTTTATAAATGTTGTATACCTTGTTCTGTGACATCACTAACTAGTGCATAACTCAAATGACTGTGACTTAAGTTGGGGGAGGGTAAAATCCATGGTGATATAACTTGAAGAATAGTGACAACTGTCATTATCCCATTGTAATAATGCCATGTAAGTTTAATTGCGTAATGTGGAATATATATCTGACAGTTTCCATATCTCACTAAAATAATGCAATAATTAATACAGTAGATAGTAGCTTTCCCTCACAACCTCTGTTATATATATTTTTTCTGTTCATTTTTACATTTTACTGCATTATTTTTAACTGATTATCCTCCTGCTCCTCACCAGGCTGAACCCATTTCTTCTCTCTTCTCCACTTTCCATATATATCTCTATGGTTACTAAATACCTTACTTACTCCCATCCTCACCCTATCTCTCCCTATTCTCCACTTTCATGGGTCTATATTACATTATCAAATACTCATGTATTCGAAAACATAATAGTCTTCCCCTTCATGGGGGGCTGCACCTCTGCTATTTAAATATACCAACTCTAAGATCACCATACAGTGCAGACAATGGAAAACTTCTATTTCAGCACTGTATGGAGATCTCCATTAAAAAGTTTGACGTTTTGACGTTTTAGACTTTTACGGGTCGACTATTGCATTTTCAAATACATGAGTATTCGATAACATAATATAGACCCCACTTTCACTATATTTTTGTGATTACTGAATACCTTACTTACCTCATCCTCAACCTCTCTCTCCCTACTCCACTTTCACTATATCTCTATGGTTACTGAATACCTTACTTACCCTATCCTCACCCTCTCTCTCCCGACTTTCCACTTTCACTATATCTCTATGGTTACTTGTTAGAAAAATATGTATTTGAACATGTATAAGGTGCTAGTTTAAAAGCAAATAGTATATAATGCATTTTATTCTATTTACAATATGGCAATAAGAATGATTTTACATGTAATTACTTGAAGCTTTGGAGCTGCAGTGTATTTGAACTCTGACCCTGGCAGTAGCCAGCTCAGCAAGCTTATGTTTTTCACTAATGATTATCTGCTGGGTCAGGAAAATTAAATGTATAAAGCATTGAATATTCTTATTCCTTCCTCTGAGATAATTGACCTTGTGAATGTATCAGAGATAAGACACAGCTGCTGCAAGAAGAACAAAGAAGTATATTGCAAGAGTGAACCGACTATTGTATTCAAGCTAGCCTGAGACCTTGGAAGAGTAACATTTACAGAAAGACATTATAACGAACCAGGTGCTTTGCAAGGCTGTATTATTCCCATGGGAAAACTTTTAAAATGTATAACATCAGCTTTTTCTTATGAATAGAATATTGTAGACCATAGTGATGTAGGTGCCCTGTGACTAACCACGTCAGTAAGGTGGGCACAGCCTGAATGTAAGACTATATAAAATTGTGTATTTCCTGCATCATGTCAGACAAAACTCTGTACTTGTATGTTTTTTTGCCTCCTGGTGTACACTAGTAAACTTTTGCATCTGAGCCTCCTGTGTTGTTATCATTTGTTTTTATTTAACATTACTGAATACCTTACTTACCCCATCCTCACCCTCTCTCTCCCTACTCTCCACTTTCAATATATCTCTATGGTTACTGAATACCTTACTTACTTACTCCCATCCTCACCCTCTCTCTCTCTCTCCCGACTCTCTACTTTCAATGTATCTCTAATTACTTACTGATCATATGTGATTATAACAACATTAAGTGTAACAATTTACAGTACCAAACAGGTATATCTGAGGCATTACTCCATTGTATATTAAGATGTTGTATCTCTGAGACATTACTCCACTGAATGATTTCTTGTTACTAAGTGTAACTGTCAAAATATGTGTTACTAAGTGATACTGTTAGCTTTATTACTAACCTGAACTGTGGTAATAGTTTTACTATGTGATTTATTACTATCATGTCTCTGATTGTTTCACTACTGTTTAAAATATTGACTGCTGTGTTGTTGTTATGTGGAGCTTTTCTCCCTGGGCCTCCACTGAAAATGGGCAAATTTCTCCAGTTAGACTACCCCGGTAAACAAATGTTAAATAAATAAATACAAATAAAAAATAAACTTTACTTGCCTATGTGTATTCACATCACTTCAGAACACCTCCTTTTATGATGTATTTTAGTCATGGCTATCAACTTACATTATCAGTGTTATAGGTAATGTGTTTGGACCAAGGTGTGTACATTCTTTTTTTCATATATTTGGCTTCCTTGAAATGTATTCTGCATTCATTTGTTGTATGAGTACTCTGTTAGCTCATGTTTCTAATATCTAATCTTCTGAGTAGGTCCTTGAATCAAGACAAGAACTGAATCACCCAAATATGTGCATTTTGTTGCCTGATATCACCTAGTCTGTTCCCCTGAAATGGATTTTACAGCTTCCTTTTAATGACTACTATGTTAATATCCCTTGCTAATATCTTGTTCTTGTGAATATATCCTTGTACAAAGGTGGAAATTTAACACAGGTCTGTGCATTTTGTTTACCCTGATATCACTGTCACTTTACTCTGTGGCAAACATTTTTAAAATGCAACATTTGTACTGCATGTATTTTATGATGAAGTTCTTACTGTCACATTAAAATAATGAAAATGCTTAAAAATACATTTTGTGTCCAAAATCTTGCCTTGTTGGACTTTGGAGTGATATTTTTGTTTTCCGTTGTTTTGTTTTACACCACTTCAGTTTTTTCTTTGTTAGTTTTGTTTTTACGGTTTCTTTCATGGCTGGAGTGGCTACTACACAAGACACTCTGTTGGACTTATCAGTTCATCTAGACTGCAGTTCTGATGCAAACATTGACCACTGTAGTCTCTGAAGTCAGTACAATGTTAGAAGGGTTGATTTCTAGGAGTCAATCTGGTTCTGTTTGTACTTCACCTTCAGCGGCTCCTGTTGTGACTTAGCCTCCCTTAAGGGCACTTCTGCTGGTTTCTTCGGTTTCTTTGGATTCAGTGAGAACTAACCAGAGTTACACATCAGGTTCAAGCAATTGATTTGAAGAGATCATAAAGAAAGTCAACAATCATTTTTATGGAATCACAGCATGTCATTCTGCCAAGCCTGTGAGTACATCTCATTTTAACAGTTTCTAATGACTTTGAACTATGTAAAAATTACATTTTTACACTATAACATTTGACTGTAAAGATACGCTGTGCTGCAGTATGTCATTTTATATCTGGATGAATGCATTAAAGTCAGATGTGTTCCCCTAATACTTCAAGTTTTTAAATTTCCAAATGGAGTCAAGCAGGGAGTCCAGTTGTATCAGGAACAAGTTCAGAGCAAGATGCAGAGGACGTAAAGAAATGTGAACAGATGATCCACTGTGACGACCCCTAATGGGAATTGCCAAGATAAAGGAGGAGGTGTGGCACTCATTAAAATTTACCAGCCAGTTACAGAAAAGACATTTTGGTCCTAAAAGAAGATTTATAACAACTAGACTACAAGGTTAAACTTAACTTTTTCTCCAGCTTCATCACATTGTATTCAGCACTAATGGCCAAAGTAGATAAAGTGCCTATTATCGGTATATAGCAGGGTAAATTAAGGAGAGACCTGGCGGCCAACAATTCTGGTGTGGCATATCCTATCAAGACACAAGGAAACCAGTTAATCAAACCTCCTTTGACTCTTCTTGCTAACACTGACAATGTTACAATTCCAATGAATGCTATTACATGTAATGGTGGAGTAGCATAGGTAAGTACAGGCAATGCAGGGAATAGTTCTCCTCTACCTCCCATCCTTTCACCAGGTACTTTTTTAGTCCACCCTTCAGGGGGTAGTAAGGACACTCAAATGGCCAACAGGGAAGAAGAGCAAAGGGACAGGAAGGAAGGAAGAAAAACAGTAAGATAAAACAAGATTACAACACTGAAATTCTGAACTTTAGTGGCTGTTCTTTTGATCCAAAGGACTTGTGTTTATTCCCATCAACACTGCTAACATCACAAATTTATTGGTAGATTTTAAACTGTACATACATAAACTGAATTTACAGTTTATCTTTGAAGATATGCCTGATTTTAGTCATAAACACAACAGGCTTTCCAAAAATAGTACGTACAATCCAGTTTTGAATAGTACATTGCAAGTCTTCAACATGTTTTTTGAAGAAGATTTGAGGAAAAGGCTGAGTTCAAAACCAGCACATTACAACCTTTCTTGAGAAAAGAGGTCCACACTTAAGGATTTATCTCCGAATCCAGAGATAATCTGTTATGAGGGCAGACAAGGGCAAAATGATAGTAGTCATGAATCTTTGCAACTATAACCAGACCATCCTTCAATTGCTGGCAGACACTAGTAATTACAAAGAAGTCACAACAGATATAATCAACAATTGTTTATCTGTTGTATATAGGTGTCTATATTACATAATCGACAGCTTAAGGTTGTCGAATGTGTAAACATCGACACCGAAGCATCGAAACCTTGAAATCACGAATGGCCACTCTTTCCTTGGGAAAAAATTTGCAAGGCCGTCGTGAAATAAAATAAACTTCTGAACCCAAACATAGTGTAGGGCTTTACCCCCCCCAATGTGGGGGTTGAGCACCCCACAACCCCCCCTAACTAAATATACCAACTCTAAATTGGGGAAAGGGCAAATCCCCAATAACGGCCAAGAAAATTATTTTCTGAGGAAAGAATTTACGTATGTGGCCGTTCATGATTTTAAAGTTTTAATGCATAGGTGTCAGTAAGTAGGCATTCATCAACCTAAGCTTTTGAACATCAAATAGGAACCCGTATACAGCACACTGGTTGACATGTTCAGTCAGGGTAATTTTGGCTACAACATCTATTCCTTTTTGCAAGTTGAATCCCCAGGAATGGCTTGTTTGTTTGCGATACTGAAAGTGCACAAAGACTGGCTCAATTCACCTTTCTGGCCAATAGTCGTATCTAATATCTCAAAGACTGAGCCAATTTCCATCTATTTGGATTATGTCCTCAACCCAGTAGTTCAAAAGTCTGAACATTATTTGCATGATTCCTGGCATTATTGGAATTATTGAGCAAATTCACAGATAATCATGAACATGTTCTTTTGCTTCTCTTGATGTAGCGTCCTTGTATACTTGAATTAAATAAGAGATTGGGGTCGACTTTGTTGGAAAATATCTAAGTGAATTCACTTCACTAGAAAACAACATTATTAACACCATTTGTATGTTGCTTGAGCTAGTGTTGTATAACAACTTTTTCTCATTTCTGGACAAATATTACAAACAGACATCAGGTGTTGTTATGGGGGCAAGGGTCACCCCCCATTTTTTTCCAATTTAGTAATGGATTGGTGGGAATAAATTTTTTTTAAGTCCCACCATTTGTCCAGCAAAGTTATTTTCTACAGAGGGTACATAGACAACCTCTTTTTACTATGGAAAGGAAGCTCTGAAGAATTTGCAGCTTTTGCGATTTACTTAAATGAAAGTACCAATTTTTTTTAATTCAGGGTAAGTGACTTTGGTAATTCTGTCAAATACTTGGACATTTCCCTTTCTTATGACAAGCTCAACAATAATTTTTGCACTAAGATTTACAGTAAAGAATCATTCGTAAATCAGTATTTGAACAAAGATAGCTAATACCTGTTTTGGCTGAACATGCACAATTGCACTTTAAAGGATAAAGTTTTAGGGCAGGATTCACAAAGCCTCCGTGTAAGTTATAACTCATACACGGAGGCTGCAGTTAAACGGAGTGATGTCAGCATGCTTTGCATATTCATGAGAGCATGCTGAATCACACCTAAGGCTAACACGGTCCGTGTAAGACAGTAGGGGGCGTGTCCGTAGGCCGAGCCCTGTAAGCGGACACGCCCCCAGAAGAGTAAAAGTGCCCAAAGTAAACACCCACGACAGAGTCCACGGAAATATGAATAAACACAACACAACACATGCCCCCCACAGACTATGAACAGAAAACATATAAATAAACATGTTATATATATTTTTTTAAATTGTAAAAAAGTTTAACCGTGAGTGTGCTTGTTTGCACGGGCGTGCCCATAGCGCAGCTACAGTTAGCAGTCAGTGGGAAAGCATATAAGAACTAAATAAGCAAAGCAAGCCAGGAAGCAATAGTGTAGCAGTAGAGATGTTGGCTGAAGAGCAGGCATTCATGGTTCGAGCCCCCACAACACCAATTTTTATTTTTAGCAAAATAAGCACGAAACAAGTCCCTGACAAATATGTACACATAAAACCACATTTTATGTAAAATGTAATTAAATAGCCCATTTATATTGAAGAAATGTGAGATAACAAAAGAATAAAAAATTCCAGATGTGCTCATAGCTGAGCTACAGTTTAACAGGGTGAGTGCATCTGCCCGTACGTGAGCAGTGGTTTAACTGGTGCAAAATGAGTGCCCATAGCTGAGCAGTGGTTTAACACGCTGAATCTAAGTGCCCCTAGGTGAGCTGAGCGTAATATGAGTGCTGATAGCCAAATGAGGCTTAAACCAGCGTACCACGTTTGCGCGGAGCTGCGCACGGTGCAAACAAGCTAACCGACGGGCAACATTGAGCAAGCCGTATCAAAACTGCCTTTACACAGA
This sequence comes from Protopterus annectens, assembly GCF_019279795.1. Classification (NCBI taxonomy): domain Eukaryota; kingdom Metazoa; phylum Chordata; order Ceratodontiformes; family Protopteridae; genus Protopterus; species Protopterus annectens. The sequence continues at coordinate 1,055,011,518 of NC_056726.1, read as the reverse complement.
CACACCCCTCAGCATGTCTAGACAGTCATGAAAAATAAAAAGCAGTGGCCAGGTTCGAACCCAGGTACCAAACCACTAAGCCATGACAGCAGTACCTAGAAATGCAATAATAGCTAATATATAGGAATGAATACAAACTGGAGCATGACAATGCAGGTTTACTGAAGTTGATACAATTCCAAAATGGCCAATCACAGATATGTGCGGGAAAAATGGACTATATAAACCCCATAGGCGGGAATACACAGCATAAATGATTGTAGAACTGAACTGCAGGCAGAATGACAGGAGTAGGAGAGGGTAGTTGCTTTTGAGCACAGAGGTGGGGCATTGAGGAGTCCAGGTACATGGTCTGGCTCCTAGTCCACAATCATGAGGCCCAACTCATGCAGGGCCAGGTCCTCTGGGGAGCATACAGAGCTGAGGTGTGGGACCGGTTGGCTCATGATCTCACCAGTGCCACAGGGATTCCAAGGACTGGTGAGCAGGTCCGTCACCACCATGCGGACCTGAAGAGACGCAAGCAGGACCAACTGAACCTTTGGATCCAGGAGGCCCGGCAAATGCCCAACGCCCCACTACTGAGTAAGTTACATTTAATTATGTATGTAAGAAATTAAACTAGCTGATATTATGGAAATGTGTATTCCAATATTACTTCATTTATATTACAGCTGCAGGTGTCCGTTCTGCGAACCGCAGAGCCTATGGCGATAGGCTGGTGCGGTTGCACCACCAGGCAGGTCAGTAATCCACTACCAGTAACTGTAAAGAAATATAAAAGTATGACAGTCAGCAAAAGAGTGCAGTGTAGTCACTAAGGAATAAAATGTGCAAGTAACAGTGTGAAAGTGTCTGCAAGTATTGCTTGATTACAAAAGTGTGTTTCAGCCTGTAAGTTAAACTGAAAAATGAAAATGTCTGACATAAATTCTGAAATAAAAATGCCCCACCTGTAAGAAAATAGTACACAACCTGCAGCAGGCTGAAAAGTATAGCTGCAGAAGATGATGAAATCACATGTGTGAAATATATCCCTGTTGAAATACTGAAACATGACAGAAGTGAGACTGCTGGAAAGGATTGTAATAACTACAGGTAAAACATGTTGATAAAGCCTAGAAGTAAGTACCATCCTGAATAATAAAATGAAAGCAAGTGAGAGAGTGTGAGAAAGTGTCATGAATCCAGCAATACAGTAGTAATAACCCCTGAATAAAGTATACTGCAGTCAAGACAGAATGAAATGCATGTGAGAATCAAAACCAAACAGTGAAATCTGTTCAAAGTGTTGCTGCATCTGGAATGTGTATCCCAAAATCTGGATATGTTGCTCTCATCTGCAATATGCAGATAGGATGATTGTCTGATATACCAAACATCCACACTTGTCTACAGCTATATAAAGCAAATGTAGCAGGATGATGTAGCTGAACAAAGCTAGATATGAATGTGTATGAAGAACAATAAAATGTATATTGATGTTGCAGTAACAGTCCTATCACCAAGTTGAAATAGTTATCATATAGGAAACTGTAGTTAGAACAGTAGTGCGTATATCTCTCTGGTTATTAGAAATGTACAGCATATGTATTGGTATTTGAAGGTGTTAATATTATATTCTTCACCCCACCCTATAACCACATATAACCCATTCCACGTGAAAATGGTATGTGCAATCACAATTAACACCCCTGGACGTTTGTCCTGTTGGGTCATATATATTTGCATGTCTGTTGATGCATCTGCCCTGTTCATACATCCAAACCTGATGACCTGTTGCCATCAATTAACCCTGCATGTTGCTGGACTGTGTATTGCTGGTCAAATTATGCATGTGTTATGCACGCTTTTCAATGGTGTGAATATCTGGGTGTTTGGTTAATGGGAATACTAATGCATGCTGTTACAACTAATTGTGAATGGTATTATATGTCACTAATCCAAACTGTCATGACATAATGCAAAACATAGGACGACAGGGAAGGCGGGTTCCAGCGGACCCACCTCTCCCACCTCAGCTGGCGAGTGCACCTGGCACTAGTGCCGAGTCTGGACCCTCCTCCGTTGGCCCTGTGCCACCTGTGGGTGGAAGCACTGCAGGGGATGGGGCTCACCCCCCCTCTGCAAGTGTGGCCGGAGGAGAACCACCACTCACCCTCCGTAGCGTCCGGACTGTGGTGCGTAGGGAGATTCGGGACTCTGTTTTCGAGCCCCTACGCCAGCTTGAGGCACGGGTGGCACAACTAATGGGCATGCCTGTTGCCCGGCCTACACAGCCCCCAGCAAAGCCCCGTCCTGGGCAGTGAAGGAACAGTGGAAACTGCCTATGGGTGGGGATATCAGTTGCACTGTTGCCATCTGTGGGCTCATGGGCTCTGGATATCCAAACCTCCGTCCCAGTCAATTGTGTAACCCCCCCACACGTGTCATACACCGCCCCTGTAGGCGTCTTGTTTGCCTTGTCTGTTTACCTACCCAACCTACCTCCCCAACTGTACTGACTTCCTTCACCTGACATACCACTCTCACCTGAAAAAAAAAAGGGCACTCTGTACCCACAAAAAAATTACGCCCCATACATAGCTGCCCATTCCACACACATGTCTGCTGGACATGGAATCTATCAATTACAATTGGCTGTACAACAAGTATTATTGTTGTCCTGACACCTCTCTCAGGGGTGGAAGGTTTCAAATGTCACACCAAATTACATACATATGCACAGCTGTTGCTGATGAAGAAATGGGCAGCTATCGGCCTTACCTACATCCCTCCTGCAAATCCCAAGCTTGTTTCCCTACTGTCTTACCCTCTTTGTGACCCCTTTTTCACCACTTTCCTGTCTCCCCATTTTTATTTCTTTCAAAGAAAATAGCGCGGGTGTGCGCCAGAGTAAGCACTGTTAAGCGGTTGTAAGCGGGTGTGCGTGTGTGTGCACGGAGCTAACCACCAGTGCGCATGCGTGAGCTCCACGCAAAACAGCGCTAACCCAGTTACAACTGCTTAAAAGTGCCTTAGTCACTTTGATTGACAGGTCCTGTACTCAGTTCAAAAGCAAAATAAAATCCCACTGTCAGTCCCGAACCCAGGACCTTGCAAACACTAGTTTGTATGATCTGCCACTAAGCCATGACTCTTAAACAAGAGCAATCTGCTAAAATAAATATAACATGTAATAGTAGGGATGAATGTAAAGGGAATATAGGATGTGTAGTACCCAAAGCATGTCATGTAGAATTACTGTCAAAACTACTGGATTCCCATAATAGTAGTGTGTGAACAGAAACAGCCATGCTAGTTGGTAGCTTGTAGGTAATAATGTCAGTTAAAGTACATATATAAATGTATGTATATGTACATATATATATATATATATATATATATATATATATATATATATATATATATATATATATCTATATATAGTTGTAGGAGTCATTGTGCATACACACTTACTACAGGGAACATGAGAGAGGAATGGAGAAATGTGAATCTACAACACAGCCTGAATCATGAGAGAGAGATACTAACCTTTACACTCACAGAACACTGTCCACAGCATACCAGCATGGTCCCCGCCCTCACAATCTGAAAGGGCAACGCCTATCCCACATACCCTTTTATAGCACTGACCTGAAATTACAGTGAGAACTGCAATCAGTACACAACTGGCTGTATGCATTTAGCAAATGCTGGCTTACAACTGGTGCAAAGGCCATCACATGGACCTATGCAGATACCTACAAAAGCATCCAGTACTAACACTCCACACAAGCAATACATTCATTCCACTGTCTGGAAGCAGACAGAGGGAGAGAGAAAAGTGAGAGAGAGAGAGAGAGAGAGAGAGAGAGAGAGAACAAAAAAAAAATTATACACTGTCTCTGTGACTCTAAGCTGTCAGCAGTGACAGTAGCAGCAGCAAGCAGAAGCAGTGGTAACGCAACCAGCTGCTACAAACACAGGTAATGCAAAGTAGCAGGTTAATAGTGTGCATACTGTGAACCCTCCAAATGTGTCATAGGTCTGTATCTATAGGTATGCCCATGTGATATGTTGTGTGTACGTAGTTCCACCAAAAGGGGATGACCATACATTACATGTCAATCAGTCTTAGGCCATGATCCTGGCAGCAGTTGTCTGTGCGTTGCCCCAGCAATGGCTGTAGTGACTGCTTTGAAAGGTCAGCCAGGTTCAAAAGGCAGGATCAGCCCATCACAAAGGCACACTGGCTGGGAACAAGTGTCTGCAGGTACCCGATATCACTGCATATGCATCCCATACTGCATAATTCCATAGCTTAGCAGACCAGACCAGTTATGCATATGATGTGGTAGTTCCCAGGGTCAGTCAAGGTGCCTCCTTAGTGGTGTGGGACCACTGTCACTGTATGCCACTGTCCAGGTACATATCCTGTAGTACGGCCAAGATAAATCATCAGTGTTATATGCAGTTGTATGTCCCCTAGGAGTGCAGGTAGCACACATCCAGGGATACCATGAGGTCACAGTGATGCTGTGTGTTCTGCTCTGCTGAGGGTGGCCCTCACCTGGACATGTGAGATGATAGGGAGGTTACATACAGCTGTGATAAATATTTCAACTGGTGGGGGAGAAGGAGGGGGGATACGTGCACCAAACCTGTCTGCAAGACTGTTGCCAATATCCATGTGTTTGGTGAATGTTAAGTAGGTGTGTATTAACACAGAGCATATCTGAGGCATGTGGTCCATATGTGTAACATAACTGAAGAAGGCCTTGTGGTCATCCATAGTGTTTGTGGCCATTTCCCTCCCAGAGTAGGCTGTGGCCGTTGTTATGACGGACTGTAGCGTAGTACCAGTGCTGACCACAGATGCCTTCCCTTAATGTGAATGTGCTCTGTCCTGCAGTAGCCTCCTGCTATTGTTATACAATCTGCCTCTGTCTGGGGTCCACTGGACAGGATGCCTAACCTTTGTGCATAGGGTCTGGGTTAGAAATGTGTGTGCAAGTTCCATGCAATCTGTGGCATGTCTGTGGTAAGCATTTGCAAAGGGGTCAGCAGTGTGGGTTGTGGCTTCCACTGGCCCAGTGTGCTGCATGGATACCATCACAGTCCCAGCAAGTGAATAACTGTCTAATCACATACATATCAAAGTAGTCTACTGTGCTGGTGGTGGTGGTGGGATATGTATATCCAGGCTGAGTAACTTCTGTCCACATCACAGTAGTGGATGGCGTCCCACATACAGTACCTTGGGATGAACCCCCAGAGTGAGGTTGTGCATTGGACCTGTCAGTGTGTGCTGACCGATGGGGCATGCTACTATGTTGTGTGGAATGTGGCAGGTATTGTTGCACAGGTGTTGGCTGAGCACTGATATCTGGCCATGTACCTGTGTATCCACCATGACACACACACATGCAACATATGGGAGTAGTAGTATATCACTACACATGAGTATCATGTATAGTATGTGTGCCATATATTGCTGACATAGTCTGCTGATATCCTGTTTGTGTTCTCTTCCAGGGAGATGGCGCATCAGCGTAATCTCGCCTACTCTGTAGTGGAAGACGAGGAGATCCACCAGAGCCTGGTGCAGGAGTATGCCATCCTGTTTTCCCACACCAGTCAGAATCAGCAGGAGAGGTCCGCACTGTGGCAAGACCTTGTCCGCAGGGTAAATGATATTGGCACACATAACAGGACATATGAGCAGGTACAACATCACTGCAGTGATTTAATCAGAAGTGTCCGTCAGCGTGCATCAGATATCCACAGGCAACAGGTTGCCACAGGAGGTGGGGTGGCCACACACCCCCCCCCTCACCAGACTGGAGGGGCTACTCCTAAGTGTTGTGGCTCCAGTCCCGGAACAGCAACAGCAGTACACCTGCATTATGATGGAGGCTGGTTCCACACAGCAGCAAGACATGGAGCATGCAGGTAATATGCAATATGTACACTTGACTGTTCTGTACACTGTATCATATGCAATATCAATGGCACAGTTGTGCCCACTGACATTAATCTCATCATTTCTGCAGGTCCCTCCAGGGTTACAGCAAGGCAGGCCATCCATGCTGGTGAGTGTGTTTAACATAACCTATAATAGTCCTGATAATGCTAGTAACAGTAGTGTAACTCAGTAGGGCTCTGTGTGTATACTGTGGGGTGTGCATGTGTGCATGTGTGCAGGTGTGCCTGTGCCCATGTGTGCATGTGTGTATGTGTGCAGGTGTGCCTGTGTCCACGTGTGCATGTGTGCATGTGTGCCTGTGTCCACGTGTGCATGTTTGCCTGTGTCCACGTGTGCATGTGTGCATGTGTACACGTGACAACGTGTGCATGTGTGTATGTGTGCATGTGTGCATGCGTGCATGTGATCACGTGTGCATGTGTGCATGTGACCACGTGTGCATGTGTGCATGTGTACACGTGGCCACGTGTGCATGTGTACATGTGACCACGTGTGCATGTGTGCATGTGTCCATGTGTGCATGTGACCACATGTGCATGTGTGCATGTGTCCATGTGTGCATGTGTCCACGTGTGCATGTGTGCATGTGTGCATGTGTCCACGTGTGCATGTGTCCATGTGTGCATGTCTGCATGTGTGCATGTGTGCCTGTGTGCATGTGTGCATGTGTCCATGTGTGCATGTGTGCAGAAGTGCATCACTGGTAACAATGTCTGGAGACTGTAAACTGTGTTTCCTGTCTTCCTCCCACAGGTTCTGGTGCTGCTCTGGTGACCTGCAGCAGGGAACCTGAATCTTGTGCCATGGGTACTGGTAATGATGATATTTGTGTAATGGTACAGGAAGATGTGTCAGGGTCCGCCACTGGTCAGCCAATTGACAGTACACAGCTGTCAACCCCATCATTGCGCACAGTCATCCTGCCAGTACATCCTTTGTCACCATTGTCCCTAGGTGATGGACAGGATACAGTGGGCATAGACCAGGGTAATGTGGTACCTGTGGCACATGCGTCCCCACACAGCAGCCATGGACAGGGTCCTCCGATGGTACCACACAGACAGTTGCCCATGGGTTCTCGTGGGAGCATCCGTGGGCGTACTGCCTCTGGCCGACGTGCCCAAAGAGGTCTGTCAACCTCAGCTATGTTTCGGACTGTCATGCAGGCACAGTCGCTTATGGAAAGGTACACCAGACTGGGTCTGAGGGAGCTAAGAGCATGTTGCACAGCCATGACAGACAGTATGCGTGACATTGCGGATGCTATCCGTAATTTCACAGATGTCATAGACAGATGTTGTGGGGACATATTACAGCAGTTCCACAACCAAATGTCCATGAGCCAGGGCAATGGTGGGCATTTGCGGCGTCGACGTGGCCGTATGCCGGCAACAGCAGCAGCTGGCAGTTGGCGCGGATGACAACAGGCTCGCACACGCCCCCATAGTGCCAGCAGCAGCCCCAGCAATGATGGGTCTGTGCTGTCATCAGAACACCCCAGGAGACCACGTGCACATGGCTCTGGACAGTCCCAACAGGGACCTGTGTCCAGTCAACACACTCCCACTTCTGATGACAGTACCCAGTCTGGCTTAGTACTGGATACGGTCCGTAGTACCCCTGCCAGGCACAGGTACTGTGTCCATGCCCACAGACACTGATCTGTATGACCTGCCAGGTGCAGTCTGTGGCTGTCCACAAACTCCTGTATATGGCAGCCATGAGGTGGAACTGTGTGCATGCATACACACATGCGAAATGTTAACACCTAGAGCGACCACATACACGCACACACTGCACCAACACTGCCCCACCCTGTACTGCTGCCCCTTACCAACAAACATACACACACATGTCAATTGGTGGTATCAGTAGCTGACTCAGGCATACCTAATCCACACCCTGTGCATATGATGACACTGTGCCACCTCCTGCAATCTCCAACATCATTGCGGGAACAGGTAAACACGTTGCTGATGCACAGGGGGACTACATAGAAGTGTATTAGTAGTATCATGTTGGTAACAGTACAGTGTGCTGCTATGACTGTGTGTATATCCCAGCATGCCTGCTGCAGTAACTGTATGAATGTCCTGAATTGTTATCTGCACCCATAGTACATACCAAAGTGTAACAGCTGCACATAATTGCATGCCGGTGGTAAGGTTGTCAACAGATAGCCGCATACATGGGTAGCACAGGGGGAAAGCTAACGCAAGTAGTGATATGCAATGGTGGACATGTACAGTAATGGTGTCAAGTTGCCTACAGCGACTATGCAATGTGGATGTTCGCGCATGTAGATATGTGTGCAGTACCAATGTAATCCAAATCACAAATAACTATGACATAATATCAGTTCTACCATGGGCATCTGCGCTGTGTATTCCTGGGTACATGTTGATAGTGCCTACATATTTGCATTGTTACTTACTGTTATTGTTATCCCTTCTTTGTTGTACAATGCACTACTTCCAGCCCTGTTTACTGTAGCTTTGTTTGCATGCATGTTCGCTTGGGGTTCCCTGGAACACTACTTACACCTGCAATGCAGAGTTACAGTGCTTCTGTAGACTCCTAGTGACATATGCATAGCGTGCATCACGTATGTCAACTTTACACATGACAGAATGTCACTGTCTGTCCTGTACGCATGTTCGTTGCCTGTGACACATTGCACATGTCTTACCTGGCATTTACCCACGTGTGCAGTCATATATGCCAGTGCTATGAAACAGTAGCGGTACACCCACACATACACACCTTCAGTATGTTGTTCCCCATTGGCCCTATGTGTTGGTACTCACCATGACAATCACACTACTAGGGTAGCATGTGCAAAGGTAACCTGTGAATCACCTCTATGGTCCAGTTGTGGTTTATGTGAGTCATGTAGCAATGTCACAGCTGCCACATGTATGCAGTCAGCCATCACCCTCGGCCAGGAACGTACAACACATGTGTGGGATGCCACCACACAGCCAATCTGGGGACTGGTCTCTCTGAACCCAGTAATGCCATACCCTGTCAGGTGGCATGTCATATCTACTACATCCTGGACAAACTTCAACCCCAATCCCTGCTGCTACTATTGATAAAACCCCTGAAGATGTTTCTGATAGTTTTGACTAATTTTTTACTGAGACATTTCAAGCCCTAGCTAGCCATCTACCTCCTAGCTCCCCTGGTCCTGAAAGTAGCACCCCTAGAAACCTACTTGCGTTCAGCTGCCAACCAGTCGCCACTTCACTTCTCCGTACCTTGATTGAAACAGTGAAACCCACTACACTTTCTGCTGATCAACTCCCTGCCGAGTACCTATCAAAATCAAATGATACTATTGCTTACCCCGTCTCAAAACTAATCAAACGAACCATGGTAGAATCTAAATTTCCCACCATCTGGAAAATATCCTATGTAATCCCACTTCACAAAGGAGGCAGCTCTACTGAATTCTCCAATTATAGGCCAATAGCTATATTCTCTCCACTTGCAAAGATTATGGAAACTTTATTCATAGACAATTCATGCACCACCTAATCCAAAATCGCCTTATGGCAGACACTCAGCATGGCTTCCGTCCTCATCATAGCACTACTTCAGGCCTCCTAGCCTTTACTAACACCATAAACCATACTTGCAACACTAATTATATATCCTCAGCCCTCTTTTTGGATCTTTCCAAGGCTTACGATATGGTTGATCACCAACTTGTAATCCACACCCTGCAAACATTCTGTCTAGATACTGGAGCCTTCCAATGGTTTCAGTCCTACCTGCATGGTCAACAGCAGGCTGGCCTCTGGCAGAACAAACTCTCTAACCTTCTACCTAACACCAGCAGAGCACCACAAGGCTCTATACTAGGGCCCTTGCTGTTCTCCAACTTCATTAACGACCTTTATACTGTCATCCCAAAAGTCAGCTGTATCCAATATGCTGAAGACTCTACTCTGATCTGCTCAGCCACATCTCCAGTAGAGTTATGGTCAGCTACCCAGACCACCTTTAATACAATAGACAACTGGCTTTCTGAACATCGTCTGATCCTAAATCCCAAAAAAACTAAAATGCTGTTATTTTCACCAGCACGTAGGTCTACCGCTTTCACCTTTACCATAACATCAACTGATGGCACAATAATCTCCCCTGACCCATCTACTAAACTGTTAGGTGTCATCATAGACAATAATCTCAAATGTGACCTACATGTTAACCGAATTATCAAAGCCATCAATAAAAGACTAGGGTCACTTTACAGAATAAAAGCCTTCCTAACCCCTCCAGCTAAAGGTGCCATAGCTCGCTCACACCTTCTTTCAACCCTTCTGTATGCATCCCCTCTACTCTTGAATATGAACAAGACTGTCCTTAACAAACACTCAATTTGCTACAACCACATTGCCAGGTTTGCCACTGGGCTGCCTTTTAGGACACATCATTGCATCAATCTAAATCAGCTTGGTTGGCTTGCAATACCCAGCCTAATACAGTATAACCAACTGATTATGGCCTATAAAATCCTCTATAATCCGGACAATACTCCTGCACTTCAAATATTATCACCCCCTATAACAATCCTAGACCACTTCGATCCTCTAACAAACTACTAATTCAGACTAGAAAATTTAATAACACAGCCGGTGAGTCTCTCTTTGCAAAACTTTGTAAGTAGATCCTGGAACTCACTTCCAGCTGATATTACCTTACTTTCCACCTTAGGTCAATTTAACACTAGACTCAAACAACATTTGTCACGTAACTGCCTATGTCAATGTATCAAGCCTGGCTAACTCGAATGTGTAAAATCTGTTAACCAGTTTACTCTGTAATTTAATTTAATCCTGACTTGTGCTCAGGACTAACATTAACCTGTGGAACATGTTTAACTTGCTTACTTATGTAATCTCTGTAAATAATCTGTTTGTAATATGTAATGCTGGTATTATGTAATGCTGTATCTGCTTACCCTTGTAGCTTTTCTCCCCGAGCCTCCCCTGAAAATGGACATGCACCCAGTTGGACTATCCCGGTCAACAAATGTAGGATAAATAAATAAATAAATAAACAAATAAATAAATAAATAAATAAAATATATTACAGTGACTACAATACAAGTCAGACATTGACACGCACTGACAGCATGCTGAACACACTGGGGCATACGTGGGGACTCAGAATAGCATCCTGCCTGAGCATCACACACCTCCCAGCTGGCACACAGGCATATGTTCTGTTGGAACAGAGCACATGCCACACATGGCACACACATCCCCTGTGCCACACACTCACAGCCTGTAGGGCTACACAACACACCTGCTACAGACGTGTCAGGTACTTGTCTTGGGTGCTGCACTGGGGTCCCGCTCAACAGGCTGTATCTGGTGAAGGTCACAGTGATATGCCTCAAGGGCACTATGGTCCACCACAGAACACATGCATACAGGTCAGTCAGAGGCATGGACACATATGACTCACTCATTGACCATGCCAGTATGGCTGACCTGAGACATACCTCCCTGGACTACATGATAGGGAACATAGAATGGATCTCTCAGCATGTGGCACAGGCCAGTATGAGCCTGATCTTGGTTGCCAACATACCCTCACCAGGTATGCTACCACTATATGTGAGAAGGGTGTTGTATGTCTACATTATGCTCAGTCTCCACTGTCATTCATAGGGTATCCGCTGGCTGTCAACGTGTGCTTACATGCTAGGGAAGCCACAATGATGTGCAAGGGTCATCTTGCACGTGACACCCATGGCCTGATGTATAATGGCAAAGCTCCTTGGTACACATATACTGCCTTATGCTGCAGGACATGGTTTACATAGCCACTAACAGTGCTGCTACACAACAACAGCAGTGTACACCAGAAGATGCATGCACCAGACACCGTCCTCAGCACGGTGAACTGCAATGTCTGTGCAGTACCAGATTCCTGATTCATGGCTCACAGGTGTTACCCATCACTGACAGGTTATGCCCCATACCATGCCTGTCGACCCCTACACATGTAACACACATGGACAGGGGGGTGGTATCCCAAGGTACTACAGATACACACACCTCCAGGTTGTTGGCACAGCACAAAGCATCAGGGCCTAATCATGTGCAGTTGACAGTGTGTCGGACTGCCATCTGGTTCATAGCCTGGCACACATAACCCTCCCATACACAGGAAGACCACCTATCCTCCATAACAACACTGGCAATATGACAGTCTCAAGAACTGTGTTTATATGGCTGGACTGCATCCAGCCAAACACTGTGCGTGAGCATTACTGTAGCTACAACACACCAGTTGAAGGGTTCACAGCATGTGGACATGTTACCACTACCACAACAGGTGGGAACATGCAGCATCTGTACATCGACTACATGTACACTATATTGCCCAGACCAGATGTGTATCCCCTGCTGTAGGTATTTTACCATATACACACACACTGTATAGACACAGACCACGTGCGGACCCTGCACAGTAAAACACAGTCATATTGGTATACATTGCAAATACCATTTATCCACTTGAGGCATGTGTCAGACATGGTAACTACTGCAGGTCACAGGTATTTATGTGTATGTGTCACACACATACATCATGTGTGCAATGCCATTGCTAGTCTAGGCAATGGCATGCATTGTTATGTACAAAGACCCACACAAGGTCATACTGTGTGACACAACCACACATGGCAGTTGTGGGTTACCAAAACATACTTATCTGTACTTTGACAATGGTAATAGACACAGTAGCAGAGCGCACTATTGGCATTACTAGCCAACTAGCCCTGTTTGGCTGTGCTGATAGTGTGGTGACATCCCCTGTGTTTACTGGGGGAATATGCAGCATCTGGTGTATTGTAGTATTTGCCAAAAGGATCTGTTCTCTCACATTTGCATTTACACACACCCTACTACCCCCACACATGCACACTTGCCATTTGCAGGATTCATTCCCCTACCTAACTAAGTCACAACACGTGAGAGAGACGCATTAGCAAAGTGCACTATTCAGATTACTAGATAGTTCCTCTTCTCTGGCCGTACTTATAGGGTGCTGACAACATCAGTATTTTGAAAGGGTAATGTGCATCAGGTAGTGTGATCTCCTGATTGCCAAAACTAACAGGTTTTTCATACGGAAATGCACACACACAAACTCCCCACATCCAAACACACACACATGCCATTTACAGGTTTCAAACTCTTATCTAACTACATTACGACACTCAGGAGAGACACATTAGCAGAATGCACTATTCGCATTACTGGGAGGCTTTCATTCTCCTGCTGTACTTATAGGGTGCTGACATCATCTGTGTTTAGAAAGGGGAATGTGCATCCTGTAGTGTGTTCTCCCAGTCACCAAAAGGGACATTTCCCTCACACAAAATTGTACGCACACTAACCCCCCTCATCCAAACACACACATTTGCCAGATTTAAACCACTACCTAACTATGTTATGACACTCAAGATGGACGCATTAGTGGAGCGTGCTATTCGCATTACTGGGAGGCTTTCCTTCTCCTGCTGTGCTTATAGGGTGCTGACATCATCTGTGTTTAGAAAGGGGAATGTGCATCCTGTAGTGTGTTCTCCCAGTTGCCAAAAGGGACATTTCCCTCACACAAAATTGCACACACACTGACCCCCCTCATTCAAACACACACTCTTGCCATTTGGAGGATTCAAACCACTACATAACTATGTTAGGACACTCAAGACAGACGCATTAGCAGAGCACGCTATTTGCATTACTGGGAGGCTTTTCTTCTCCTGCTGTGCTTATAGGGTGCTGACATCATCTGTGTTTAGAAAGGGGAATGTGCATCCTGTAGTGTGTTCTCCCAGTTGCCAAAAGGGACATTTCCCTCACACAAAATTACACACACACTAATCCCCCTTATCCAAACACACACACTTGCAGGATTCAAACCACTACATAATGATGTTATGACACTCAAGACAGACATATTAGCAGATCGCGCTATTCGGATTACTGGGAGACTTCCCTTCTCCTGCTGTACTTATAGGGTGCTGACATCATCTGTGTTTAGAAAGGGGAATGTGCATCCTGTAGTGTGTTCTCCCAGTTGCCAAAAGGGACATTTCCCCCACACAAAATTGCACACACACTAACCCCCCTCATCCAAACATGCATACTTGCCATTTGCAGGATTCAAACCACTACCTAATTATGTTATGACACTCAAGATGGATGCATTAGCAGAGCGCGCACTTCACATTACTGGGAGGCTTTCTTTCTCCTGCTGTACTTATAGGGTGCTGACATTATCTGTGTTTAGAAAGCGGAATGTGCATCCTGTAGTGTGTTCTCCCAGTTGCCAAAAGGGACATTTCCCTCACACAAAATTGTGCACACACTAACCCCCCCTCATCAAAACACACACACTTGCAGGATTCAAACCACTACCTAACTATGTTATGACACTCAAGATGGACGCATTAGCAGAGTGCGCTATTCGCATTACTTGGAGGCTTCTCTTCTCCTGCTGTACTTATAGGGTGCTGACATCATCAGTGTTTAGAAAGGGGGATGTGCATCCTGCAGTGTATTCTCCTAGTTGGCAAAAGGGATACTTCTTTCAAACAGTTCTGAACACACACTAACCCCCTCCACACACCCTGAGCACGTACAGGATTCAAACCTCTACCTAACTATGTTATGACACTCGAGACGGACGCATTAGCGGAGCGTGCTATTCGCATTACTTAGTGGTTTCTTTTCTCCTGCTGTACTTATAGAGTGCTGAAATCATCAGTGTTTATAAAAGGGAATGTGCATCCTGTAGTGTATTCTCCTAGTTGGCAAAAGGGATACTTCTTTCAAACAGTCTTAAACACACACTAACCCCCTCCACACACACTGAGCATGTACAGGATTCAAACCCCTACCTAACTATGTCATGACAATCGAGATGGACGCATTAGCGGAGCACACTATTCGCATTACTGGGAGGTTTTCTTTCTCCTGCTGTACTTATAGGGTGCTGACATCATCAGTGTTTAGAAAGCGGAATGTGCATCCTGTAGTGTGTTTTCCCAGTTGCCAAAAGGGACATTTCCCCCACACAAAATTGCACACACACTAACCCCCCTCATCCAAACATGCATACTTGCCATTTGCAGGATTCAAACCACTACCTAATTATGTTATGACACTCAAGATGGATGCATTAGCAGAGCGCGCACTTCGCATTACTGGGAGGCTTCCTTTCTCCTGCTGTACTTATAGGGTGCTGACATCATCAGTGTTTAGAAAGTGGAATGTGCATCCTGTAGTGTGTTTTCCCAGTTGCCAAAAGGGACATTTCCCTCTCACACACACAAACCCTACTCAACCAACCACACACACACTGAGCATTTGCAGAATTCGAACCCCTACCTAACTATATTATGACACTTGCGGGAGACGCATTAGCAGAGCGCACTATCCGAATTACTGGGCATCTGTTCTGCAGCTGTAGTATTTATAGGGTGCTGACATCTTTATTTCTACAGAGGTATGTAGATGTAGTACTACCTGTCAGGTGGGGGATAGCATATATATGCATTTGCAGCCACCTACATCAGGGTCAGATATGCACATCACACTGGCAGGTTATGTTCTATACCATGCTTTGGGACCACAGGACCTGTAACACACAACACAACCAGTCCAGAGCACCACACCCACATCCAGGACACACACTTAGCTTCCCTGGGAACAGTGCCAGGATATGCAGGTGTTCACATACACCATTCCAGTTGTTAACATCAGGTACAGGCATATTGTGTGTGAGAACTACTCAGGCCTCTACCACTTTACCCTACAGCCACTACAATTTGTGGGTCCATGTGCTATAGCAGAACCACACACCAAAGCCACATGGGTGAATACATATTGCACCTGTCCATTTGCAACGTGGGTACTCACTGTTCCACACCAGAGGTAGACCACCATTGTTGATATCTGACCATACCCACCTTTCCTTGGACATCCATATCCCATCTCCACCCCCAGGCAAGTTTGTCACTGCACACAAACTGTATTTAGCACAAGCAGACTCTACACTTGTGTAGACTGGGGTGGACGACTTCAGAGGACCCATGCTGGAGGACTATACTGGCCACTCAGCATAATCTTTGACAATTGCATTCTATGAGCATGTGTACGGTTTGCATTGGTCATGCTATCCCACATATACCCATGACTGCTCCACAACAAGACACCTGTCAGCTGTACACCAGCCATATATGCGTCGTACAACAGACAGAGTGACCTAATACATTGCAAAGCTGTAGCCCACAGAGGGTGGACATCTGTGAACAGTTCCAGCACGGCACTTCATTCACACATACTCATTACAACACAATGTTGACAGTGGAATCATCCAGAGAATGCAGATAGGGCTCCCCTCAGTCTGTTATTGATGGACACCTACTGTCAGAGATCCTCAGCAACCCTCTCACAGCACACACCGACAACATGGCTGTGGCTTAGCACATTCAATCCCTGGGACCTCCACGGTGCCCCTGCTTGACAGAGGCACAGCTCACTAGCCTCACATGTTGCCTTCTGTGACCTACTTCACAGTGGCACAGTAGCCTACTGTCCTGGGGATGCAGATGCCAAGCACACTCTGGCTGAGCTGTCATTCCCTAGGACAACAAGCCTAGTATTGACCTCTACACCCATATGTTCAATTGTCGGATGCATAATATTTGTTGTGCTGTTCTACTGTTTGCAGGTCTTTATTGCCATAGCATTCCCAGCTTCTATGAACAACTTGTGTATCTGTGGAAGATGTTTGCATATGACGACGATCCACTATATCACTTATGTCTCTGTAGTAATTTACTGTGTGCACTGGGCTGATTGCTGTGTTGTGGTTGGTTCCTGGACTGACACGTACAAATACCTGATATGTGTGGCCAACTGCTAAATGGAGATATGGCCTAAGTGTGTGAGCATGCCCAGTTCAGCCTTTCCATGGCATGTTGTCTGACATATGCCTCATTTATCAAAGTGTGTGAGCATGCCCAGTGTGAGCTTTCCATATGTTGCACTCTGAAGTCCACCACATATTTGGGTGTGTGTGAACTTCAACAATATCTCACGTTTATGGTTGTGTGTTGGATGTCATGTTGTGTACTAACTGGCCAACTGCTTCGTGTCTGCCACAACAGGGATTATAGTGTGCCTGCAGGGATTGCATGGGATACTTTGCAGACAGTTCCCAACATACTTTCATAATGACCTAACACTGTAGTACCGTATAGTGTACTGGTTCAGTACTTTCACTGTGGTGGACAGTATCCTGGGCTTTAGTCCTATGACTGCTTGACATCTTCATAGTGAGCACAACAGACTGTGTAGGGGCCAGTTGTGCACATATCACCATGTTGCAATATGTTCAGATATGGACTACCTACACCAGGCTCGTCCAACATTGCTAGTGTATTCCACAACATGGGTGGACATTGGCAAACACTAGCGATGTTCCCTAGGCCATTTCTGATGCTCGTCACAGGGTGTGTTTGTCCTTCGACACACATTGTAACCGGAGTTTGCCATGACATATGTCATGGTTAGTATACTGTGCCTCCGTCTACCTCTGACATAACAGTGATACCCAGGGTTAGCCTACCATCTCCCATACACTCATCAGGATTCCTCTTGTGGGGTGTCGATGTGTGACTCTCTGGCTGACCTGTACCAGGAGTTTACTGAAGAGTGGGGGTGCCTTCTGTGTTATGGATCATTCTGTACAGCTTGTCCTATATATGTCAGTGCTGGGGTTCAGGTCTCTCATGTGCATAGCTCACTGCCATTCAGATTGTACAAGGTGCAACATGTTCATTCATTCCAGGTTGGACATGGCTTCATACATCAGGCACAGCTTTCCTGTAGCTGGGAAGTATGGCGGTGTGTGGGGCTGCAGTTTGTTTACTCAGGCAACACATGGCATCTGTTCATGCTCTTTGCTACCCCTGGTGGGGTACTGTTGTGGACTTTACAGTTGATGGAGGTGTCTGCTGCGGTATATCCCACAGGGGCTATTGTAGTCAGTTGTGACGCTGTTGGAGGATGACTGCAGAGCCACAGTGAGTTCCCCTTATCTATATCTGCCAACCTTCATGTTTGGGTGGGTATATGGTACATGTTTCTGTGAACACTACAGCCACATGTTTGTCCAGTGCAGGATATCTATCACCTTTTGTACCCAGGTCTCACATTACATGGTTAAGGTGTTTGCCTTATAAACTCAAGGTGCAGGGTTTGAGTCTCACAAGGGATAATTGGCTAGGCTTTAAATGGCTCACAAGGGCAGTTAGCCTAGTATTAACCTATAAACCTATGAACATGTTAGGTACCTCATGGGTTAACACCTGTGTGGTAATTTGTGGGCACTTACTGTATATCCACGGTGGTTGTCTATACACAGTTCTGCAATTAGCTTGCTGACATGGCTATGGCTACAGTTGTCTGTTTGTAGGTGGCCCTTTTGTGGGTTGCTTGTGTCAGCTGGGGGTCGGATATGGTGGGCTGTTTGTACTCCTCTGCATACATGTTCAGTCACAGTCCTTCCATGTTGGCCTATACCTATGGGACATATATACAGAACGGGGGTTGGGGGGGCAAGACCAGGCCTTGTGGGATGCCACTCATATCCGCTTTGTAGTCCGACATGGATGTGGCATGTCTGACCATGTCAGTTCTGTCCTTGGTCTGGTTTGCAACCCCTCTACTGACATAGGGGTATATATTTAAACTGGTGAACATATCCATACTGGACTCATACGGTATTGTCTAGAAGCATGTGCATGGTCCAGCTACGCTGTGTGGACCACATTGCCCTCATCAATGACCTTAATGACTGCTTCAAATGGGTCAGATATGTTTAAAGGCAGGTTCTGCAGTTACGACAGCCACACTGTGTAGGGTCCAGTATCAGTAGGTCCACAATAGCCTTCTGTCTGCGGTACATACTGATCGTTTCCGTAGCTGTGCAGAACAAGCTTGTCAGGATCCTGGGGTGGTAGTTTGGAGTATCCGTTCAGGCAACACCTTTGTTGTGATGGACCACTGTTGTTGTACACTGCTCTTTGTGTACATATCCTGTGGTAAGGCTGACATTGGGCAGTAGTGTGATTTGGCATTCCATTATTCTTGGAGTCCATGTTGGCCTCAGCACAGGACACCATCACATACCTTTGCTGCTGTGTGTTCTGCTTTGCAGATGATGGCTGTTACCTCAGCATCTACAATGTCAGGGGACCATCAGTCTGCTGGAATAGGTATTCTGCACTCGGGGGGGGGGGGGGTTTGCACTGCACCTGACAGGTTGTATGTTAGCAATATGTGTGTGTGTTTGGTATGTTGTTTGTAATATCTGTGTGATTCGGGGCATATCTGTGGATGCCCAACATAGTTCCTACCATCAGTTGGGTAACCCTTGTGATTATCCTTAGTGTCCTGTACGTTTTGTATCTTCATAGGTTCATAGGTTCATACTAGGCTATACACCCTAGGCCATTAGTAAGCCTAGCCAGAGTGTGTGTGTCTTTCGCCACCCCTTGCTATGTTCAATTATGGCCATTTATGAAGTTCTTCACTGTGCCTCTGTCTGGCCGTGACACAGTGAGGACCCCCAGTATACATGTACGGTCATCCATCCACTTGGCAATATTCCTGTTGAGGGGTGTCAGTGAGGGGCTCTGCCTACCATGGATTGGGATCCTATTTCTGGGTGTGGGGAGCCTCTGGGTTATGTATCTGTCCCTCCAGCACATCTTATTTCATTATGTGTTGAGGCTGACATCTGTGACTCTCACAGCTTCAATGGCTTTGATTTCCTGTGGTGGAGCATGTCCATTACTCCTGTGTTGGACATGGCCTTGTACAACAGACATACAATGCCTCTGTGTAGGCAGTGTGTGACTGCAGTCAGCTGGGGTGTCTACAGCCAGGCAGCATATGACATATATTTCACACCCTTTATCCTGTTGGTGGGGTAACTATGAGGTCTTCTGAACCGCTGCAGGTGTCACATACGGTACATCCCATATGAGTCATTGTATTAGATTATGGGTCTGATAAGGGAACAGTACAGCGGCACAGTGACCTCTGTTGATGTTGATGTGAATCCTTTCATGATACGGTGTCCAATATCGACAATCTTCATAGCCACATTGGCATTGTGGGTGTCACACGACAGATTAATGTCGACCTGTGTCCCTAGGTCCATGATTACTCCTTGCATACATAATGGTTTGACACCTATGTGGTAATTTGTGTGTACCTTGTCTAGTATTTGGTGGGACATTCATACTGTCCAGTGTCTTCGGATGTCTGGGTGTAGTTCTTGTGTGTGAGAGTGTGGTCTGTCGCATGCTACAGACTGTACAGCAGTTTTGACTATAGTTATGTGCACATGGGTGGTCTCCGCTGCTTTGGGCATTGTTAGTTACCTGGCAATATGAGTGTCTGTGCTGCATATGGATACTCCCCCTCCTTTGATGTTTTTGTGCAGGTGTTGGGGAAATAACACATGATATGTGGTATAACCTAGTAGTGCTGGTGTGCTATCACTAGGCTTGCAGCAGGCTTCTGTCACTGCATAGACATCGATGTTCTCCATCATGGGAAGTGCCTCAGGGGCATGCATATTGCAGTTTACACATCTGGCATTGGTCAGCATTACCCTTATGTTTCCTACCACTTATGTTTTCTAGGGTGGTGGGTAGTATTTTTGGCCTTGCCTACATACGGCTCTATGGAGGCGGCAAAGGCCTTATCCAGTATCCAGACACACACGGGTAACAGCTGCAAGCCATCCCTGGAACAGCGGCATGGCTTGTCATGCTTGACATCTCAAGCAGACAGACATTAGACCCTCGGACTGACAGCTGTAACTGTGCCAGCTGTTAAACATGAGCATTCTGTGTTTGTACTGTGGCATCATTCTTGGTGAGGGTTGGATGCTGCACACAGCTAGTGTCATACCACCCTGGGGTACATACTCAGAGGGACCATCCATGTCTCTTTTCATGTTGACCAGGGAGGTACATCTCAGGTAATTCACACCAGCATGGACATTGAGTGCATCATATTTCCGCTTGCTTTGGGGTGACCTGCGTACTTGTGTTATGTGGCATTTTGTGGCAGCCTACAGGCAGCTTACTCTACCCTTTCCCTTGTTCAGTCTGGTGAGTGGGACAGCAGTGTGTCTGCCTATACAGACACCTATTACGACTGTATCAGGCATGTTGTTTCTCCTTCTGGCCTGTGACTGTTTGGCACCTCAGCTTTGCGTACTATTCGTTGCATGTGCTATGTTTGAAGGTTGTGGTTGCTTGTGATCTGCTTTGGAGGCTTCTGTTGGTGTGGTGTGTTTATAATTAAGGCCTCCGGGAATATTTGTCTGTGTTTATGTGTTTGGTTTACAGTTGTGGTAGGTCTATGTGGGACTGGGTTTGTGGTGTATGTGGTTACCTTCTCCTCCTGACTAGTTTTGACAGTACTGAGTTGGTGGAGCTCAATCTCTGGTTTGGATACTTGGATGCATCTATCACATATATTTGTATTTATTGGGGGGTGTTGTGGTTGTCTGTGTACTTGGGACTGGTGTCACATTGCCTCTGGATTCACAGATTCTACTTGTTGTGGCTGGACTTAGTGGATTGTATGTGTGGACATATGTTATTGCCATACTACTGGTCAGTGATTACTTCCCTTTTATGTTTGCTCTATCATGTGGTAGCTTCCTCATTCTCTTGCATGGTTTGGTAATGGCTGGAGGCCAGCATGCCAGATGCCTGCGTGTATGGCATTGTGTGTTGTTGTTATTTGTGATTGCATACTCCAAGCATTCCTGGCTGTGTGCATGGAATGCCTGTATAACATGTTCTGTGGTGTGTCCCATATTCTGCACTTGCACAGGGCCTTTTGTGGATTCAACATCGGTTTTGAGGGCTGCAACCTATGCTTTACACATGTTTTTCACTGTGGTATTCTGGCCAGGGACTGGGGTCAGGATGTGTATATCCAGTGTGATTACTCTATGGTCTGGTCTTACCAGTGAGGGATACACTTCTCATCTTGCCATCCAGTACGCATGTTGCTGATTATCACATCCAGTATGCTTACCCCTCTTGTGGGAGTGGTACATTGTTCCTGGGCATTTTGGTTTATGGAATCTGGGTAATTTTCTCCTACTGTGTTGGTGCTAGTATAATGCTCCCGGTGTATGTCTGGGTATTTTCTGTCAAGCAATATAATGTGGTTTGGGGGGCTTGATATATTCATGTATTCCGACATAGGCCAGGTGCAGTTCCTGGTATTAGGACAGTAGTCTGCAGCAGGCTATATACTGGGAGGCGGTTTTAGCCATTTGTATTTGACCATGGCTAATCCATGCTGCTTCTTGTTGTGGTACCAACATGGGGGTGTGGTTATCCTTGCCATTTCTTGCTAGTCACCCTCCTTTTGTAGCTTGTTCCATGTTTTGCGGCTGTACAGCACAGTATGAGGTGTGACCTGGTAGTGTTAGGGTGCTGATGTGAGCCTTGACCCAGTTCTCTATTACAGGACTGGTATCTACATTCTCCATACTGTGTGCGTTTACACTGCACACATCTTGCTGTTTATACATCTGTCATTGGGTAGCATTACATCTAGGTTCCTATCCCTTGTAGAACCTATGAAGGTGGGTTTGTGTTTTGAGACTTACCTATTCAGGGCATTCTGTGGGTACTGACAGCCTTTGCCAGTATCCATGGGGCATGGCATGATAGGTGCACGCCACCCCTAGCAGGTGGTGCATCATGTCAAGCTCCGCATGTCTTCCCAGCCTGAAACACATTGGCTCCCCTTTGACTAACTGCATTACTTCAGCCAGTTATTGCACTTGATCATCCCATCGTCATTTTGCGGCTTCATGCTTGGTGAGGGTGGATGTTAGTCAGGGTGCTCATGTGTGCATATAGTACATGGTGTTACATTACTTAACACATGGCATTCATGCCTCAGGTGGTGCTGCAGGGCTGCCTCTGTCGGATGCACATATTACACTTCCCTGTACATGTCTGTGAGCAGGTCATGTCATTTTAGGCATCCATGTTATTATTTGAGTGAGTCAGAGGGGGTATCATTCCCAGGGTTCCTACTGAGCCAGTGTATGTGCTTTGCGTTGCCTCTTTGCCAAGGCCAGGTCATACTGGGCGCGCCTCCTTCTGCCTACTGGGGCAGGCTCAGGTTGTTCCTCCTCTGAGTCACGCTCTGCCTGTGATGACCTTGGCAATGGTGGGGGGCTGTTTGGCCCGGCCCTATGCTGGTCCTGCTGCAGCTGTTTTCGCAAGATCATATTATGTAGCATAGCACATACCATGACAATTTGGGTACATGTAGTTGGTGTGTACTGCAAGGCTCCACCAGATGTGTCCAGACACCGGAACCGTAACTTGAGCAGCCCAAACACACGCTCTATTACATTACGTGTTTGTGCGTGTGCCTTATTATGGCGTTCCTGTCCAGGTGTGTGTGCTTTTCTGATGGGTGTCATCAGCCACGGCTCCAGTGCATAACCTGCATCCCCACTAGGTGTCCATGTGGGATGTCCCCATTGGCAAATGTCTGGTACAGCTGCGTCAAATGCCAGATGTGGGAATCGTGGTAACTCCCAGGGCAGCCAGCACACACATTCATTATTATGCCCTGGGCATCACACACAACCTGGCAGTTGATGGAGGGGAAGCCCTTGCAGTTAATGTAGGCCCTACCCCGCTCACCGGCTGGTGCTTTGATGCGTATGTGCGTGCATTCCATTGCACCCACTACCTCAGGGTATTCCGCTATTTGCTGGAAGAGACGCATATTGCTGGCCAATACCTCACGGGCATTGGGGAAATATACATGATCACCGACATGTGCTGACATGGCATCCAGGAACTGGTGCAGTACTCTGGAGGCTGATGCCTGTGATATCCCCATCATATCACCAGTTGGTCTCTGGAAGGTACCTGTTGCTAGTATTCTTAGGCCAATGCATACCTTGGTTTCCACTGGGATGGGTTCCCCTCTGTTGGTTCTGTGTGTGTTGCATGGCCTGCACAGCTCAACAATTTGCTGCAGGAGCTCTCTGTCCACTCTATAGCGCTCTACTATCTCCAGCTCATGTAACCCGTGGTAGGTGACCCTGGGCCTGTACACTCTTCTCCGTCTCCTCACTGTGGGTTCTCTGGCACCATCTGCATTGTCACCACCCTCAGCAAGTCACCTATGTCTCATTATGACAGCTATGGCAGCCCCTAACATTTCTGCTCTGAGTTCAGCTTTTTCAGTTTTCACTTCTATTAGCTTACTCCTGTCTTGTAGTGTCTCTTAAGGGAAACATCCTGCACTACTGTTTGCAGAGTTTTAAGTGCTGGGCTGGGCTACTATTCTGCCTGTGTAATTGCCTGCTTCTAATTGTTTTCACCTGCTATCTTCAGCAGTTATCCCTGCTAGCTTCCTATTAATTCTGTTGCTTCCTTTTTCCTCTCTGTTTCCTCAAGGGGGAGCAACGTGCATACTATCAGAAACACGCTCACAGTGGCTTACACGCGTGTACACGTGCTTACACGGTTCAGAATCTCCTTATTTGGGTTAAAACGCGTGTACACCCACGCAAACACTGTTACACATCTGCCAACAGCCTCCAACATACTCAGCCTGCCCTACACGCGCACACACCAGCGCAAGCAGTGTTAAACATCTCCCAACACGCTCCCACATGCTCAGACTGCCTTACACGCGCGCACACTGTCCTACTCGCTCTTCATGGCACGCACACGTGCACATGCACGCCCAGCAAGAAACTTTGGTGTAAGTAACAGTGTACACCTTCCATTTCTTGACTTTCCATGACTTATCTAGTGGTACACCTCTTTCCATGATCTGTGTCTGTCATCTGTCATGTTACACTGGCCTCCAATGAACTGCATTTCTTTCTACCATTCCCCCCTTTGATGTCACCTATCTCCTACTCTATTCCTCCCCCTTATGTATCTCTTACACTACTCAGACTGTGCTCATTTGCTATGTGACTGTGAGATTCAGTATCCTAACCCTCATGTACACGAGATTGCCTACTAATGCTTAGTTACATGTCTTAGACTCAGCTTCCCCCCTTAGCAACCACTACACGGTGGCCATGTTGTTTTTGGTCTGCTGGTCCCTGCATTGTCATTCCATGTATTGCATGAAACCCACATTTGTGGGTTTATAACCTTCTTTTTTATATTTTATACAGCGCAGCCCGTTTGCGCGGGGCTGCGCTGGGTTTAAACATCTGCGATCGCCGAAAAAAAAATTATATTTTTAATATTTTTGCATCGGGTTATATTGCCAATGGCCACATATTTGGCCATTGGCATGCTGCCTGAGTCATATGCACCCTTTTTCTGGAGCTGACATGGCTCCGTTGTTGAATTTGCAGAAACGTACCCAGTTGTCAACTGAGTACATTTCTGCAGCTAAAACGTCTCTTACACGGACTGGTTTCTGCTTCGTGGATCGCTAATATACCTCATTTGCATACCTTTCAGCTGCAAGTGAGGTATTTAGCATGTCCACGCCCAGTCCGTGTAAGAGACATTTTAGCTGGTCTCTTACATGGAGTTTAGGGCTGTTCCTGGATCGTGAGGCTTGCATGGAGTGTTGCACGTCTCTTACACTCCGTGCAAGCCTTCGTGAATCCTGCCCTCAGTTAAAAAAAAATGTTCATTTAGTGTGGGTACAAACTTGATTGGTTAACTAGCATTGAGCATGAAATTCTATTTCTCAGAGATAAAATGGTCCATGAATCCTCCATAGGGACTTTTCCCCATCTTCATTGGTTCAGAATAATACTCCCACCTGTGGGGAAACCAATGGAATTACTTTAAGGTGAGTTTCCCTGTTCCAATAGATATGACTTTGTCTAGGCAACACTGAGTTTGCCAAGATTTAGGGGAACGTCCACTGTTTACCTTCAAAAGCCGTTCAATCTGAAAGCTCTCCTTGAGAAAAGCACAGCTTTACACTCAGAACATTGTAATACTTCTGGGACTTTTCAATGTGCAAATGTAAACAGTGTAGATTTACTTGTATTCATCTTTCATACACTTCAGGCCACAGAGTTTTGACAACTGATCTTCTGGTAGATATCACTACAATTTCACTTCTACAAAGAAGCCAGTTACCAATGGAATCCCTCAAGGATTGATCCTTGGACTGCTCCTTTTTGACATCTACTTTTCTGAAGTCAAGACCAATATTAAGGGCCTCTGGCTGACCAAATTTGCAGAA
Organism: Protopterus annectens; assembly: GCF_019279795.1. Classification (NCBI taxonomy): domain Eukaryota; kingdom Metazoa; phylum Chordata; order Ceratodontiformes; family Protopteridae; genus Protopterus; species Protopterus annectens. The sequence goes on along the minus strand of NC_056726.1, from coordinate 1,054,985,205 downwards.
GATTGGAAATTAGGAGTGGTCATAGAATCCCCCACTGGCACTAATATTCTCCAAGAAGGGCTGACACAGACAAACAACTGGCATCAGTGCCATGGAGTAAATCTAAATGCCAAGAAACGCATAATACTATCCTTTGTGAAGTCAGCCACATGTAGTAACTATTATATTGACAACACAAACCTAAGAGTCAACTCAGTAGTCAAAGACTTGGAGACTTATGTAGTCACTAATCTAGCCTTTGATCACCATCTGTCTATGATAATGGGGAAATCATTCTATGCTGTGCAACTTATAAACAAAGGTATGGCATCTAGATGCCAGGTGGTCATTGTTTCACAGTATTCAGCATTCATCAGACCTATCATTGAGTACAATGTATCTAACTAGGCACATCCAACAATTGAAATGTCTGCAGAGGTTCCTTACTAAAAGAATACAGGGAATAAATAACATGTCCTGTGCAAACCACCTCAAAATCCTGCTTCTGTATTCTGTTTCCTATAGGCTACTGAGGGGAGATCTATGTTTGGCATACATGGCATCATCAGACCACACTCTGATGGAACTTCTGCATATCTGCAAAACAAACAGCAGCAGAATTATCCATTCTAAAGATTTAAATCTTGCCTGTGATAAAAACAGTACCTGCTAGATAGACTGGAATAGGTCTCCCGTCCATGTGAAGCAGAGTTCCTCCCTAACCCAATTTAAGTACAACTCTGACAACTGAATGAGAAAAACAACATTCATCTCTGGTTTCACACCTATGTCTGTAATGAACAAAGGCAACCAGTAAAGGGTTCATCTTTCAGACCTTACAATTCCCAAGTCCCAGCTTATACTAACCCATGGTATCAGAATTTGTCAAATACAAAGAATTGAAATACATGTCTAGGGGTAAAAAGGCCCTAGTAGTCATTATCTTACTACAGATCTATGAATCTATGAATATGTAACAAAATACATATGACAGAAATCAGAGTCCTTCTACACCAGTGAGACATTTGAAATAATACCAGGACCAATCCAGTAGTATTATATTTTCATCAAATACATGAAGTGATCCCCAGTAATTAAAAATGTTTTCGTTTTTTATAAGGTTACATATTCTGAGTTATTGCTGTGTGTAATAAATGTTCTTATAGGTTCATAGGTTGGTACTAGGCTATCGGCCCTAGGGCCTATGCAAGTCTAGCCATAGCAATTCCCTGGATATTTCTTCCCACAGTATTTACTTCTCTGGACTCCTGTCTAGCAGGGCGACTGACATGTTTTAAAATGAGAAGCTGTCTGATTTTTAAATATAATACGGTGGTGCAGCGGTTAACGTTGTCGCCTCACAGTAAGAGGTTCTCCGGTTCGACTCTCGGCTGGGGTGCCTTCTGTGTGGCGTTTACATGTTCTCCCTGTGTTCGCATGGGTTTCCTCCGGGTACTCCAGTTTCCTCCCACATTCCAAAGACATGCATCTGGAGCATTTCTCCCGGGGCCTCCGCTGAAAACAGGCTCTGTGGAACCTAGTCGGACTTTCCCGGTCAACAAATGTTAAATAAATAAATACACTTAAATCTGAAGGTAAGAACAATTTAAACTTATCTAATGAACTATTTAGTGTGTACATGTATTGACTGATTATTTTGTTTGTTTGTTTGCATGTTTATTAACACATACGAGAATTTACAAGATATTATTCATTTACAGTAATAGTGTGAAAGTAGGTGCTGTTTGGCTTACCAAGTTCGCCAATAATCGCAAACTGGGCGCAGTCATTGAGTCCCCCAATGATACATATTACAAAACGGCCTAACACAGGCAAATGATTGGTGTTGAAGCCAAAGACAAAAACTAAATGCATAAAAGTATATTATTATCCCCTTTGGCAAAGAGGAAGTCTCTAAAAATTACAATATTGACAGCAATCCACCTAAGCTCAAATCAAGTATTGTGAGATTTGGGAACACAGGTTGAAGCAATCTAAACTTCGATCACCTATAAATTTATGTACTTAAAAAAAGAATTAGAGAACATCTATACAATATTAGGATTAAATCGGACAAAAATGCATTGTCTAAACATGTTATGAGCACCTCCACAGAATATACCTTTAGATTTTTGGTGATGCATATAAATTGTCCTACTATTAGAAGGGGCCCTGTATGTAATCAGACTGAACAAAATGAAACAAAATGGATTATAAGATTAAGGGTGGATCGAGAAACGGGCCTCAATGATAAGATACCTATTCGACCCATGTTGAAAGACAGAAGACTTAAGATCTAGATATATATATATATATATATATATATATATATATATATATATATATATATATATATATTATATGTATACATATATATATATATATATTTATATATATATATATATATATATATATATATATATACACATGTGCATAGCTATGTATATATATTTTTTATATGTTTTTTGCTTCTACCCCTTATACATTCCAGGCCCTTTTGATTCATATATAGAGGCTTCTTATATTATATGATAGAGCAAACTGCATTTAGTATTTTAATATCATTATAAACTTAATATTAATATTTCTATAACTGTAGTTGTACATCTGAGGGTGTTATTTAAGGTAGTTTGCATCATAGGTCATTCTGCTTCTCATATAGAGGCTGTTTGTATATTTTATGATACAGCCAATTGCGCTTAGTACTCTAATATTATAATTCGATATTAGTATTTCTATAATCATAGCTGCATATTTGTTGGCATATAGGGCAGTCATATTTATTGGGACCTCATATTAGGTTAGTTCGAACATATTTTACTGTTTTTATAATATGTCTGTATTGCTGTTGCCTCGCACATTCTATGTTTTTAGCAGTAGTTGTATTTGAGATATAAACGGCAGCATAGATGTTGATCCGTTTAGACTATGAATATATGACATGTTTATTTATTAAAATGAGTGTGAGACATTTTTAATATTGTATAATTGTACATATAATATAAGCTGGTCTTAAATGATAAAATTAGGTTGATATTTAATTTATATCTGGTTATGGATATTATTGCTATATATTACTATATTATATGTTATTAGTTTATACTTTGATCTTTGTGTAGTACACATTTACTACATAATTTAATTAAAATAGTGGCTTTGATTTCCATAATGAATGGGTCACAACATATATTTAAATAATTTACATAATATAGTATATTTAATTAAATAAGAATATATTAGCCGCGTTTTTTAGTATAGTGAGGGACAAAGAATCCTTAATTTATATAAATTATTTTATAAACTGTTAAAGTAGAGCTTTTTGTCAGATCACATTCTAAGACCCGAGGGTTGTATACTCGCATAATTATAATGCACATTACTGCCTTTAGCGGCCCATGCTTTAGAAGTGCAATTTGTGCATTTATGGTTTAAACTGTTCAATCATATAGCTATAGCATGGGCTATGCTTCTGCTTGCAAAACTATGTTTTAAATTGTTCACGATGGTTTATCATGCATTTTGATATAATATTAAGTTTTTAATTTATTTTTCGGGATTTAAAAATGTGTGTTTTACTAACTGAATTTAAGGAAGTGATGTCATGATTCAAAACTATAAAGGTAGTAATTAGAAATTGCTGTTTTATTGGCCTGATAAAGCTTACGGGTGAAAGCGCTTGCCAGATTGCTTGTTCTAATAAATAACAGTTTTAATTTAATATATTGCATTCGTGGACTGCATTATTGCCGTTTTATTGCTGCTTTATTTGGATATATAATTGAGCTACACACGAGCCTTGGTTAACTAAACGAAGAATTTGTTTGACTTGCTTTGCGATGAAGTGAAAAACTGCCGAAATTTTGAATTCTTCTAGTTGGCGCCTTTTTCCAAGGTTTGATAGTGTGTATCGCTGAGAAACTGATCTGCTACTCTCCCTTTATAAACTTTTGTTATTAACTGTTTTGTGTCAATGGGAGAGTTCTCTAAGCGGCCGTTATTCTTTTTATTTTAATTTGCATTTATACTATGTTTTAATTCCTTACTTGTTCAGTTAGTGCCTAATAGTAAGGGTCATTATCCCTAATAGTAAGGGTCATTATCTGGGTTTAATGAGATCACATATTTTGCATATCTCTAAACAAACCTTATTTAGGATCCTCTACTGGTGAGCTGAGTTTGACTCCTTGCCAAAATAAATATTAACATTATAGAATAAAAAAAATGGTTGAGAAGAGACACAAGTTATATGATAATGGTTTAATAGGTAGAGAAATTTTAGGCAGTTTATAGAGAAATTATATGAAATCTAGTGGACAAATAATCTGAAAATACAAAAGGTGGACACGATATAACATTATCTATTATTTCATAAAAATCAGTTAATATAATGGCCATAATATTCTGTCTTGTGGTGGCTTCACTGACCACCTGGGGCAAACCTTTCTGACTTAATAAATAAACCAGAAGAAGGTGAGAACCAATTCTCCCAATCAATGTGAGTATAATTAGAGTCGCCTAGCAATATAATCCTTGGGCAATGTAAATATTGTGGTATATACTCAATAAATAATTCATGCCTTGATATGTTCTTAGAGGGCTTTTTACAACAAACAATAAAATACAGGGGTCCACAAGTGGAGCCACGATTCACATCTATTTCTAAAATTTCTAACATGTTAGTTGATAACAGGTCAGCTGCCAAGGTTTCCTGTAACAGAATAATGACTGCACTTCCATGCCACTTTATCTTAAACACTCATAGTTGTTGTAGTCAGGAACAGTGAACATACTGGTATTCCATGATTCAGTAATGTATATGACCGAATTGTTTTCTAATCCTGAATTACTTTTAAGTTCATCTACCTTATTTTCCAGACATCATGTATGAGTATACAGTCAAAGCATGATCAAGTTTTCATTGTGTTCTTGACTTGTGAAAGGATGAATAATTTCTTTGAAAGAAGTAATAGATATCCTCTAGCTGTCTGGAAAACATATTAAGCTCCGTAATGATTTAAATGAATAGAATCAGAGTAGAAAAGGTTAGACCTGCCAATTACACTTTATCAATAAGTCAAGATAGTAAGATTATAACACAGGGTCCTGAGCCAAGTACTGTACACACACACATATAAATATATATACATATATGTATATATGTATATATATATATATATATATATATATATATATATATATATATGGTCTATATCACATAGTCACACGGAATGTTCGAGCCATCCTGTTCAAAGTTAAAAAACTTTGACTATGGATAAAAAAAAAAAAAAAAGAAAACAAAACAAAATAAACTGTTATAAGCAGGGGGGCAAGCACCCCTGCACCCCCATACCCCCCACTACTTGAATATACCATCTCCGAGATTGCACCACATTCAACAAAATGGAAGCTTCCCCTTATGGAGATTTCCATTGAAACGCTCGAACTTCTGCAAATTCGAACTTTTGGTGTCGACCATATGAGGTTCGAACTTGCAGAAGTTATATATATGCATAGTCATTATAACCAGGTGAGGAAGAATTTCACTTAAAACAACTCAAGTTATTTGTCTCCAGTATCTCTATTATTCCCATACTAGATGTGTTTCAAAGGAGGATATGTTAAATCATTTGTACCACAATGTATAACATATAATCCATATCTCTTACTACAAATTAATCCCCTGACAGACTCAGTCATTATGTTTTGAAACAGCCAATGAAGAGATTGTTATGTTATCTTTACTTAATTCAGCGATACATCTACTAACAGACTTTAACATAGATCTCATGTGGTATGGTATTTTAATTATAAATGCTATTTTTATCCACAAGTGTCATTTTTACTTCTATTCTCTCTTGCTGGACATTCATAGAATATATACTTGTGAATTCCCTCAGTGATTTTAAGAGTATTATTTTCAGTTGATGAGACATTTCCTAAGATTGTGTTACAAAGTCATTTCTTCCTGCATGCACTTTTAACCCCTAATATTCCTCTATCACTTTCAACCTGGTAACAAACTTTTGTTGTGCCTTTGTTAGGGGTTACCTTGTTATTATCTAGTTCCACAGAGGATAAAATAGGCTTTGAAGGTCCAAATACTACATCAGCCCTTTCCTCAAGTCCTCCAGTACATCTAACCCTCATCTCATTTGTCAGCTCAGTTTGGGGTAAAAGGGTATGTTCCCTAACCTGTCGTTCCTTTCTGTTTTCCATCGCGCCATTATTGTTTATAACTTCTGGATACAAAGAAGGGGTACTTCACTCACTGAAAGTTATTCTGCTCCTTTCTGGCTTCAGAGACTTACTTTACTAACTGAATGAATAAATTCTAGACTGGTCTTCTGTCAGTACAGTGTTAACAGAATCAATTAATGTCCTGGTCTTTTCCTGCCATTTTTAAATGTTTTAAATTACTTCACAATGTTTCTTTTATGTTTAATGGTTCCTTTGCTGCTTGCTTTCCTTCTTGAGGTCACACTTTTAGTAACATTAATAAATATCCAAGGACAATCTTTCTTTAACAGCAGACACAGCTGTTTCCCATCTTCTATCCAAACTTCCATAAAATTAGAAATAGTTGAGAGAAACGTACAATTATTAACATGATTACTACTAAGAATTTTTCTTCAGTAATGTTATCAGTTCCCTTACTTTCTCGCAACTGAGACATTCAGGTCAGATAATTGATTAACCTAGGAATATGTACATAAACTTCATACTCACTTAAATAAGTATATTTCACTAAATCTTCCATAGCATAGCTATTTAAGTCCTATGTCATGAACTGAATAATTACAATCTATTTTCTTAACAACTAATTCACGGTATGATAAAAATCTTATCTAAGCCTTCTCCCTTTCACTTTCTACTCATACAGAGTCCACAGCACAAAAAAAGGACAAACATTTCTTATAACAGGGCAATTTATAACTGCCCCATCCCCATAATACGTACACACAGGCAAATCCAAATTCCCAACCGTGTAAATGACATGATGGAAGTGGAGTCAGACTACAAGAGTAAAATGGATCTCTCTCTCTCTTTCCACTTGTACAAAGCCAGAGAAAATCAGTCATATCCTGTAATACAGCTATTTATAACTGCACCCACCCTTACAGCACCTGTATACAGAAGAACCACAAATCCTCATTCCTTAAAGGACTCAAAGAAAATCTTGTCAGCACAGAGCAGTTTCAAACCACAAAAAAAAATAAAATAAAATAAAAAAAAAATACTACTTCCTCTCTCTCTCTCTTCACTCATACAGAACCCACACAAAAGCACAGTCATGTCCTGTAATAGGGGTACTTTAACTGCTCCCACGACTACAGCATCTGCACACACAGGAGAACTGCAAATCCCCAGCCCTTAAAAGGACTTCAGGGAAATATAGTCTACTCAGAACATTGAATACACTTGAACTTCTACATTTATGGTAAGTGTACACAACTGTACTATGTTCTTCATGTTTCATTGTTACAGTCACTACATTTGGGTTGATTCCCAAAGCTAAGGAAGGGAGGAGGATGTTAGAGAGCATTAGGGCCAGCTATTAAGCCCTGACAAACTACAGTGGCAAAACCAGCTCTGGATTTAGAAAAAATAGGCATGTGGTAATGCTTGGTGAAGGTATGTACAGAGCTCCAGGTAGCAGCTTCTATGATGTCCCTGGTAGGGACTCCTCTGAGAGACGCTGTAGAGATAGATGCAGCCCTGGTGGAATGTGATCTAATCCCCTGTGGTGTAGGTTTTCCATGGTGTTTATAGCAGAAATAAATGCAATGGGCTATCCATTTAGAAATGGTTTGCTTTGAAATGGCCTTCCACTCTGCCCCTGCAGCAAAGCCATCTAGCAGCTGTTCAGAATTTCTGAGAGGCTTAGTCCTGCCCAAATAAAATCTAAGTGGTCTGTGCACATCCAATGAGTGCAGTATTCTCTCTCCTTTGTTTTGTGAATTTGGGACAAAAGTAGGCAAATGAATGGACTCATTTAGGGCCACACTAGACACCACCTTGGGCATAAAGGAAGGCTTGGTCCTGAGGGAAACCCTGTCCGCATGGAAGATAATGAAGGGTTCCACTGCCATAAGGGCCTGTAATTCAGACACTCTTCTTGCTGAAGTGATGGCTAGAAGGAAGGCTGTTTTCCAAGAAAGGAATTTCAACTCTGCAGTTGCAGCTGGTTCAAATGGAGGGAGAGTGAGCTTTTCCAATACAAAGTTAAGGTCCCAGGCTGGAGTAGGGGCTCACCTGGGGGGTCTTAAATTTTTAGCCCCTCTGAGGAATTGCTTTAACAGGGGGTGAGAGAAGAGGGGAGGTTCAGTATTATAATGTGCTGAAATGGCAGAGGCATGAATTTTAATTGACGAGAAGGATTCACCCCTGTGGAGCATTTCTGTTAAGTACTGAAGAATATGAGGTAAGCTGGGCACTGTAGTGCCCATCCCCTGAGTCTGGCTCCAGGAGCAGTATCTTTTCCACTTTTCAGCATAGGATTTTCTAGTACTAGGTCTCCTTGCTTCCAGAAAAACATCTAGCACCTGCTTACTGAGAGATGTTATTGGAGAGCTCAAGGAATTAGCCAGGCTGCAAGGTTCAGGGTTTGAAGCTGAGGGCAGAATCTGGCCTGCCTGCCTGCAGGGAAGGTGTCTGAGCAAGGTGGCATGGGTCCAGCAGTATCATACTGTGCAAGAAGGAGCACCAGTGCTGGCAAGGCCAGTCTGGTGCAATCAGTATTGTCCTTGATTTGTCCTGTTTGATCTTTAGCAGAACCTTTGAGAGGAGAGGCAGAGGGGGAAAGGCATAAACTGAGAGGTTTTTGCAGGTAAAGGACAGGTCATCCACTTTCCAAGCTTGACTGTGAGGAGTCCTTGTGCAGAATTTGTCCAATTGGTAGCTCTGAGTGGAGGCAAACAGGTCTATCTCTGGAGTCCCCCATTTGTTCCGCAAGAGATTGAATATTTCTGGTTCCAGTTTCCATTCATGTGGGTCCATGAGACTTCTGCTTAGGTTGTCTGCCAGTGAATTTAGCTTGCCTGGCAGGAACTGAGCTTGTAGGTACACTTGGTAGCTCAAGGCTGTGTTACACAGAGCCATGGCTAATCTGCGGAGAGGGTATGAGTGGGTTCCCCCCTGCTTGTTTATGTACCACATAACTGTGGTGTTGTCTGTCTTAACCAATAATTGTCCTGGAAGGATGTGGTCTTTGAAGGCTGTCAGGGAATTCTGTACAGCTAACATTTCTTTTTAGTTGATATGCAGGTGCATCTAACTCGGATTCCATTTGCCCTGAATGCACCGCCCAGCCAAGTGAGCCCCCCCCCCCATGCAAAGTCTGGTGCATCTGTAGTCAGAGTTTGTTCAGCATGGGGTAGATTGAAAGGGAGCCCCTTGTTGAAGTGGCAGGCATCTGCCCACCAAAGGAACTTTGTCTTTATACAAGGAATGATAGGAATTATTGATTCCAGGTTGTGAGAATGTTGACACCATAGGCTTTTTAGATACCATTGTAGTTTCCTCATATGCAGTCTTGCATATGGAATTAGTAGAATGCAAGAGGTCATGAACCCCAGGGCTTGCAGGATTTTCCTTGCAAATAGCTGGGTTTTTGTGGCCAGTAGTTTGAAGTAGGCTGTCAAATAAACTTGTTTCTCTGGTGTGAGGTAAGCTATCTGGGAAGCTGTGTTCAAGCTTGCTCCCAGGAATACAATTTGTTGGCAGGGTACTAGATGCAATTTCTTTTAGTTTATGGTGTACCCCAGCAAGTTTAGACGTTTCTTTACAAATGCCATATGTTTTAATAGCATTTCCTGGCTTTCTGCCTGAATCAGACAATCATCCAGGTATGGGTATATTTCAATATTTCTCTGTCTGCAAAATGCAACGGCTGGAGCTAGACACTTTGTAAATACTCTGGACGCAGTTGATAAGCCAAAGGGAAGTGCGGAGAACTGATGCATGGAGCCTGCTCTGAAGCGTAGGTATTTTCTGTAAGATTCTCTTATTGGAATGTGCAGGTAAGCTTCCTTTAAGTCCAAGGTTACCAACCAGGCATCTTTGCCTAGCATAGGAAGCAGCTATTGAAGAGTCAGCATTTTGAATTTTGGGATTACCAAAAAGGTGTTTGGAATAGAGAGGTCCAGGATAGGACACCAGGAGTTGTCTTTTCTGGGTACCAGGAAAAGTCTTGAGTAAAAACCTTGTCCCTTTTCTTCTGCTGGGACAGGTTGAATAGCCCTGATACTTAGAAGAGAGAGAATCTGCTGTTGAGCCTCTGCCCACTGATTTGGGGGTAGATCTGGCCACCGTTTGGGGTCGGTAAGGTGTGGAAGTGGCATATGTATCCTTGGAAGACTACATTTAAAATCCATTTGTCCTGGATAATGATTTCCCAGTTTTCTGCATGCAGGGCAATCTTTCCTCCTTAGGGAGCAGGCAGTTGAGCAGGGCTTGGAAGGGTTAAGGTTAAGTCATTGTGACATTTTTCCATAGGGGGGAGTCTTACTACTTCCAGCTTTGGAAGTCGGATCCCCTCACTGCTTAGGCCTGTGTGTACCTTGAGACTGTAGCCTAGGTGGTCTGCTGTTCCTGGGTTTGGGCTGAGAAGGCCTAGAAGAGACTGGAAAGGACCAATTCTTAGAAGGCCAATGCCTACTAAATCTGGGAAGCTGTACTTGCAGGAAATCTTTAACAGTTTGCATAGATTTCCTCCATCTTTTTAAGGACTTCTTCTGCTTTGTTGCCAAACAGACGGTCTTGGTTTAAGGGAGCATCCAGTAATTTAGCTTTAACATGATCTGGCAAGTTTTGCTCCTTAAGCCAAGCATGCCTTTTAAGTACAGACCCAGTGACAGCAGCCCTGCAAAATGTTTCTAAATAATCAAAACGACATGGCAAAGTATGTTTACCAACTTGTTCAGCAGAATGCATTCAATCTTGTAATTCTTTATTTTCAGTACAGTCAGGAATCAACATAATTTTCTGTTTAAGTAGTCCCATAATATGTTGTTGATAGTTTAACATATGAAACTGGCAGTTTAAGGCCCTAATGGCCAAAGTAGCAAAAGTGTATAATTTCTTACCCCATCTGTCCAAGGCCCTGGAATCTCTATCAGAGGGGGGAGGGGTTTTAGCAGTAGTAGCCTTAATGCCTTTCGGCCCTTGGGAAATGGTCTCTGGATCTGCAGTAGGATTCTTGAAGAGAAACTTGTGGGAATCAGGTACTCTGTAATACCTGTCAGGTTTTCTGGGAGCTGGAGGTAAAGAGTCTGGGGCCAGGCTAGATTCCTAGAAGACATCATCTACAGTGTCCAGGACAGGAGGGATAGCTAAAGGACTGTGTTGAGGGAGAAGTAAGAATTCCCTAAGCCTCCTTTTGGAGTCAGAGTAATCCTGGCTTTCCCACCAGAAATATTCCCTAAGAGAGTGCAAGGTTTCACCAAAAGAAAAATCTTCTGGAGGGGAAGCAGAGGGAATGGAATCCTCTGCATCAGAATCTTCATAGGTAGATAAGGACAAATCCTGGTAATGAGAAGAAACAGAAATTTCAGAATCCTGATCAGAAGAATCAGAAGGAAAATCAGTTCTAGGTCTCTTAGACGGGAAAGACTGATTTCCCCTAATTAAAGTACTAAGGTCTTCAGCTATTCTTATCATTTGTTTTTTAGGCATATGGGCCTGACCATGCGGTTTGGATGTCGGTTTTCTAGGCGTGGGTTATATTTTAGGCCTTGAAGAAGAAGATGGCGTCGGTTTGAAATGCAAGTCTGCAGGCCTGAATACACCCTCAGAAGTCGGTGCCTGCACAGCAGCTCCGGACCCATCCAAGGTAGAGACATCCGCAGGTTCCATAGTCGAAGAAGCATCTCGCGGCATACCAGACTCTGAAAGGGTCTCAGCAGAAGCCTGTGAATCTGAAGTAGCAGGTATCAGGGGCTGGGAAAGTGGCTCACTGAGTACCGGCAAACTGGTGACTAGCTTAACGGAAGCGTCATCGGCAGTTTTGGACCTATGCATTCTATCTCTGTCTTTATCTTTACATTTTTTTGGAATATCAGTAGTTGGATGGCTTACTGAAGCCATTTCTGGATAGTTAAATTGAGTACCAAAATAATTTGTGCAAAAATAGCCTGACGATGAATAGTTCAGGGGTTGAATAGGGTACAAAACTGATAGCATGGGATGTTGTGGTCTAGGCCTAAGCAAGGAATGCAGTACGAATGAAAATCTTTATGAGGTATTTGCTTTCCACAGGTAATACAATTGTTAACTTTTACTGACATCGGTTTAAGAGCAAGAAAAAGGATCCCCAACGGGGTACTTAGCTTTTTTGAAGACTTCGGTTCTGATACTCGAAAATTAAAATTTCAGGAGTCGGCCGACCGGCACTTGCAAACTGCTTCTGCTTCAGGCACCGCACAGCAAGAAAGACTGATGTAATGGCGTCAGCTGCATGTTTTATACCCCTGAAGACCTGACGTCATTGAAGAGGAGACAGCATCTGATGCAGGAATCCAAGACTCTGGTATTCAGGCCGGCTGCGGGCTAGCTGCAGGCAGATGACCCAAATGTAATGACTGCAACAGTGAAACATGAAGAACATCCACAAACCCACAGCCCTTAAAAGAACTTAGAAATCTAGTCAGAGAAGTTAAAAACTACAACAGTAAAATCCAGTATCCTCTATCTTTCCACATATAAAGAGCCCAGAGAAAAACAGAATCCTGTCCTGCAATATAGCTCTTTATAATTGCTTCCACTCTTACATTAACTACACACAGGACAACCACAAATCCCCAGCCTTTAAAAGGAAATGTAGTCAATACAGAGGAAAAGTAAAGTTCAGCTTTCTCTGTCACCACAAGCACAATCTCCACATGCACAAAACTAACAGAAAACCACAGCTGTGTCCTGTAATAGAGCTATTTACAACTGGGCCCACCCACTTACAGCACCTGCATACAGGAGAACCACAAATCTGCAGCCCTTAAAAGGAACAGTTAAAATAGCCCTATTACAGGACATGACTGGTTTTCTGTGGGCTCTGCATGAGTGAAAAGAGAGAGAATTTTTTTTGTTGTAGATTTTTTTTTTTTGTAGTTTGAAACTGCTCTTTGTTGACTGTATTTCTCTTGAGTCCTTTTAAGGAATGAGGATTTGTGGTTCTTTGGTATACAGGTGGTTAAGTGTGGGTGCAGTTATACATATCTGTATTAGAGGACCAGACTGTGATATTCTATGGGTTTTTTAAGACTGGAAAGAGAGAGAGAGAGAGAAATGCATGTTACTTATGTAGTCTGTAGCTTAACAATGAGCAATTTCAAACTAAAAAACTAAAATGCACCTTTCTCTCCCTCTTTCTACATGTACAGAGCTTACAGAAAAACAAAGTCCTGTCTTGTAATACAGTTATTTATAACTGATCCCACATCTACAGCACCTGCACACAGGTGAACATATCATCAGTCCTTATAAGGATTCAGCAGAAATGAAGTCAACATAAACCAATTTCAAACTGCAAAAGCAAAATGCACCTTTCTCTTTCTTTCCACTGATATAGATTCCAAAGAAGCACACACACATACACACACATGCACATGCACATGCGCACACACGCACACACGCACACGCACACACACAGACTCGCGCGCGTGCACACACACACACACACACACACACACACACACACACACACAAACACACACAAAATTAAATTTACTTATCTTAGTGTCAGTTATTATAACATTATATGCTTAGACACTTGGTAGATATACAGTACACTCTGCATGGGATTACTGCATGGAAAAATGGAAGATTGCACTCCACTGAGGCCTGCATAACAAGATTTTAGACAGCAGGGCCTTTCAGGAGAGATGTCAAATGGATGCCCCATCAACTTGTGTTGATGATTGCACAGTTTGATTTAAATGATCCCATGGCACGTATCAAAGAGAGTAGGGGTTGCTATATTTTATAACACTTTTCCAAAATTGTTTTTTATTTGCACATTCATTATGTTTACACTGTGTTCCACACATTATGCATTTTTACAGAAACAAAAACCTAATGCATTTTCTTTCTCAAATATATTCAATAACCTTTTCACCCGCATCCCAAGTATTACAACTTTCATGTCACAAACTACTTCCTTGTTATCTTTTCTTTTATGCAGCAATTCTTTACATCTTCTTTTTCATAAAGACCAGGTAGCAATGAGTGCAATTTTATCCCATTTTCAATTTGTTTTCACTTCCCACCTTATAATTTCTGTACCGCACCATGTCCATATCCATATTTTAAAATATATTGCATTGATAAACATCTATAATTTCCTAAAACCTTATTTTTTACAATACAAAAGCAAAATGAATGTCTCTTCGATATTAGAGCTACTATACTTTATCATTTCATTTATTATTTCATATTACTTTTCAGTGGAAGTTTGTCTAACAATAAATCGCACAGAAAATCCCTGACTTCAAACAAACATGATTCAAATCTTTTCTACCTTCTACTTGTTGCTTTCTGGAAAACCTCCCGTTTTCCTCAATGGTCAATATTTTATTTCAATTTTATTTTCAATACCATTCTTTCTATTCCATTTCTTCTTCATTTATATCAGTTTCACATGTCATTATTTTATTTTATTTTTGTATTCCTTCTCTTCTAAAGTTTTGTTTTTATTTCTCCCTTCATTTTCTTATTCTGCCCCATCCACATATCTTTATATTTTTCAAATATCACATTTCCCAGCATTTTATTTTTTAAGTCACCTTTTAAGATCTGAAATAAACTTATTTGTAAATAAAATAATGATGTATAATAAATAATGATGCACGATAAATATTAAATAAATAAATAAATAAATAATTGATGGGGTTGGGAGAGCGGCCTAATGGTTAAGGTGTTTGCCTTACAAACACAAGGTACAGGGTTTGAAACTCACAGGGGATAACTGGCTAGGCTTAAAATGGCTCGCAAGGGCAGTTAGCCTAGTACTAGCCTATGAGAAAAAAACAACCAGATTTATTAAATTCCAGTCCCCCCCTTTTATTTTACATTATAAGTTATCCTCTCTTGGTTGCAATCAACCTTGTTCACCACTAAAAAGAAAAGAAAAAAAAAGAAAAAAACATGCCCAGCCATTCACTTTCTCTGCAGCTTGAAAACATGTACACACCACCTTTATGTGATATTTTTCTAAAACGCATGTGTTTAATGCATTTATATCCTTTTTAGACACTACTAAATTCCCCATCAATCATCTGTCAACAGTTATATTTCTTTTAGAATTTCCTTCCTTTTTTCCAGTACAATTTATTCCTTTATACACTTAACCACTAAAACCTCAATCTCACTTCTAGTAAAAAAAAAAAAAATATATATATATATATATATATATATATATATATATATATATATATATGTGTGTGTATATATATATATATATATATATATATAAAACATTTTTACAACTTCTACAAAACTCTTATTTTTTGACTTATTTGTTCTGTTCTATCCTGGAACTATTCTATTTTATCCAGTGATTGTTTTTGTCCATTTAAACTAAATCATCTGTATAAGTTAGCATTACAGGTTCTTTTATTCCTTCTTTAACTTCTCATCTACCATCCTTTAACCCTGATCTACATAGGTTCATAGGTAGGTACTAGGCTATCTGCCCAAAGGCATTTATAAACCTAGCCAGAATGTGTTGGCTTTTGCCACCTCCTTAGATTATTTCCCTGTGCCTCTGTCCAGCAGAGCCACTGAAGTGATCCCCGGGGTAAACTTTCTGTTTCTCATCCACTCGTCAAGGTTTCTCTTGAAGAGTGTTAGCAAGGAGCTCTGCCTAATGTAGATTGGAATCTTGTTCCAAAGCGTGGGAAGTCTCTGGGACAGAATCTATCCCTCCAGCACGTCCTATTTATTATTGTAGTGAGGTTTACATCCCTAGAGCATGTAGCTCGAGGGGATATGGTTTTCGTTAGGTGGAGCATGTCCATTAATTCTGGGTTGGACATGGCCTTGTATGTCAGGCAGAGATCACCTCTGAGTAGGCGGTATGCAACCAAGTACAGCTGGAGTTTTTTCAGTTGAGCTGCATAGGGCATCTGTTTGAGGCCAGTGATCCTCTTGGTGAGGTACTTCTGTAGTCTTTCCAGCTGTTGCAGGTGTCTTTTAGGGTACTTCCCAAATGGGGCGTTGCACTCTATGATGGGTCTGATGAGTGATGAGTAGAGGGGCACAATGACCTCTTTTGATCTGGATGTGAACCCTTTTGTGATTAGGTGGGCCACATAGAAGGATTTTCTGACCACTTTGGCAATGTGATTATCAAAGGAGAGATTACTATCTAATTGGGTCCCCAGATCCTTTATTACATCTTCCATATTTAGGAGACTACCACCTGTGTGGTAGTTTGTGGGTTCTTTGTTTTTTCTAAAGGGGATGACTATGCACTTTTTGGCATTTAGCTTAAAGCCATGATTTTGACACCAGGTATCCATCTCACTGAGACCCTTTTGGAGGATGTCTATGTCAGCTGGAGAGTCAATTATAGCCCCTAGTTTACAGACTTCTGTGAACTTGGTCAGCCATAGTCCTCCTGTGCTTGCCTGTACCTCTGAGAAGTATATGGTGAACAGGATGGGTCCTAGGACTGAGCCCTGGGGAACGACACTTGTAACCAGTTTAGAGTCAGACCCAGCTCCATCAACTCTCACCATGTGGGTTCTGTCTGTGAGCCAGTTGGCAACCCATCTTGTGACGTAGGGGTTTATGTTCTGGCTGGTTAACGTGTCTATAATACCAGAATGGGGAATAGTGTCAAAGGCCTTTGCGAGGTCTAGGCAGGCTGTGTGTACCACCTTTCCCTCATCTATAGCCTTGGTAACTGTCTCAAACAAGTCCACCAGGTTTAGGAGGCATCATCTTCCCTTAACAAATCCAAACTAGGTAGGGTCCCATGTTTGGTGGTTCCCAATGTCTCTGTTAATGAGTTCTATGATGATGTGCTCTATAGCCTTGCAGACCAAGCAAGTCAGGCTTATAGGGTGATAGTTCCCACGGTCTCTTGTGGATCCATCTTTGTGGAGCAGAATAACCATTGCTGTGCACCACTCTATGGGTATGTAGCCTGTGGAGAGGCTGAGTTTGAACAGTGTGTTTAGGAGAGGGGTTAGTTCGTCTTTGAGCCTGTGTAGGACACAGCCTGGGACACCGTCCGGTCCCATTTATGCTGTGTTTTTGGCTTTGAAGAGTGTTGTTTTAACCTGAGTGTCTGTGATTTCAGGGGCTCTACATTCTTCTGGTATGGTTATGGGCCCTTTTGGGGGTGAGAAGGGAGTGAAGTTTGCACTGAACCTGTCTGCCAGGATGTTAGCAATATCAGTTGGTTCAGTGTATTTTGTGCCATTCTGCACTAACTCTGAGCAGATCTGAGCATCGCCACTTAGATTCTTGACATAGCTAAAGAATGCCTTGTGGTTATCTTTGGAGTCCTTGGCAATTTTTCTTTCGAAGCCCACCTTGGATGATTTTATGAGGGATCGTGGTTTCTTGCTGATACTGATCAGGGATGTCTTCCCTTCTTGGGATTTTACTCTTTTATGTACTAGTTTCCCCCTTCTATTGTATAGTTTGTTTATGGCAGGGGTCCACCAGACTGGTTTCCTTTGCGTGGAGGAGTGAGCCTTGGTTTTGGTTGGGATAGCGATGGAGGTGCCCGTATAACGCATTAGTAAAGGATTTTGCAGCTTGGGCAGCGTTATCCTTTAGCATGGGGGCTTTGAAACTTTCCACCTCTGTCTTAAGTAACGTGAAGTTTGCTTTTGAAAAGTTTTTCACGGTGGTTTCATTGTCCGGGGGTGGGGAGGGAATGTGGATATCCAAAATGATTTATTTATGGTCAGATCTAACTAGCAAGGTGTTGATCTCCGGGATGGAACACCAGTTGCCCATGTTGGTGATGACCAGGTCCAATATTTTGTCACCTCTGATGGGAGTGTTAACCAGTTGATCCAGGGCATTTGAGTTTAGAAATTCTAGGAAATGTTGGTCAAGGGAGTTAGTACTTGAGTAGTTCTCCCAGTTATGATTTGGGTAATTGAAATCACCCAATATCAGGGTGTTTGGTAGGACCTTTATGTTTCCCAGTGTTTTTAGGAATGCGGAGAGGGGGTCCTGGGACATGATGGGTGATCTGTAGCAAGCTACAATTTGAATAGCAGTTTTGCCCATTGTTAGCTGCACATGGATGATCTCTGAGATATCGTGCTGTGCCACTAACCTGGAGGTGTGGATATCCTTGATTAATATGGAAACTCCCCCGCCTTTTGTATTTCGGTCTGGGTTTTGTGGCCGAAATGTATGGTATGAGTTGTAGCCTGGTAGTGCTGGGGTGCTCTCTCGAGCCTTAAACCAGGTTTCTATTACTGCACATATATTGATTTTCTCCATACTGAGGAGTGCCTTGAGTGTGTGCATTTGAGGTTTAGACTTCTGGCATTGAGTAGCATTACCCTCAGATTTTGTTACTTGTGTTATTTACGGCGGTGGGTTTGTCTTTTGAGCCTTGCCTAAAAAAGTCACTATGGGGGTGGCAAGAGCCTTAGCCAGTATTCGAAAGCCTAAGTGTGACAGGTGCAAGCTGTCTCTAGTGAAGCAGCATGGCTTGTCGAACATGTCATCCCAGGCTGACAGACACTGGATCCCCTTTGAATGACACCAGAAGCTTAGCCGATTGTTGAAATTGATATTATTTTCTCTATACGGTGGTATCATTTTTGGTGAGGGCAGGATGCTACTCAGGGTCAGGGTCATACCGGCCTGGGCAACAAGATCAGAGAGCTCCTCCATGTCTTTTTTCATGTAGTCCAGGGAGGTACAGCTCAGGTCATTCACACCAACATGGACAATGACGGAGTCATATTTATACTTGTTCTGGAGTGACCTGAGTGCTTGTGTTATGTGGCGAATCCTGGCACTCGACAGGCAGCTTAACAGTAACCTTCTCCTTGTTCAGCCTAGTGCGTGTGCCTGACTATAGATTCACCTATTGCTAGTGTGTTGGGTATGTTATTTTGCCTTAAGGGCTGTGATTGCATGGCACACTTGTTTTGTGAAGTATGTGTTTCATGGTTTGTGTTGGGGGTGTAGGTTGCTTGGATGTCTGCTTTGGAGGTCTCTTTTGCTTTTGCAGATTTTTATTTAGAGCCTCCGAGTATGTTTTTGTGTATTTATATGTTTTTTACTGGTGCTGGTTTCATAGGTCTATGTGAGACTGGTGGTGTGATGCAAGTAATTCCCTTCTCCTCTTGACTGCCTGGTCCAGTCTTGGGTTGAGAGAGCTTAGCCTCCAGTTTGGCTGTGTAATTGCATCTCTCACAAGCCCAAAGGTTCCTGGAGTTCATAAACTCAAATGCTATGGAACAACTTGTCACCATTCCCACAAGAGGTGAAAATATACTAGACCTGATCATCACAAACATGGGGACAAAATGCTCCACAACGGAAGTATATCCCTCATTGGTGAGATCAGACCATAAACTAATCTCACTGGAGATCCACATCCCGCCCCCACCCCCAACAAAAAAGACCACAGTGAAGAACTTCTCAAAAGCCAACTTCACACTTCTTAAGACTGGCGTGGTATCCTTCAAGGCCCCTGAGCCATTGGAAACCACAACCCACGCTGCTGAATCCCTTACAAATGCTTTCTACGAGCACCTCCGGGATTGCATGGATCAAGCAATCCCAAATAAAATCAAGACCCTTTCCACCAAAGGCAAGTGCCCGATCTGGTGGACCCCAACCATAAACAAACTTTACAACAAGAGGAGAAAGCTACTACAAGATAGAGCAAAATCCCTAAAAGGGAAGACATCTCTGATCAATACTAGTAAAAAACTACGATCACTCATAAAATCATCCAAGGCCAACTTTGAGAGAAAAATCGCCAAGGACTCAAAAGACAATCATAAGGCCTTCTTTAGCTATGTTAGAAATCTGAGTGGAAACTCCCAGATATGATCAGAATTAGTCCAAAATGATACAAAAATCACTGAACCCACAGACATTGCAAACATACTGGAAGACAGGTTCAGTGAAAATTTCTCCCCTCCCTCCCCCCCAAAAGGAGAAATATTTATCCCAGCAGAGTGTAGCCTCCCAATCATCTCAAATGCCCAGGTGAAAGCTGCTCTCTCTAAAGCTAAAAACACAGCATCAATGGGACCGGATGGTGTCCCCGGCTGTGTGCTACACAAACTCAATGAGGAACTAAATCCACACATAAGGCTGCTGTTTAATCTTAGCCTTACCACAGGATATGTACCCAAAGAGTGGTGTATGGCAACTGTGGTCCCACTCCACAAAGGCGGTGCTTCTACGGACCCTGGTAATTACCACCCCATAAGCTTAACAAGCCTGGTCTGCAAAGCTATGGAGAGGATCATAATGGAACTCATAAATAAAGACATAGGGGACCAACAAACATTGGATCCTACCCAATTCAGCTTTGTCAAGGGCAGATCATGCCTCTTGAACTTGGTTGACTTTTTTGAAACAGTCACCAAGGCCATTGATGAGGGTAAGTCAGTTCACACAGCCTACCTTGACCTTGCAAAAGCTTTCAACACAATACCCCACTCGGGTATCATAGAAAAGCTCACCAGCTTAAATGTAAACCCATATGTCCCAAGATGGGTTGCAAACTGGCTCAAGGACAGAACCCACAGGGTTAGAGTTGCTGGTGCCATGTCAGACTCCAAGCCGGTCACAAGCGGTGTCCCACAGGGCTCAGTCCTGGGCCCCCTCTTGTTCGGCATCTACTTTTCAGAAGTGCAGGCAAACATAGGAGGATTGTGGCTGACAAAGTTTGCAGATGACTGCAAACTGGGCGCCATAGTTGAAAATCCATCAGACACAGATATCCTTCAGAGATGTCTCATAGAAACGGATAACTGGTGCCAGAGCCATGGCCTTAAGCTAAACGCCACAAAATGTATAGTCATACCCTTTGGTAAAAACAAGGTAACCCCAAGTTACCACATAGGTGGCAATCCATTAAGCACAGAAGAGGTTATCAGGGACCTGGGGATTCAAGTTGACAGTAACCTTTCTTTTGACACTCACATTGCCAAAGTGGTTAGGAGGACCTTCTACATTGCCCACCTGATTATGAAGGGATTCACATCCAGATCAAGGGAGGTCATTGTTCCCCTGTACTCTTCACTTATCAGACCAATGATTGAGTACAA
Source organism: Protopterus annectens (assembly GCF_019279795.1). Taxonomy (NCBI): domain Eukaryota; kingdom Metazoa; phylum Chordata; order Ceratodontiformes; family Protopteridae; genus Protopterus; species Protopterus annectens. Next base: position 1,054,963,963 of record NC_056726.1, on the reverse strand, counting down.
TGCCCCATTCGGAATGTATCTTACCCGACACCTGCAGCAATTGGAAAGACCCCAAAAGTTCCTCACCAAAAGGATAAAGGGGCTCAAAAATATGCCATATGCTGCCCGACTGAAGAAACTCCAGCTCTATTCAGTCGCATACCGCCTGCTCAGAGGTGACCTGTGCCTGACATACAAGGCCATGTCCAACCCGGAATTAACGGACATGCTCCACCTCAAAAAATCCAAATCCACCAGAGCCACAAGAGCAAGAGACTTAAACCTCAACACGGATATAAATAGGATGTGCTGGAGGGACAGATTCATCACCCAGAGACTCCCTATGCTGTGGAACAGAATCCCGGTCCATGTGAGACAGAGCACCTCGCTGGCTCTGTTCAAGAGGAATCTTGACCAGTGGATGGGAGATCATAGGTTTACCCCGGGGATCATCTCTGTATCACTGCTGGACAGAGGCATGGCAAACTAATGGGTATAGTATTCTTCAACCTAAGGGGTGGTGAAAGCCACACAACTCTGGCTAGGCTTATAAATGCCCTAGGGCAGATAGCCTAGTATGAACCTATGAACCTATGAACCTATGAACATGTATTAGTGTTTGGTGGAAGGTGGAGAGGGTTGTCTGTGTACATGAGGCAATTGTAACATTGCCTCAAAATGCCCAGATTCACCAGTTGGACCAGAGAGTACACCTGAAACTGCCCTTTGGACATGCCTGGATAAGCACAGTGAGCTGTTTTACTGATTGGCTGGTAAAGTCGAATAGAGAGCTGTGTCCCTCTCTACAGTATAGGGGGGTCTAGTGCTACGGTTCATTAGTACTTGCTATGAGTTTTGAGCAAGTGCCCGGATGAGATGTGAATGGTTTGAGTGCTTAAGTTGAAAGTTTGTTTAGTTCCAAGGGAAAAATTGAAGAGTAGACTTTGTGGAAGAGGGAATAGTTATACCGTAGCTAACTGGCACTGCCTGGCAGGGAAATGAAAGAAATAAAAATTAGCCCAAAATGGCCAATAAACTACTAATTTCTGGGCTGAAACCACTCCTCCAGGGACAGAAAGGCTGCTCAAAGCTCCCTCTCTCACAGTGAACAGAGAAACTTTCTTCTATCCAAGTAAGGTATGGGCAAACACAGAAACTTGTAATACAGCCCTGAATTCAGCACTAACCTGAAAACTGGACTATACAAGCTTAGAAAGGTAGGACAAGTATATTTTTTTTATTTTTTTTTTCAGAAAATAAAGCAGATACAATCAAAAAACACTTTAAATGCACATAAATGGCTATCACACTTGAGTATGTAGCCTACAACAGTTAAACTGGTAATTTAAACACAAAAATTACTTTGTTAAAGTGCAGGCAGTAAAATAAGTACAATATGTAGCTGAAACAAGCATTTTAAGTCACAGAAACTCTAGAAAATCTGCATTTTAGGTGGACTTAGCTAAAGGTAGCAAGAAAATGCAGAAAAATGATACTTAATCACTCCAAAGTCTCTCTTTTGTCTCTCTGCTGCTGTAGAACTCTGCAGGGCACCAGGTAGGAGTTGCTGAGCTGTATACTAGCCCCTAAAACCTCACAAATGTGGGTTTTATAGCAGGGAAATAAAAGAGATAGAAATTAGGACAAAATTGCCAATAAACTTCTAATATCTGGGCTGAAACCACTCCTCCAGGGACAGATAGGCTGCTCAAAGCTCCCCTCTCTCACAGGTGAACAGAGAAACTTCCTTCTATCCAAGTAAGGTTTGGGCAACACAGAAACTTGTAACACAGCCCTGATTTCAGCACTAATCTGAAAACTGAACTATACTAGCTTAGAAAGATGGGAAAACAAGGATATATTTGTCTGTTGTTTTTTTTTCGGAAAATAAAGCAGATACAATAAAAAAACACTTTAAATGCACATAAATGGCTATCACACTTGAGTGTGTAGCCTACAACAGTTAATTTGGTAAATTCAACACAAAAATGCCTTTGTTAAAGTGCAGGCAGTAAAAGAAGTACAATATGTAACTGAAACAAGCTTTTTAAATCACAGAAACTCTAGAAAATCTGTGTTTTATGCGGAATTAGCTAAAGGCAGCAAGAAAATGTAGAAAAATGATACTTAATCACTCCAAAGTCTCTCTTTTGTCTCTCTGCTGCTGTAGAACTCTGCAGGAGCTTGTGAACTGTATACTTGCCCCAAAACCTCGCAAATGCAGGATTTATAGCAGGTAAATGAAAGAGATAGAAATTAGCCATTCATTACTAATTCAAGTAAACACATACTTAATAGCCATCCCTGTTTCATGCCTTTAAATGTATATTTCTACCCATCTCTCCATTTACCATAATCTGTCACCATGATTTTATTTTATTAATATTTACCTGTATATCATAGGCCATAATACTGTTTGTAGTGATTCATGGCTCACTCTATCAAATGTTTAGCAGCATCGCAAGCAAACACTTTTATGTTTTTATTCTCTTTCAAACTCATCTGTTTGATTTTCCTTTATAATTACTAACATTAATTTTGCCTGTTTTTCTTTAATCCCAAAGACGCGTTCACTTGCTACCTCTTCCAATACTGTCTGTATTCTCTTCTATACAATTTTCATAAATATTTTGTAATCAGTGTTTTCTGTGATTATCAGACTCCGGGTCTTTATGAATCTTCCTTTATTAGTTTTCTTTTTTTTCCATAAGCAGTCATTATTTATTTATTTATTTTACATTTGTTTACTGGGTTGTGTCAGACTGGTCTGGGAGCCGTTTTCAGTGGAGACCCGGGGAGAATTTAGACAGTCGACTAAAAACAAATATGAATCAATACACATTAAACAAATCGTGGGAGGGGTAGCATAATGGTTAAAGTGTTTACATTATAAAGACAAGGTGCAGGGTTTGATTCTCAGATGGGGGAAATAGCTAGGCTTCAAATGGCTCGTAAGGGCAGTTAGCCTAGTAGTAATCTCTGAACCTATCAAGAAATATTTAACAGAACAGCATTTACAGTATTTGAGGAATTAGAGTACACATTGGTGGATTAGATATAAGCTAGCTGATAATTTTCAGTGGAACTAACAGGATTTTTAAAGACTACAGATTGATTAAGAAGTGAGAAAAGACAAATAGCTTTTTACTAGATAGAACTGTCAGAAAAGTATTACTAAGTAGAAGAGGGTAAGGTAAGGAAAAACATCCAGACGTGGAAGTAAAAGAAAGCATTTTAAGCAGGACTAGACCGACACTGATGCATGAAGAGAGAGAAAGCTATGGTCTGTATGTATGGGAAAGGGCCAGGTGATGCAGAAAACATTAGGAATTAACCAGAAGAGCAACAGTGGCAAATCCAGTTGTTTTTAAGGTGTTATTTTAGAATTGATTTAAAAGCAGGATAGGAGAGAGTGCTTTGAATGTTTAGTGAAAGGGAATTCCAGTACTTAGCAATTTTGTTTGAATAGAGGGAGTCTCCGTGGGTATTATGAAACTGTGTAATTTTGAGCAGTGGTCTGGTGGTAGACTTGCGGGATCTGCTGCTGACATGTGGTTGGACAAGGGTTGAAATTGCAGGGCAGTCATTTCAGTTTTGAATAATTTTGTGGGTGATGGTAAGTCTGTTTAGTGTTAAGAGGTTTGGGAGTTTGAGCCAGTTTAGTTGTTTAAGAGCAGTACAGTGATGAGCTTTATGAGGGATATTTGCAGAAAGCTTAGCTATTTTGTTGTAGCAGAACTCAATGATTTGGAGGCTGGTTTTCCTTAAGTTGATGAAATTTTGTGAGCAATACAATAGAATAGATAGAAGCTGAGATCTGGCAGTGACTAGCCTGGCTTGTGGTGTTAGGTAGGGTTTTGCCCTATAGAGTGCACTGAGTTTGGCATTGACTTTTTTCATTGTCTGGGATATATAAATGTCACATTTTAGTTATTCATCTATAGTAATACCTAGGTGTTTGGGCTAGTTAGTTGGCTCACATTTAGTGCCATTTGTATATAGGATAGAGAGGGGAGGAGAGTTGTTTTTGTTTGATCTGTTTGTGAATATAACTAACTTAGTCTTGTTAAGGTTTAGAATGAGTTGGTGGTTAGTAAAGAATTATTCAGTTTCCTGTAATGCTTTTTGCATTTTGTGTTGGACTTCTAGGGGGGAGGGGGCTGATACAATAAGACTTGTGTCATTGGCATACTGTATGATTGAGTCTAGTTGGGTAGTAGACATAAGGTTATTTGTAAAGATAATGAAGAGAAGGGGACCCAATATGAACTCTTGGGGTACACCAGTGTTAACAGTCAGTAAAGGGTGGCTTGTTGCCTGTTTGATAGATAACTGTGGAACCATGTTAGAGTAGCTTGACTGAGGTTGTAAGTGGCAAGTTTGTTAAGAAGGAGTTGGTGGAAAATGGTGTCAAAAGCCTTTGACATGTCCAGGAAAATTGTAGAGACTAACTGACCGTTGTTCATAAGGTGGTGAATGGTGTCAGTGAAAGCTATTAGGGCAGTGTTAGAACTATGCTTTGGGGAGAAACCATGCTGGGTGTCTGCTAGAAGGTTATTTGATGTAAGGTGGTTTAGCAGTTATTGCTGAATACATTTCACAAGGATCTTGGCTTTGGGAGGGAGGATTGCTATTTAGCAGTAGTTAGCAACTTCTCTGGAGGGGCCACTCTTGTGGAGGGGAAAGATGTGAGCTATTTTCCAGAGGTGGGGGTACATATTGCTCGGCGATAGAAGGATTAATTAGAATTGAGACAGGGTAGGCAATAGATGGAGCTGCGATTTTTAAGAACTCATTTCATAGCTGGTCAGCAGCAAGGCAGCTGGGTTTTAGTTTGCTTAGAAGATTTTTTTTATGTAGGTTGTTTGAATAGGTTTAAAAGAGAAGGATTCTGTTGTGCCAGATACTTCATAATATTCACATCAGAAACCACCCAAAGTGAAACTGTTTTACCTTTACTGTCTTTTGTCATTTTTTTTCTACTTCATCTATTTTTGTTTTCTTCTATGACATTTTACTACTTCAGATATTGCATTCACCTTATTTTCCTAGCATGTGTACTTTTTATACATTCTGTGCAACATTTTTCACAAATTCTAAGATTTTTTTGTTTGTATTTTTCTTTGCCTTTCTTATTTATTATAATATCCATCCTTCCTTCTCTCACTCTTTCATTTTTTGTCTAAATATGACCATTTTCTTTTCTTTACTTCTTACAATATCTCCTTGTTTTTATTCTATCTATTTTCCACTTCTGGACTCAGTTCCTGCATTATTTTACATCTAGATATTTTTTCTCTGTATATATAATCCACCAGTAAGTCTCTTTCTCCTAGAAATTCCCCATAGCCAAATAATCTGTCTACAATTTGTATTTTTCACCTTTCATTTTTTCCTTACTCGTGAAATCTGCTGTTCAAGTTTTCATACTTTTTACCTCTTTTATAGTTGTGATATCTTTCCTTATCTTTGCCCATGATCTGAGGAAACAGCTATTTCTATATCTCCTTGTATTTCTTTTGTCTCCTTATATTATTTTGTATAAACAATTTCAGTATGGAAAATGCCTCTTTGATATATCCATTGTCAATTTTTCTGTCTTACCAAATCTCTTAACATCTCCTTATAATGTGTTATTTTTTTCTTTTCTTATTTTACAATTAAAGCCCCCTATCACTATTTACATTTTCACTAAAATATATTAATATTTTCAAACAAAGGTTTTCTTTCTGTCATATTGTTATGTATAACTTACTGTCGCTCGTATGTATTTTTCTCACCTATTACTACCCATCTTGAGACTGCTGTTGTAACATCTAGTATTTTTACTTCTTTGTTATTTATAAAAAATCCTATTCCTGAATGAGTTCCATTTCCTACTGACCAAATAAATTCCTCCTTACTGCTATAACCCTCTTTTGTTTTTCTTGAGAACTACAACTAATATTCAGTAAACATCATATCCATTGTTATTTTTTCCACCACTCAACCACTAATAAACCTCATATTTTATTTTAATACTATTTACATTCAAAGCTAACATTCCTGTTATCTTTTTCCTTTTAGAATTTTTTTTTATTCCCAGACTTCATTTTTCTCTTTGCTATCATAAGTGTCCCTCCAATTCTCATCAGCTGTTTCTTTTTTATACCTTGTATTCATATCTCCCTCGTTTTCTTCTTATTCTTCACGTTGTTATGGAGTATACATGTTTCACTCTTGTATCTAAATCTCCGTATCTTTAATGATGTCACTCCTTTTCCTTCTTTCATCTGTGCTTTATCTTCATTATTGTCAACCCCTATTTCAAGTTGTGCAGAATTGTTTTTCTGCTATAACAATGTGATCTACATTTATTTCTGCTATGCTTTCTTCTTCTTCCATCCTGCCCCTCTCCAGTATGGGACAATCAAAACCAGCAGTGTCTGGCCTTTTTACAGTTCCTTACACAATGGCTTAGAGTTTCTGCAGTATGTCTTGTCTCTTCACATTGTCCATATCTTTTTTGACAGACTTGTACAAAATGAAATTCATCACCACAAAATAACATGATTTTGACTGAGCCCAATATGTAACAAAGCCTCTTTTACTTAACACAGTATCTCACTGTGCTTATATTTACCTTTACTAACATGTATTGTGACCTACCCTTCCTACCCTCAAGTCCACACATTTCTATCAACATATATTTCTAACATCCTGTACTTTATATTGTCCATATTTTTTGACAGACTTGTACAAAATGAAATTCATCACCACAAAAATAACATGATTTTGACTGAGCCCAATATGTAACAAAGCTTCTTTTACTTAACACAGTATCTGCACTGTGCTTATATTTACCTTTAGTAACATGTATTGTGACCTACACTTCCTACCCTCAAGTCCACACATTTCTATCAACATATATTTCTAACATCCTGTACTTTACTACACAGAGGAATAAAGAACATTTTTAATTCATATTAATGCATTCTGAAGTTCAAAATAGTAGAGTTAGATTTCTTTTTAGTTGCAGTCCCAAATTTTGCTATAAATAAATATTTCTGCTTGTAAATGTTTCATCTCCCAAGCCAAGTATACTTTACAAGGGTATCAGAACCTGTCAGAGATTTGGGATGAATGGCTAGGCATAAAAAGGCTCTTGTGGTTGTTAGCCTAGTAAACACTTATGAACCTATGAACCAAGGTGTCACTGTATTGCTTTTGCCAAATTCACAACTAAAAATGTATAATTGAGCAGAAATGTCTCTTCACTGAATGTTTAATTCCAAAATGCAATAATGCTTTTATTAGGGTGGCCACGGTGGTGCAGCAATTAGCGTTGTTGCCTCACAGCAAGAGGTTCTCCGGTTTGATCCTCAGCTGGGGTGCCTTCTGTGTGGAGTCTGCATGTCCTCCCTGTAGTCGCGTGGGTTTCTTCTGGGTGCTCCCGTTTCCTCCCACATTCCAAAGACATGCTGTAGGTGGATTGGACACTCTAAATTGGCCTTAGGAGTGAGTGTGTGCCTTCTTTGGAAGGTTGAGTGCCGGGTGGCAACTTGACACCATAAAACTCCACTGCCAATCATGAATGGACAGGTGATCCTTTGTGGCGACCCCTAACCGGGAAAAAGCCAAAAGAAGAAGAAGAATGCCCTTATGTGTTTAACAGTACACCCTAATGTTACAATAATGATGTCTAAAAGTTCACATTTGTTTATATATATTTTTTTAGTTTTACAACAGATACCTTCACATTGTCTATGATATATGTGCAAAGTTTTGACTGTTTTCATTCACCCTGTGATGCCCATACCCTGGCCCAGCAATCAATCCTCACCACTAACACCAGTGAGGGGCATCTCATATAGTACGTAAGGATAACAAATACACACAGTAAAGTGCACTTTCCCTTAAGAGCACACAGAGATCACAGTCAGTCCGGGGCTGGTCTCTCCCTTGCTCTCCAGGTCCCCAATAAGACTCCCAACTGGCACAGCTATAGGGTCCAGATCTCAGCCAGCTGGGCAAGCTAAAATCTCCAGCAACCTCTCTGTCCAACCAGTGCTTCGTGGCCCTGCCCAAGTAGCTGACACACACACACACACACACACACACACACACACACACACACACACACACGCACACACACTTTGAGATAAGTTTATATAACCACACAAACACTCCTGGGGAAGGCTGGCACAGGTTCTCCAGCTGTGCCCCTTTTACCCAGACTATACAGTAGAAATCACTGCCACCACCCAGCTAATATTTATCTGCTACTCAAAGGCCCTTAAAAGGGTGTCCAATTATGACTGTGCTATATTATTATCCAATCGGTAGTATAACGAAACAGTCAAGGCTTAATAGAGTGACTTGGTATAATTTTACCAAAGGCATGCAAGTACTCTTAAGAGCTTAAATTATCTCTACACAAAACATCCACAGTTGAAAGGTTTTTAAATATTTAATAATAAATAATAAAAACACAAGACAATACTTCTTACTACACAGTGCTAGTCAAGAGTTCAGAGATCACAGAGAAATACTTAAAATAATTCAGTAGTACAGTTCTGACATCACAGAAAAACACTTAGTCTAGTCTTTCTAGTTTCTAGCTATTTCTAAGAGAAAACACAAGTCTAAGATAACTTACATATAGAACACAGGCAGAGTGCTGATGAGTTGGATGGTCAAGACAAAAATGCATAATAACCTCTGATTCTCTCTGTTTTTAAAATCACATTCCTGGCTCCCATTACATCATTCTTCACACTTCTCTGAGTTCCCAGGCTAAAAGAAACTACATTTACATTCTTAACATATCCTTGTGTTATCTTGCAGCTGGTCAGGAAGCAGAACAATAAAAATGCATTTGCATGTTTAAATCGAGCAATTTAACTCTTGGTTAAAACAATAGAAAGAATGTCTTCATCTAGACAGGCTGGAGCCGACTTTAGATCAAAGGGTCACAACATGCTTTTACTTGGTCAGTAGAGTGCACTGTTACATTTTTTTCCAGTTCCACCTGTAACACTATTTTTACCATTTAAGACAACAAGCCTGTGGTTTACATTAATATTTACAAATGACAAAATTATCTATAACATTCTATCTGGCTAGGCTGGCAGCCTTCACACACCCATTCCTTTTCTTATCTTTGTTTTTTCTATCTGCATCTGAATTTCTATGTTTGTCACTTTTGAACACAAAGCCCTGTTGCAGAGATAAACCCTGAGAACCAATTACTCCACCAGTCAGCAACAACTCCAGATTCTGTTCTGCAGCTCCCGCTAGGCTATTCTCTGATCCCTTAGTCACTTCTTCAAGTAGAATTTAATCTACCATCTCACTACCAGTTAGCTCGTGCTCTTTCAGTTGGTTCTCCCTGATCAATCATTTTCAGTAATAGTGGTGTTTCTAAACCTCCATCTTGCGTTTTCATTACAATAGTCTCTTCATTCTCTTCTTCTGTAACAAACAATATCTCCCGCTTCAGTCATTCAACCTGATTTACTGTCCTCCATCTTGGATTACCAGAACTGTAGTAGCTGCCCCCCGGCACCACCTATCAGCTCCAGAGATTACGAGAAGTTTCCCAGTGCTCTGGCTAAAATTTCCCAGTGTTAGTATATAAATACCACATCGGGTATTGCCTGAAAAGTGGCCCTTGACTGAGTGGGAGTAATCCAGTGAACAAACTGCAAATAAATAAGTAAACAAATAAATACATAAATAGAGGGCCAAACACAAAAAAACATCGCAATCCCACAAGCATACTTTGCTGAAATACACGGTAACTTCAGTAAAAGGACCACAATGAGCCAAATGAAACTTAGAAAAAAAATAACTTAAAGATGTAATAAAAATAAATTTATTAAATAACATGACACTTTCATCCTTTGTATAAAATGGATTCATCAGAATTCAGTAGCCAAGCAGTGCATTCATTTAAATACTTAAGACATACAATTCACATCCAATTGCTAGTTCCCATCCATTAAAGAACCACCGCAGCAGCAAAGGTAGCATACATTCCAGCACAGTATACTTATGGGATTGAAAGGTGTGTTTAGTGTGTTTGGCTTTTGTATATCGACATGAACTTTGTGGTTACTAGTATTTATGTATGTCTCCACACTTATGGCCCCTGACCTCATCTGAGGACTGGTTACTAACTTCAAAATAGTTGTATAGATTGGTCTGTGAAGTATTTAGTAAATACAATGGATTCACTACCAAGGGACCTTACAATTATGCTGCAACAATTGACTGAGTTTGTCCCCATAACTTCAGTTATGACAGAACAGCTGATGTGCAATACTACATTAGTCAGCGATCCAATATGTGCGACACAGGATGTTTCTTTGTACCCACTCCCAATGGAGAGGGGGAATAGATTCAAGTGATGCAATAAACCTACATTCATGATGGACTAAACCCAAATTCCAACTGGAAAACTGGATGTTATTCCAAGAGGCTTATTAGCAAAACAACTAAGGCAATTTGAGGATTGTTTAGGAATCTACAAATGGATAACATTTATTTGAATGCATGTATAAGTTAAATGAGTCTCAAGAGGTGTGAGGTGCTGGAAATTTCCAGTAGGTCTAATGCAGAACTCAGTGTTACACTGCAAATTACTAGACCTTTTCAACAGAATAGGTATGTATATCTTAAGAGTTATTATAGCTGACAATGAACATAACAATGCATTTTTTTAGAGGAAGAAATGTATGCACCTAAGAACAGTATAGAAAATTACTTGTTATTTTATTTCATATAAGGGTGATTATGATGCTGTTTTTATTAAGGTGGACAAACTGGTGACTAAAAACAAGGAAAGGAATAAAAAAAGTTAAATGCAGATAGATTGGAGTACCAGGAAAGCTGAACTTAAACTGAACCAGCTATTAACAAAACCTTGAGAGTTTATAGTGAAGGCGGTCAGGGGGGTGCAATTAATATAGGAACATTGACATAAAAAACAATTGATTTGGATTGGCTTAATGGTGATTTTTTAGATCCATATACATTGAGATGATTTCACAGACTATTAAACCGAGGCCTACAATCCCCAAAACGTAACATGAATGCCTCCAACCACACGCATCAGACCAGAAAAGGGATGAATAGGAGAAAAGAGTAATAGAACATACAGGATGGAGACAAGATTGTGAATCATTTGAAAATGATGGGACAAATTTTTTAAATCCACTTATTATAGATGGTGTTTTTAAGGTATAAAGCAGCGGTGGTGCAGCAGTAGCATTGTCGCCTCACAGCAAGAGGTTCTCCCATTTGATTCTCGACTGGAGTGCCTTCTGTGTGGAGTCTGCATGTCCTCCCCGCAGTCGAGTAGCATTTGAAAGACATGCGTGAATGGGCATGCCTTCGTTGAAGGTTGGGCAATGAGCTGGCACCTTGGCACCATAAAAATCTACTGCTAATCATTAGCGGACCGGAGTTCTGCTGTGGCGACCCCTAACTGGTAAAAGCCAAAAGAAAAACAACAATATCAGTCAAATTGAAACTGATGAAAATGTACTGCACTTTTTAAAAAAAGGTTTCACTTTTATTTCAGAATTTAAACAGGATATAGTGAAATTTCTTATTCAGCATAAGTTATATATTAGACAACTGAATTTGAAAAATGTTCTTTGGAAATGAGGAAAATGCGAATTGTAGAATGCACTTGAAAAAGAAAAGTACGTTTATGCCACTGTCAAATACAATGGGTAATGTGTCTGAAAAAGTGTATGAGGATCAGTTTAGAATAATGTTAAATAAACCGTATCCCTTCATTGTGAGTTTATCTGTAGGAGAAAGAGCGGTATTAAAACAACTGAAGGGGAACAAAAATATTATGGTGAAGAAACCTAATAAAGGTGAAATAGTGGTGATCCTTGATTGCTGGGTTTACTCTAGTAAAATGTTAGAAATTTTGAATGACACATCAACTTATATCTGTGTCTGTAAAAATGAGATTAACATGGCATATGCAAAACTAGATCTAAATCTATCTGATTTATTATGCCAGGGTACTATCACTGGGGGGACTTTTGAATTTATTGCTGTAATGAAACCATTAATTCCAGCGATTATTGGTATACCAAAAATCCATAAAAATATCTATGAGCCACCACTGAGAACTATTGTTGCAGCTAGTAGATCTAAGAGAGAACCACTGGCAATATATGCTGTTTTTTTACTGTAAAGTTTAGTGTTAAAAATAAGTCATATCCTAAGGGATTCCTGTCATTTGTTAGAAATGCTGAATGAAATTCCATTCAGAGAAAATATTTTATTTGCCACAATAGACGTGGTTAATTTATAATGAGAAGGGTTTGCGACATTTCCAAAAAGTGTTACTAAAAGATACAGATGTATCCCACAGAGAAATGTTAGCAATCCAAGAATTTTTTGAATTAGTTTATGGAACAATTTTATATACTTTGAGGGGTACTATTTTCATCAACTAACAGGTATAGCTATGGGGTGATGTGTGCTCTTATTTACTCTAATTTTGTATAAGTGAACTGGGAACATGAAAAACTGCTTTAATTCCACACTATTTTGTAATGTGTTGCATTATTTTACATTCTTGGTCGATATATTAATTTTTGGAATGGAGAAAGTATATCTCTTATGGAATTTGTAGGTTATTTAAATTGCTCAAGCTCCTTTTTGAGATTTGCCTACATACACATAAATGACAAGATTAATTATTTGGATATTACCATTTCCACAGGCATTCAAAAAGGGAAATATATCTCCAATAAATAGCTCTCAATTGTCCAGATTTTTGCAGAATGTCCAGATTCTTGCCTCATATTTTTGGTTTGTTCATCATAAAATTTGTTATTTTCTGGAAAATCACTGGGATGATCTGTGGATTGAAGTTGCAGATCTAAGTGTGTGTTGTGTCTTAAAGAAGCTTTACAGTCAGCGGGCACGTGCATATAAATACAGAGCACATGCAGGCAACAGTGCTATTTTGAGTGATCAACCAGAGTGTTAATATGTATGAGTGCAGTAGTCATTCTGTTTGTTAATTTGTTTGTTACCAAGCCTCAATCCTGATGTGTTTGTGTGTAATAAAGCTGCTTGAATCAACCCCACTCTTGTTCGTCTGCTTTATCCTGACCAGATGAGCGACAGAAGTCACTAAATAATGACATGCATTTGAGTTTCTGACTTAATATCCTTCATAAACATGCATGCTAACACACATCCTGTTATTCTAACAACTTTCTAAGTTTATAAAAGCAATATTTAAAATCTGTCCCTATTTTTGTGCCTTTGTCCCTCATTATGGCAGGCTTTACCCAGATTTCTTGTGATAAGAGGTTGAGAGGTATGCTTCAATATTTATCATAAAGAAACATATTCAAATTCTCTGTTGCATTACAGCAGTTGTCATTCCCAGTATCAAAAGAAAAATTTAGTGAAAGGTCAGGTGGTATGGCTTTCAAGATTAGTATCTGAGGACAACACTTTTGGCATAGAATAGGATAAATTAATTCAGATATTTAAAGACAGAACCCATTCATCCTCCTTGTTGCTAAACATTAAGGAGGAAATTATTAGAGGAAGGGGTGATAAATTCACCCCAGTCCTTAGGAAACATATTAATAACTATAAGTTGCAATTAGGGAAAATAGGTATAGAATAGTAAGTAAAAATGACAAAATGGGGGCAGTGGTTGTGGAGACTGAAAAGTGATAGCCACTTTAAAGAATACATGGGAAGTTGTATTCCCCTCTGAATATAAGGAGAAGTTGGGAAGGAGTCATAAGATTACATATAAAAAAGGGGAAATGTCAATAACATATTTTGTAGGATCATAGGAAGTTACTAGGCTAACAAGCCCAGTGCCTTTACAAGCCTATCCAAGTTCACTCCGTATTCCCAAGGGTGTCCAGTTCAAGCAGACACTAAAATCAGCACCTATTTTTAATTGCTGGAACCTGTGTTCTGAGAGACTGCCTTCCAGACTATCTGCAAATATACAGAGCTGAGTAAATTTTTTTGGTTATAGAGTTTGTTAATTGTTGCTTAGATCTCTGCTGAAACTGTTGTCTCTCTGTTCTGAGAGACTGCTTTTGAATCTATCTGCAAATATACAGAGGTGAGTATATTTTTTTTGGTTTTAGAGTTTGTACTGTTAGTTGTTGCTTAGATCCCTGTTGAAACTGCCCCCACCCCTATTTTCTGCCGTGTCTTCAGTTGGTATAACTGGTTTTTACAGCTTGTGTGTTATCTAACTCAAGGATCACTTGCATAAAATTTGACCTGCTAGTAACAGCCTACATTTAATTGCTGGAACCTGTGTTCTGAGAGACTGCCTTCCAGACTATCTGCAAATATACAGAGCTGAGTATATATTTTTTGGTTATAGAGTTTGTTAATTGTTGCTTAGATCTCTGTTGAAACTGTTGTCTCCCTGTTCTGAGAGACTGCTTTCGAATCTATCTGCAGATATACAGAGCTGAGTATATTTTTTGGTTTTAGAGTTTGTACTGTTAGTTGTTGCTTAGATCTCTGTTGAAACTGTTTGCTCCACCCCCCCCCCTATTTTCTGCCATGTCTTCAGTTGGTATAACTGGTTTTTACAGCTTGTGTGTTATCTAAGTCAAGGATAACGCATACAATTTGACCTGTTAGTAACAGCCTGCATTTAATTTCTGGAACCTGTGTTCTGAGAGACTGCCTTCTAGACTATCTGCAAATATACAGAGCTTAGTATATTTCTTTTGGTTATAGAGTTTATTAATTGTTGCTTAGATCTCTGTTGAAACTGTTGTCTCCCTGTTCTGAGAGACTGCTTTTGAATCTATCTGCAAATATACAGAGCTGAGTATATATTTTTTTGGTTTTAGAGTTTGTACTGTTAGTTGTTGCTTAGATCACTGTTGAAACTGCCCCCCCTATCTTCTGCCATGTCTTCAGTTGGTATAACTGTTTTTTTACAGCTTCTGTGTTATCTACCTCCAGGATCACTTGCATAAAATTTGAGCTGTTAGTAACAGTCTGCATTTAATTGCTGGAGCCTGTGTTCTGAGAGACTGCCTTCCAGACTATCTGCAAATATACAGAGCTGAGTATATATTTTTTTGGTTTTAGAGTTTGTTAATTGTTGCTTAGATCTCTGTTGAAACTGTTGTCTCCCTGTTCTGAGAGACTGCTTTCGAATCTATCTGCAAATATACAGAGTTGAGTATTTTTTTTGGTTTTAGAGTTTGTACTGTTAGTTGTTGCTTAGATCTCTGTTGAAACTGTTTTGTCCCATCCACCCTCCCTATTTTTGGCTTGTAGTTTAAATTTGGTGGCTTTTGCAGTTGCCCGTCCACTGTAGATTTGATCTGGGACACTCCCCCAGTCCCATCTCTTTACCACATTCTATCTAATAATCTCTTTCTGCACTTGTTTTTAGTCCTTTTTAATTTAATTGCATTTTTTAAACTGTGTCTGATCTAATGTTGCTACATACTCAAGTGTGCTAGCTTGCACTGCATGTGAATTGTTTTTACTACTGTTTGTGCTACTTTTCTGTAAAAAAAAACTGTAAGCCTGTTTCCTACCTTTCCTGTAACTAGTGTTCCAGATACAGATTTGCTATATCTAGGACTGTATGTAAGCTTCTGAGCCTCCCAAACCTTTCTGTGTTGAAGGGAAGCCTTCTAGCTTATCAGTGGCAGTGGTAAGCACTAGGTAACCTGTCTACCACATAAGGAGTGGTTCTGGCCCAGAAATTTTAGTTATTGACCGTTTGGGCAATCTCTTCCATCTATCTCAACTTTCTGATTTGAAAGCCTGCATTTGCACTTGTTTCTGTCCTGTAAGTCATCTAGTGCAGATACAGATTCTTAGTTTTAGCACTTAAATTTTCTTATTCATGCTCAGCACTTGTTCAGAACTTGTAAGCACTAAATAAGCTACTAATTACTATAGCACTCAATCTTCCTCATTGCCTGGAGGAAAACAGTTTTTGCACTTACATTTCTCACTTGCTTAGAGAAAAACAGCTCTTGTACTCACTTTCCTCACTTATCTAGAGGAAAATATTTTTTTATTCAGGCATATCCAAGGGTCAGCTCTCAGTGTTCTCTCCTGTCTATCTGATTAATCTGGGCATCTTGAGGCAATGGAGAAATTGCCTCGTGTACACAGACAACCCTCTCCTCCTACCAGCCAACACTACAACCTGTGAGAGATGCACTTATCTAGCCAAACTGGAAGTAAAGCTCTCTCCAACCAAGACTGAACTTAACAGTCATGAGGAGAAGGTAAACATTTGAACCACACCACACTCATCACATAGTCTCACTACATCTACACCAACAAAATCCACATATAGTAACACAAAAACATTTGTGGAGGTTCTCAATAATAATCTGTCTAAGCAGCAGAGACCTCCAAAGCAGAAACGTAAGCAACCTCCATCCCCCAACACAACCCAAATGACACATGGCCCACAGACTCAGCGTGCAACTCAACCACAGCCAATAAGGCAAAACACCACACCCAACACACTAGTCACAGGTGACTCTATAGCCAGGCACACTAATGTCTCACTTACCAGGCTAAACAAGGAGAAGGTTACTGTCAGCTGCCTGTCGGGTGCCAGGATCCGCCACATAACCCATGCATTCAGGTCACTCCACAACAAGTACAAATATGACTCTGTCATTGTCCATGTTGGTGTGAATGACCTGAGACATACCTCCCTGGACTACATGAAAAGAGACATGGAAGAGCACTCCGATCTTGTAGCCCAGGCAGGTATGACCCTAGCCCTGAGTAGCATTCTGCCATTGCCCAGAATGATGCCACAGTACAAGGACAAAATGATTGACTTCAACAATTGGCTAAGCTTTGGTGTCATTCTAAGGGGATCCATTATCTGTCTGTTTGGGATGACATGGTCGACAGACCACGATGCTTTGCCACAGATGGCCTGCACCTGTTGCCCCTGGGATTCCAGAAACTGGCTAAGGCTCTTGCTGCCCCAATAGTGCCTTTTTTAGGCAAGGTTCAAATAACAAATTCACCACCATAACAGGAACAGGCAAGCAAAAACTGAGGGTAATGCTACTCAATACTAGAAGTCTAAATCTCAAAATGCACTCACTCGAGGCACTCCTTAAAATGGAGAACATCAATATCTGTGCAGTGACTGAGACCTGGTTCAAGGCTCCAGAGAGCATCCCTGCACTACCAGGCTATAACTCATACCACATTTTTCGGTCATGTAACCTGGACCAAAACACCAAAGGCAGAGGTGTGTTCATATTCATTAAGGATATTCACACCTCCAGGCTAGTTGCTCAGCATAATGCATCCAAGGTTATCCAAGTGCAACTAACTCAGGGCAAAACTGCAATCCAAATTGTAGTTTGCTACAGATCCCCCACCATGCCCCAGGATTCCCATTCCTCTTTTCTTGATGTACTGGAAAATATTAGGTTTCAACCAAACACTCTAAAAATCGGCGACTTCAACTACCCCACCATTAACTGGGAAAACTACTTGTGTACCAACTCCTTAGCTCAACACTTTCTGGACTTCATAAACTCTAATGCCCTGGATCACCTTATCCACACCCCCACCAGGGACAACAATATCCTAGACCTAGTCATTACCAACATGAGTGACCAGTGTTCCACACCTGAAGTCAACTCCTCATTGGTCCGACCCGACCATAAGCTAATCACCCCTGATATCCACATCCTGCCCCCACTGCCCATTAAAGAAACCATGGTAAAAAATTTCTCCAAAGCCAACTTCATGCTTCATAAGACAGAAGTGGTGAACTTCATGACACCCAGCAGATGGACAATACAGTTACATCTGCTGAATCCTACACAAATGCACTCTATAAGCACTTACATGAATGCATGGATCGTGCTATCCCAAACACAACCAAGACGCTATCCTCCAAAAAAAGGAAACCGATCTGGTGGTCCCCTGCCATAAACAAACTGTACAACAGAAAGAAGAAACTGTCGCAAAAGAGAGTAAAATCCCATGAGTGGAGGAGCTCCCTGGTCAGCCTCAGTAAGAAGCTGAGATCCCTTATAATATCCTCCAAAGTTAGCTACGAAAACAAAATCTCCACTAAGTCTAAGGACAACCACAAAGCATTCTATAGCTATGTCAAGAATCTTGATGGCAACACACAGATCTGCTCTGAGTTACAGCACAAAGGCATGAAAATTACAGAACCAACTGATATTGCCAACATCCTGGCAGATAGGTTCAGTGCTAACTTTACAGCCCTCACCCACTAAAGGGCCCATATCTATACAGGAAGAATGCAGAGTCCCTGTAATCACAACTACACAGGTAAAAGCTGCACTCTCTAAAGCCAAAAACACAGCATCCATGGGACCAGACAACATCCCAGGTTGCATTTTACACAAACTTCAGAACTAACTGGCTCCCCACTTAAGCACCATGTTCAATAATAGCCTCGCATCAAGCTTTGTGCCCACTGAATGGCGCACAGCAACAGTTATCCCACTCCACAAAGGGGGAGCCACCACTGATCCCAGGAACTATCGACCTATTAGCCTGATGAGCCTGGTCTGCAAGGCCATGGAACGTATTATCATGGAACTCATAACAAAGACATTGGTAACCTCCAAACTCTAGATCCCACCCAGTTCGGATTTGTGAAAGGCAGATCATGCCTCCTGAACCTGATCAACTTCTTTGAGGCAGTCACCAAAGCCGTAGATGAGGGTAAGGTAGTTCACACAGCCTATCTTGACCTCGCCAAGGCTTTCAACACCATCCCCCATTCTGGATTTATAGCTAAACTCACTAAACTAGGTATAAATCCCTACGTCACAAGATGGGTTGCCAACTGGCTCACTGACAGAACCCACACTGTAAAAGTTGCACTGACAAGTGGAGTACCACAGGGTATCATCCTGGGACCTCTCCTGTTTGATATCTACTTCTCTGAAGTACAGGCTAACACAGAAGGCCTCTGGCTAATGAAGTTTGCAGATGACTGCAAACTTGGAGCCATAGTCAAGTCCCCAAATGATGTGGACATACTACAGAAGAGCCTCACTGAGACAGTTGCCTGGTGTCAGAGCCATGGCCTCAAGCTCAATGCCAAAAAGTGCAGTGTCATCCCCTTTGGTAAAAACTCTGTACCCATTAAATACCACATAGGCAGCAATCTACTTAACACTGAATGTGTGATAAGAGACCTTGGGACCCAGGTGGACAGTAGTCTCTCCTTTGATAGTCACATCGCCACAGTAGTCAGGAAGTCCTTCTACGTGGCACACCTCATCATAAAAGGGTTCTCATCCAGGAAAAAATAGGTCATTGTTCCCCTTTATTCGAAACCCATTAAACCCATTACAGAGTACAATGCCCCTTTTGGAATGTACCTCACAAGACATCTGCAGCAGCTGGAAAGGCCACAGAAGTACCTCACAAAGAGGATTACTGGCCTGAAAGAAATTCCCTTCACTGTCCGTGTCAAAAAACTCCAGCTTCACTCCGTAGCATATCGCCTACTCCAAGGTGATCTCTGCCTAACATACAAAGCTATGTCAAACCCAGAGCTGTTGGACATGCTACACCTAAAAAAATCCCAACCCCTCCGAGCTACACACTCTAGGGACCTAAACCTTGTCACCACCATATACAGGACATGCTGGAGGGATAGATTCCTGTCCCAGAGACTTCCCATACTCTGGAACAGGCTACCCATCTATGTCAAGCAAAGTTCTTCATTAGCACTCTTTAAGAAAAATCTTGATGAGTGGATAGGAAATAGGAAATACACTCCTGGGATCACCTCTGTGTCTCTGCTCAACAGTGACACAGGAAAATAACTTTCTTGGGTGACGTAAGCCAGGGAACCTTGTTGGCTAGGCTAACGTAGGCCCTTGGGCTGATAGCCTAGTACCTACCTATGAATCTATGTAACTATTGCCCCTGTCCAAGAGGGACACAGGTGGACCTCCAAGGTGAATTTCTTATTACCCATCCAGTCATCCAAATTGCACTTAAATAGGGTCAATGATGGCTTTGTTTAACATGAATAGGAAGCTACTCCCTACAGGTTATAGCATACTAAGAGTAGGCCGGCTAAACAAGAAAGGAGGCGGTGTAGCTATAATATTTAAACAGCATCTAAACATCCAGATCTTAAAATCATCAGCTCCACAAATAGGCAATGAAAAAATAATATATACCAACCTCAAAATAAACCAAAACAAAACCATCAACATAATTGGATGCTACTTTCCACCTGGTCAAAACACCCCCCCCCCCACTAGAAAACCTCCTCAGCTGGTCTAATCACCATCTCCCCCAAGAAACTATCATTTTAGGTGATTTCAATATTGACTGGCAATCCTGTTCTGGCAACCATCCAACCCATCATGTAAACCTTCATGGCTTCACCCAACTAGTCCAGTCACCAACCAGGATAAATAAAAACTCCAGCAAGCACACTACCATGGATTGAATACTAGTCAGTAAGAGCTCCCAGTCATATATAACAGGCTGCCTCAGTGATCATGCCACAACATTCCTACTCAAAAAATACCTATACCAAGCTAAACCTGTATTCTACCATCAAATACATAAAAAACTAAACTTTAACCCACTCACATTCATCTCATCCCTCAAAGAATGTAACTGGCATCCTCTAAAGTACCTCAGTCTAGATGACGCAGTTGAATTTTTTAATACTACCTTCCTGAGCATCCTTAATTACCATGCCCCCATAAGATTGTCCAGAACCAAAGCACAACTCTCCCCATGGCTACAGAAAACCACTAAGTCAGAAATGAAAAACAGGGATAAAGCTTGGGAGCACTGGCACAAAACCAAAACCCCCTCAACTAGACAGAAATTCCTAGAACTATGCAATAGAATCAAAAAGCTAATAAAACAGGACAAATTCCAATACTACCAGTCTGCCCTAGACTCCTCACAACACAGCCCCAAACAATTCTGGTCTACCATAAACTCCATCCTCCACCCAGGTAAAGTCAGTACCCCTCCTCCTAACATCCCTAACTCCTCAGAAAATATTGCTACCTCATTCAACACACACTTCACCCAAAACCATACTATCACTAGCTAAACAACACAACCCCCTCCCCTCCAACCCACATCTTCAACTAGTAATCTCCCCACTGCCTTCTCTTTTTCTCCTGTACCTACCTCCAACATAAAAAAACTCTTAACTAAACTTAAACCCACCAAATTAGCAGCAGACAACCTCCCAAGTGAATACCTACAAATCGCAGCTGATGCTCTGGCCTACCCAGTATCCATCTTGATTAATCAACCTCTGTCAGAAAGTTATGTTCCCACACTGTGGAAAATATCACATATAATTCCCCTCCACAAAGGCGGATCCTCCACAGAACTAACCAGTTACTGCCCCATAGCTATTTTCTCTCCACTCTCCAAAATACTAGAGAGATGCATACACTCTCTGGTCTCAGACTACCTCCTTACTAACAACCTCCTTTCCAGTACTCAGCATGGTTTCCGACCAAACCATAGCACCACCACTGCCTTACTCTCCTTTACTAACACTATCCTTCAGCATAAAAACAATGACTATCTCTCCTCTGCTACTTTCCTAGACCTATCTAAAGCATTTGAAATGGTCCCACACAAACAACTTATCTCTGTCCTCAATAACCTATCCTTCTCGCAATCAGTCACCAACTGGTTTCAGAGTTACCTGTCTGACCACCAACAATCTGTTGCATGGCAGAATGACATATCTCCCCAACTACCTGTCTCCGTAGGGGTTCCCCAAGGATCCGTCCTTGGACCCTGTTTACACCAATAATCTAGCCTCTGCCACCAAACATGGCACACTCATACAATACGCAGATGACTCAACCATCATCTGCTCAGCTCAGTTCCTACCCAAACTGCAAAAAGTCACACAGGAAACCTTTTCCTCTGTTGAAACTAGGTCATCCGATGCCCAATTAATACTCAACCCAAACAAAACTAAACTACTCATCTTCTAACCCACCAAACACACTCAAAACAACTCTCACTTTAACATCACAGCAAAAGACAACACCACTATATACCCAACTGAACACACCAAATTGCTAGGAGTGGAAATAGACAATAAACTAAAATTTGACATTCACATATCCATGACCATAAAAAAGTCCACAAAAAACTAGGAGCGTTATACAGAAATAAAAATTTCTCACCAAAGCAGCAAAGATTTCAGTAGCAAATCCCACCTTATCTCCACCCTACTTTATGCCTCTCCAATATATACCCACCTAAGGCAATGCGATCTAAACAAGCTAGAGAACTGCTACAACAAAATTGCCAAATTCGCCACAGGAGCATCCTACCATAGTCACCACTGTCGCTCACTTGCTGAACTGGGCTGGCTTGAACTCCCTCACCTCCTTCAGTGGTATCAACTCTCACTCGCCCACAAACTAGTAAACCATCCACTAAATGTCCCATCCCTCCAGAATCTACTCCAACCCTATCGCACCACCAGAACACTAAGATCCAGCAACAAAAATCACTTGCAGATCACTAAAGCCAATAACTCTGCTGGTGAAGCACTATTCTCTTGCACCATAGCCAAATTATGGAACTCCCTTCCACCCACAATTACCTCCGTACCATCATGCACCCACTTCAAAACTTTACTAAAAGCGCACCTAAAAACATGCTGGCTATGCCCTTGCAACTTTCACTCTAATATCACCCACCCCATCCAACCAGTACCTTTCTTTCCACTCCACTAACTACCTTGATTATAGCAAGCTCAGGTGCTTATAAACCTAGCACTTATTATACAGCAGGAACTTCTCATTGTAGGATTTGTTAATGTCTGTTATGTACTTAACAGATAAAGATTCTAGTTGTCTACTGATGTACTATGTTCTTCATCTGTAAATATGTTGTAAGTAATTGCTATGTAATCTAATGTAACTACTGTCTGTTTATTTTAACTGTGGAGCTTCTCTCCCCGGGCTTCCGCTGAAAATGGACCTACATCCAGTCGGACACTCCCGATCAACAAATGTAAATAAATAAATAAATAAATAAGCTTGTTGCAAAGGTGGGACAACTTCTGTGAGACAAATCTGTCTCTCTGGCAAGTTCTGCTGTTGTCATATACCAGGTTAAGGTCCTTTGAGTGAGTGACCCATGTGCCATTTGACTTTCAAATGTGCAGCATTTCCATTAATGCTGGGTCAGAGATAGCATTTTATGCAAGGCACAGGTCACCTCTGAGCAGTCTGTATGACACAGAGTAAAGTGACAATGATTTCATTCTGGCCACATAAGACAGCTCTTGAAAACCCTGAATTTTCTTTATAAGGAACCTTTGTGGTCTCTCCATTTACTGCATGTGTTTGGAAAGGAACATACCAAAGAGAGTGTTGTACTCTATTATTAGCCCAGTGAGTACAGGGGGGTTATAACCTCTTTTTTTCTGGAGGCACTGTCCTTACTTATGAGATGAGCAATATAAAATACCCTTCTTACCACTGTGGAGACATGGTGATCAAAGTTAAGGTTGCTGTCAACCTGTGTCCCCAGATTTCTCTCCATTGACTGTGCACTTAGGGTATTGCTGTTGTTGTGGTAGGTTGCAGGAACATCACCCTTGCCGAAGGGAATGATAATGCATTTTTTTTCATTAAGTTTAAGACCGTCACTTTGGCAGTAGTCATTAGTCAGCTTAAGACCATCTTGCAGGATGTTGACATCACTAGTTGTTTCAATGATTGCTCCCAGTTTGCAGTCATCAGCAGACTTTATCAGCCACAGTCCTGTACTCTGAAGAAGTAGATTCCAAACAGTAGGGGTCCCAGAACTTATCCCTGTGAAACACCACTGGTTATAGGTCTGCTGGAGGAGGTGGAGTGCCCTATTTTGACCGTATGAGTTCTATCAGTGAGCCAGTTTGCAACCCACCTGACAATATATGGGTTGATACCCAGCTGGGTGAGTTTATCAATGATGCCTGAGTGGGGGATTGTGTCAAGGGTCTTGACTAAGTCTAGGTAGGCTGTATGCAAAGATTTGCCACCATCTAGGGCTTTAGTGACTGTCTTGAAGAAGCCCACCAATTTTAACAGGCATGATCTCCCCTTGACAAAGCCAAACTGGGTGGGGTCGAGCATTTGAAGATTTCCTATATCTTTCTTAATAAGATCCATGATAATTTGTTCCATTGCTTTGCAGATAAGGCTGGTCAGGCTAATGAGGCTATAGTTCCTGGGGTCCATGGATGCACCCTCTTTGTGCAAAGGGATGATGGTAGCTGTTTTCCATTTCACTGGGACAAAGCCAGTGCTTAGGCTGTGAATCAAAAGCGTGCTCAGTGCTGATGCTAATTCCTGTTTTAACCCATGTAGAACACACCCCAAGATGTTGTCTGGTCCCATAGACACTGTGTTTTTTGCCTTGGAGGGTGCATTTAGGACCTGCCCTTCAGAGATATTAGGCAGGGGACAGGTGTTAGGGATGGTTTGGGGTATATATGGCTGGGATAGGAGAGTGAAGTTTTCACTGAACCTGTCAGCCAGCGAGTTTGCTATATCCACAGGTTCTATATATGCAGTACTGTTAACTATGGGTTTAACTCAAATCTGGGCCTTACGTTTTTGCTTACAGATGTAAGTAAAGAATGCCTTGTGGTTATCCTTAGTTAGGAAGCAATTCTGGATTCACATTTAGCTTTGGAGGACTTCACTAGGAGTCTTACTTGCTTTTTTAATTTTAGGAGGGAGTGATTCCAGTTTTGAGACTCTTTCTTTCTACTCTTAGACAGCAATTTGTTTCACCTGTTGTACAGCCTATTAATGGCAGATGTCCACCAGACAGGTTTGATTTTCCTTGAAGATCTTCTTTTGGTTCTATCAGGTATGGCAGAGTCAATACAATTATATAGGTGCTTGAATAAACATTGGTGTATAACTCAGCATAGGTGTCTGTTCCATCAGTGAGGGGAGGGGTTATGAAGCTATTTATACTGTCATATAAGAGATTGTAATTGGCCTTGGAGAAGTTTTTAAGTCTAGTTGTTTCTAAGTGGCACTGGGTCTGGTGTTATAGTTACTTCTACCGAGACTGATTTGTGGTCAGATCTCACCAGGGATGGCCACACACTGGGGGTGGTGCAGCAGTCCCCCATGTTGGTGAACACCAGGTCCAGGATATTTGAGCCCCTTGTGGGTGTGTCAACCAGCTAGCCCTGGGAATTAGAGTTAACAAAGCCCAGAAACCTTTGGGTACGTGAGTTAGAACACATATAATTTACCCAGTCTATGGACAGGTAATTAAAGTCACCTAAAACCAGGGTGTTTGCTTGTATCTTGATTGATGCAAGTAGATCCAAGTAGGTTGAGTGGATGTCCTGATGCCCTTATTCATGCAGGAGATCCTCTAGCTTACATGACCTGAAGAGGGGTCTTACCTAGAGTCAATTGCACCTGAAGTAATTCAAGGGAATTGTGCTGTCTAGAGGTATATTTATCTTTAATGAACATTGATACATCATCTCCTTTATTTCTCACACCTTCAGTTTGCAGTCTGAACATGTGGAAGGAAATGTAACCATGTATACCTTTGGTGCTCTCTGCAGCTTTAAACCAGGTCACAGTGACTGCACAAAAATCAACATCTTCCAGGTTGAGGACTGTTTCCAGTGAATGCAGTTTTTTTTTGATGTAGGTAAAACAATCCACATTTTGAAAGAAAGAATTTATGAGCAACTATATGACATCAAAAAAGGTAATCAGAGTAATGTTTTGTATAACATTCATATACTTGTTCACTTTTAAAAAAATATATATATATATTTTTTGTGATAGCTAGTGTGAACATCTTAGAAAGAGGAGGAGAATGCGAAACCATTTTGGAAAGAAAATAATTAATGTGGTAGTTGCATTTGAATGTGACAGAAAGCCGGGATTAAATGATATGGTATCACTACATAGTGCTTTGAAACTTAGAATAAGAAAGTTTAATTAAGGTATACTTGTTAACGTTTATTATTTATTTTATTATTATACTTTTCATGTAGTGAATATCTACATACGTTTTTTAAAATTTGTATTTATCTTTTTAAGGGGTATACCTTGGGTGGTTCTTTAATGGATGGGAACTAGCCATTGGATGTGAATTGCATTAAATGTATGCATTGACTGGTCACTTAATTCTGATGAGGTCCATTATATGCAATGTACAAAAGGGCTAAATTGTTTAATAAATTTATTTTTATTACATGTTTAAGTTATTATTTAAGATTGATTTGGTTGTTGTGGTCCGCTCACTGAAGTTAGCATACATTCCAGCACAATACATTTGTGGGATTCGGCATTCTATTTTTCTGGGATTGTTTTTTGTAAATAAACATGAACTTTGTTGTAACAAATAAATAGAAAAGTTATTATACAGAAAAACAGCACACAATGCTTGGTAAGTAGCATAAATATGCACATGCCCAAACTGGCATGAATGCCACTGGAAATACAATTCAGAAACAGGCAAATTATACAGCAAGCAGAGCATCTGCAGCTGTGAAACAGTGCAGTGAGATTCTAGGCAACTGGCAGCATCCCAGTACATAAAGTCACATGGCTTCTTAGTATCCTATCAAATCACCTTAAATTGAGCAGCAATTCATCACTCATCATGTAAGAACAGAAAAACATAAAGCTCCTCTATTGAATGGCAATGCCAGTACGGTATAAGTATAAGAATACAGAACTACTGAATGGCAACACCAGTATGGTATAAGTATAGGAATACAGGACTACTGAATGGCAAAACCAGTACGGTGTAAGTATAGGAATACTGGACTACTGAATGGCAACACCAGTACGGTATAAATATAGGAATACAGAACTACTGAATGGCAACACCAGTACAATATAAGCATAGGAATACAAGATTATTAAATGGCAACACCAGTACGGTGTAAGTATAGGAATACTGGACTACTGAATGGCAACACCAGTACGGTATAAATATAGGAATACAGGACTACTGAATGGCAACACCAGTACGGTATAAGTATAGGAATACTGGACTAATGAATGGCAAAACTGGTATGGTATAAGTATTGGAAAACAAGGTTACTGAATGGCAACATCAGTTCGGTTTAAGTACAGGAAGACAGGACTAACGAATGGGAATGTATGGTATAAGTATAGGAATACAGAATTATTGAATGGAAACACCAGTATGGTATAAGTATAGGAATACAGGATTATTAAATGGCAACACCAGTACGGTATAAGTATACGAATACAGGACTACCGAATGGGAAACATGATATGGTATAAGTATAGGAATACAGGACTACTGAATTACAAAACTGGTATGGTATAAGTATATGAATACAGGACTACCGAATGGGAACCGTGATATGGTATAAGTATAGGAATACAGGACTACTGAATTACAAAACTGGTATGGTATAAGTATAGACATACAGGACAAAAGAATGGCAACACTGGTATGCTATAAATATAGAAATATGGGAGGGGTTTGCTAGTTGCTTTCTAGTCTAATGATGCTGCTTATTGTCTGGCAACTGCAGTACTGTGGGTTTGAGTCTACATGCAGAAGGTTTTTTTCTTTGCTTTTAGTTGTAGTCTCCCTTCCAGTTTGATACTGTGATCACCCCATTTGTTTATTTACTTAGTTTGAGGCTGGGGTATGTAGCTTATTTATTTGATTATTTATTTTGTTAGATTATGTGCTTGGTATTTTAGGATTATGTTATTGGGTTGGTTTTGTGGCACATCCCAGGGTTTCCTGACACTTTTAGAGTATCCGTATGGTGCAGTTTTATGTTTTCTTATTCTTAAGTTGATGTTATTTTGTTATTTCAGACAGTCACGTACGTGGACTTTTGATTTTGTCTAAGAGAAGAAATGCTCCTCAGTATAGAATGATTCACTCATAATGTTGGTTACCTGGTGCTATAAATACTGATCTATAAAAAAAAAAAAAAAAAAAAACACGCAGGCAAAACAAACTGTCAAAAACACAAATCAAGGCAATGAAAGCAAGGAGGCACACTCGGATATATGTTAAGCGCTTTTCGTTTATAAAATGCATAAACTTCATCAGACAATCACCAACATACAATAATCATTTTAAATACTGAACACAATTCAACATCAACCAATCAATTGAGAAGACTCCAGACAAACAGGAACGCCCATAGTTAAAGAGATATCATCACATGAAAATATACAAAACCTAGTAGAAATACACTTTAGTAATCATAAAAGCAGCTAACAACTCGAAGTGGCATATACAAAGCATATTAAATTCTTACAAAATATTTTTAAAAGTTATTAAAGTAAACACTAATATGAAGGGTTGTAAATAAACAAACTGTATTAGGACATTTTTTAATGCATTTTTTAACGAACTAGGCTTTTGAGCTTCAGCAGACTGCTAATACTACATCCCTCGTTTAACCCTGGGTGGACACAAGCATTCAATCTAATCTGCCATGTTAACTCAAGCTCTTCAAGCCTCAGACCTGTTGGCCCACCCCTTAAATTAGGGTTAACTTGGTCTATAATAATAAACTTAAAATTGTGATCCGAGAATTGGTGTACGTGCTTTGCTAATGCATTATCCAATTTACATTTTTTAATTGCGTAAGAATGTTCGTAAATTCGATTCCGCAATTTTCTTTCAGTCTTGCCCACATAAAAGGCTGGGCAAGACTGACACAAAGCAAGATAAACCACCATAGTTGAGTTACAATTGTTCCTCAATCTTAAACAGTATTGGACATTATTAATCAAAAATCTATTAGATTCTAGAATGAAGGAGCAAAAATTACAAGACTGGCACTTATACATGCCTGGAGTCCTAACTAGACTTGTCTTTTTGTTTTCGCAAAGTTCCTTTAAATTTCTACCTCTTCTATAAGTCACAATTGGGTTGTCCCCAACACTCAGAAGTACATTACTGTCACTTCTTAAAATATTCCAATTCTTTGTTAGTATCTTATAACACTCGTTACTGTTAAGGTTGAACGATGTTATAAATGAGATGCTAAAAGAGTTAGTGACAGGGGTCGTTGGAGTAGCCATTAGAGTGATGGGATCCAGTTTACTGTTTAAAATAGGTGTATAAAAATTTGACATACGTTTGTTCGTAACTTCAACAATCAATTCATTTAGAAGAGATTCAGGGTAATCACGGCAAAGGAACAAATCCTTAATGAAATTACATTCATTAATAAACACTTCATCATTAGTAGTAATGCGTGCAGCACGAACAAGCTGACCTTTGATGATTGAACGTTTTTGGTGTCTAGGATGGCAACTAGAAAAATGTAACAAAGAGTTACAATAAGTATTTTTTCTATAAATAGAAGCTGCCCACATATTGTTAGAAGTATCCTTCGTTAACAAAATGTCTAAGTATGCAATAGATGTTGTGTCAAACGTATGTGTAAACTTTAAGAACGAAGTTGATGTTTGGGTTACCTAAGATACATAAAGATCTTACGAATCCCCCTATGAGACCATTGGTAGACAGTAGAGGTTCCCCAACTTATGCTTGCGCTAAAGTTGTGGACTCTATTCTACAAAAATACCTGGTTAACTTCAAACAAATTTGTAAGGACTCTTGGACGTTTTTAAGAAACATGAACGAAGTTAATTTCAATCCCAATTTTAATTTTTTAACAATTGATGTGAAGGACTTGTATACCTGTATTCCCCACGACATAGCTATAGAATGGATAGGTGAATCTTTAAACGAACAAGGTTGTGTCTGCAGTGAAGTAGCCATGATAACTGAGTTATTGGAGATAATACTTGAAAACAATTACTTTATGTTTGAAGGAAACTATTTTTTACAAAAAGTCGGAGTTGCCATGGGTTCACCCTGTGGGGCCAGTGTTGCCAATACTGTTATGGCACACTGGGAAAATGCACACATTTTACACAACACCACGTTTAAGGATCATATCATATTCTATACACGATATTTGGACGACATCTTTATTTTGTTGGATGGGGATTTACCTTGTGCCCTTCACCTTTTGGATTTTATTAATTCATCAACTTCGTTCTTAAAGTTTACACATACGTTTGACACAACATCTATTGCATACTTAGATATTTTGTTAACGAAGGATACTTCTAACAATATGTGGGCAGCTTCTATTTATAGAAAAAATACTTATTGTAACTCTTTGTTACATTTTTCTAGCTGCCATCCTAGACACCAAAAACGTTCAATCATCAAAGGTCAGCTTGTTCGTGCTGCACGCATTACTACTAATGATGAAGTGTTTATTAATGAATGTAATTTCATTAAGGATTTGTTCCTTTGCCGTGATTACCCTGAATCTCTTCTAAATGAATTGATTGCTGAAGTTACGAACAAACGTATGTCAAATTTTTATACACCTATTTTAAACAGTAAACTGGATCCCATCACTCTACTGGCTACTCCAACGACCCCTGTCACTAACTCTTTTAGCATCTCATTTATAACATCGTTCAACCTTAACAGTAACGAGTGTTATAAGATACTAACAAAGAATTGGAATATTTTAAGAAGTGACAGTAATGTACTTATGAGTGTTGGGGACAACCCAATTGTGACTTATAGAAGAGGTAGAAATTTAAAGGAACTTTGCGAAAACAAAAAGACAAGTCTAGTTAGGACTCCAGGCATGTATAAGTGCCAGTCTTGTAATTTTTGCTCCTTCATTCTAGAATCTAATAGATTTTTGATTAATAATGTCCAATACTGTTTAAGATTGAGGAACAATTGTAACTCAACTATGGTGGTTTATCTTGCTTTGTGTCAGTCTTGCCCAGCCTTTTATGTGGGCAAGACTGAAAGAAAATTGCGGAATCGAATTTACGAACATTCTTACGCAATTAAAAAATGTAAATTGGATAATGCTTAAAAGCAGTCCGTAGAGCAAAACAATGGTGAGGTCTCCAAAAAATTCCAAAACTCTGACTTTGTAGTAAAGAAAGCAAAGAAGTTGCCAAATCCTTCAGATTGGTAAAAGCAGGTTTATTCAGACAAAAACACAAAGATGGTAAGCGCTTTCGCTATTCTAGCTTCTTCAGACCAAAATACAATTAATTGGATGTTACAATCATATTTATCTAAAAAAAGGCGCCAAACCTGATGAGATTTAAAGAGACATGACTAAAAAACATTATTAAAAACATTATTACAAAATGCTGAAGCATTTCGAAGTTAATAATGACAAAGAATATATATATATAAAATATGAACTACATAAAATCTAAGCCATTATAATAAAAATCATAATATTAAACGTTGTGTGATTTATTTAAAAACTTTAATCCTCCTTGCTTTTAACAAGGGACGTAAAGGGACCTTGCCATTAATGCCTGGTGGTACATCAGCCCTGAACTTAATGATCCAATTGATTTCGCGGATCTCAGTGTAATTTTCAACGTCTCCCCTTCTATGAGTTCTAGATATATGTTCAAGTATCCTGAATTTAAACTCGTGGTCAATGCCATATTCAATAGTGTGTTTGGCAAGTGCATTTGTCAAAGTACCTTTCCTAATATGATAGGCATGCTCGCGTATTCTATCTGTGAGTGTCCGGTTCGTCTTGCCTACGTAATAGGCTGGACACAATACGCATGATGCCAAATACACTATATCTTTAGATTGGCAGTTGCCTGCCACACATATCCTAAAGCTGCCATTTCCATATGGGTACTTGAAAATTGCTAATAGTTGGATCTACAGATAGAACATGCCAGTGTCTAATGAAGATGTCCTTGAGGGCACCAACATCTTTTGTATAATAAAGAGGAAAAAGAACCTTGTCACTGGATATCACGTTATCTATGCTAGAAGAAGTGACGTCAGCTTCTGAGTAAAATCTAGAGGCACCCTCTGAAAAATAGGGCATGGCCCTGTTGTCCCTGAAGGTAGTAATGGCTCCCATACCTTTGCCAATATCTTTATCACTATAACCTCTTTCCTTAAGCCAACTATTAGCAAATTAGTAGGTGAAGGACCCAAGTTTGTTCACCGGAATAAAAAGAACCTCAAACAGCTGTTGTGTCATTCTAACAACAATTCCACCAACACATCCACTAATGATAGATGCATGGTTCCGTGCAACAGGTGTAATTTTTGTAATTACATCTTGAGTGACCCCATTTTCAAGTACCCATATGGAAATGGCAGCTTTAGGATATGTGTGGCAGGCAACTGCCAATCTAAAGATATAGTGTATTTGGCATCATGCATATTGTGTCCAGCCTATTACGTAGGCAAGACGAACCGGACACTCAGAGATAGAATACGCGAGCATGCCTATCATATTAGGAAAGGTACTTTGACAAATGCACTTGCCAAACACACTATTGAATATGGCATTGACCACGAGTTTAAATTCAGGATACTTGAACATATATCTAGAACTCATAGAAGGGGAGACGTTGAAAATTACACTGAGATCCGCGAAATCAATTGGATCATTAAGTTCAGGGCTGATGTACCACCAGGCATTAATGGCAAGGTCCCTTTACGTCCCTTGTTAAAAGCAAGGAGGATTAAAGTTTTTAAATAAATCACACAACGTTTAATATTATGATTTTTATTATAATGGCTTAGATTTAATGTAGTTCATATTTTATATATATATATTCTTTGTCATTATTAACTTCGAAATGCTTCAGCATTTTGTAATAATGTTTTTAATAATGTTTTTTAGTCATGTCTCTTTAAATCTCATCAGGTTTGGCGCCTTTTTTTAGATAAATATGATTGTAACATCCAATTAATTGTATTTTGGTCTGAAGAAGCTAGAATAGCGAAAGCGCTTACCATCTTTGTGTTTTTGTCTGAATAAACCTGCTTTTACCAATCTGAAGGATTTGGCAACTTCTTTGCTTTCTTTACTACAAAGTCAGAGTTTTGGAATTTTTTGGAGACCTCACCATTGTTTTGCTCTACGGACTGCTTTTAAGTTTTATTTGGTTCCTGTTTTTGTCCATAGTAGAGCATTTACTCCGCTTGAACTTCATTTTATTTTGTAAATTGGATAATGCATTAGCAAAGCACGTACACCAATTCTCGGATCACAATTTTAAGTTTATTATTATAGACCAAGTTAACCCTAATTTAAGGGGTGGGCCAACAGGTCTGAGGCTTGAAGAGCTTGAGTTAACATGGCAGATTAGATTGAATGCTTGTGTCCACCCAGGGTTAAACGAGGGATGTAGTATTAGCAGTCTGCTGAAGCTCAAAAGCCTAGTTCGTTAAAAAATGCATTAAAAAATGTCCTAATACAGTTTGTTTATTTACAACCCTTCATATTAGTGTTTACTTTAATAACTTTTAAAAATATTTTGTAAGAATTTAATATGCTTTGTATATGCCACTTCGAGTTGTTAGCTGTTTTTATGATTACTAAAGTGTATTTCTACTAGGTTTTGTATATTTTCATGTGATGATATCTCTTTTAACTATGGGCATTCCTGTTTGTCTGGAGTCTTCTCAACTGATTGGTTGATGTTGAATTGTGTTCAGTATTTAAAATGATTATTGTATGTTGGTGATTGTCTGATGAAGTTTATGCATTTTATAAACGAAAAGCGCTTAAAATACTGATCTATGACCACACAAATGGTAACAAAAATTGGGGGTTGGCATAATGCTGAAGGTGATTACCTCCCAGACACAAGCTACAGGGTATGATCATTATTTGATTATTGGCTAGGCATGCAATAGTCTGTAGACAGATTGCCTAGTGCTTGCCTATGAACCCTCACATCAATGAGGTATAAAATACAAGAGTCATCATCTATCCTGTTTTCCACTTTTTACATGTAATTTCTATGTCAAGTAACCATTGCCACCTCTCAGTTCAGAGCCATATGCTCCTACTTTCTTTGTCAGTCACACCCAGCTATCTTCTTCTTACACATCCTGGCACACATCTCAGGCACTTCATCTCCATAACCACTGTCTTCCTTAGCTGCTCTGCCTTCAGTGACCAGATTTCTGTACCATACAGTAGTACTGGTCATACCACTATTCTGTGCACCTTTCTTATCAGCTCTTTGGGCATTCTTCTGTCATACACTACCCTGACATGCTGTGCTAGGTGGCTGCAGCCCCTCTAATTCTAGCTATGACCTCCTAATTCAGACTTCTCTTCTCCTCAACCACCCCACTCAGATACATGAATTTGTCAAGCTGTTCCCCTATTTTCCCTACTATCTCAATTTTCACCAGTATGGATAGGAATAGACTAAGAGCTGAGCCCTGATGCTCATTCACTCCTCCTGGGAACCTCTTCATGCACTTGTATCACTAAATCCTTGTACATAGCCTGCAATAATTCTGCCAAAATTTCTAGGATTTTTTACCATCACGGTACTGTCCAAATCAGCTTTCTTGGGACCTTGTTGCAACCTTTCTCCAAGTCAAGGAATGCCTGTTTGGACTCTTTCCTCACCTCTAGCTATTTCTCCACTTTCTATCTCACTGCAAACATCAGGTCTGTTGAACCGCCTCCAGATCTTAATCTGAACTGCTCACCTTCAGTCTTGGTATCTACTACTCTGTGTATTCATTTATCAATCACCATCTCCAGCACTTTCATGCAATATGACAGACGTTTGACACCTGTATATTGACCACAGTTGTGAATGTCTTCTTTGTTCTTTTACACTGGCACTATGATGCCTTTCTGTCCATACCATGATGTTTACCCTCAGGGACCACCTCCACCGAATGCACTCAGGATTTTGATTTCTGCAGTGACTTCATCTGAGCCTGCTGCTTTCCCTGACTTCATTGCCTTAAGTACACATACTTCTAGGGTGGAGTCCTATCCTTTTATTGTTTACTATGGATGTCACAGTGCAGGTTCTGTGGGGTTTGTTCATTCCGACATTTCTAGAAGTACTCCTTTCATCTGTCCTCCATACTGGTGAGCAGATTGTGGCAGCATGTCCATTAGTGCAGAGGATTACAGCTCCAACTCATTAGTGAGCTGCTTCCTGTCACAATGGTGCAGGGTTAGCTGCTTCCTGTCACAAGGGTGCAGAGTGAGCTGCTTCCTGTCACAAGGGTACAGGGTTTGAATCTTTCCACCTTCATAAGGGGCTGGTTTTAGCATAATGGTAAAAGTGTTTACCTCACAAGCACAAGGTACAGAGTTTGATTCTCAGTTTTGAAAGGGAAATTGGCTAAGCTTAAAACTGCCCACAAGGGTAACTAACCTAGTATTTAACCACAGATAGTGTTTCCCAGCTCTGCTCTTCATATTTGTCATTGACTGACAATGACAGAGCTTAACTGTATCATCTGCTGAGTTACCATCCAGCTACTTGTTGAGTTTCTCTGACATGTTTTCTTTGCCATTGCAAGTGCTCTCTTAGTCTTCCTGTTTCATTTGATAACTCTCTGGACATCTGCATTCCACCACAAGCTTTTCTTAAGCACCTTATTTTCATACATGGCTCATCCTCAGCTCTCTTCTATCATCACATCTGCTGTTTTGAGATGCTACTATTTTTTATACATCTTTCATGTGCTTGGGCTGCTGTCAGTTTCCACATCTTCAGCCTAATCTCTGTTGACCTGAGAACCTTCAGTGACCATGGCTCGCATCTTGATTATGGCCAACCTTGGTTTATGCTGTAGCAGATAGTTTAGAATGGTCTCCATTATTTCTGTTGCCTCAACCATGTGATCCCAAGCAATCTTCACATCTTGTTTTATTTGTCTCAGTATGAGCATTCATGTCTGCATTATCAAGACCATTTTATTTTGTCCTGCTTGATCAAGGAAGTCTTGAAACTGCTACCCAACTGTCCTCTGTTCCTCAAAAGCACAGTCCTGCTGTGTTGTCTCTGCATTGCAGTCTGATTGTCATGAGATTGTCACTGATTCTAATTACACAGAAAATAGAATATTTTGTTCACAGACATCGCTCTTGACTGTTGCCACTACTTCTAGAGGTCAGAAGTGCTTATGTCTACAAAAATGTTATGTGAAGGTTATGCAATCAACAGGGAAACTCAAGAGGGAAAAATAGCATTTCTGAGCAGAGACACCAGCTACAGAATGTGAAGTTACAAAACTGTGTAAATAAGGCCTGGAATGTAGGAAAAGCTGGTGACCGAAATGCAAAGCATAGAGGTTGAGAAACACTGTCCATACACTGGTGTACCAGGAGCAAAAGGAAAAAGTCCAGGTTATAACACAGAGCACACATGCACATACTATGACTTTTTCTCATATGCTAAAATTATAATGCTTAAATAACATTCACATGACAAGTTCAGCTAGTCACAGTGCAGCATAGATTTAAAAGACATTACAGTACATTGAAAGCCTAAAAGTCATATGACAACAGTTAAAATATTAAATGATAGTTTTGATGTTTCTTTTTTTTTTTTTCAAAATTGGCTTTATAATGGTTGATGCATTTAGCTGTGGTTCAAAATCTTCATGTAAATACGTAATCCACTTATATTTTGCTATTTGTTTCAAACACAATATCTCCTCCTCTCATACTCTGAGTCAGTTTCTAAATATTTCTAAACATAAATATAAAGAGCAAGCAGAGAAAGATACAGAAGGACAACATGAAAGGTAGATGGGGGGGGGGGGGTTAGAATGGCATTCTTATGTATTTATTATTTATTTATTTGTTTGTTTATTTTTGAGACAGGTACCCTTTTTTTAAAAAGGATAGAGGAGAACTCAGTAAGGAACAAGTGAAAAGAGGAGGGAGACAATAGACTATGAGGTGACAAACATACGATGCAGACAGATTCTGATGGGGAGGTACTGGCATAAGGAAGTGGTGACAGCACCTAGACACAAACTGACAGAGGAAGGACTAATGGTGATGAGGGGTATGGGAGTACAAACAAGGACATGTAGGGACACATACGTAAGGGCACTCAGTGCAGAGAGAGAGAGAGAGATAGGGAGATGTATGGAGGGGCTGCCTGACTGCCCCCCCCCTCCAAAAAAAAAAAACTTACCCAGATGTCAGTCACCTCTGTGATCTATACAATTGGGAGTGTAACTCTGGTGGGCCAATGGATGGGAATAGTCAGCTCTGTGACTCAATCAGTTGCACAAGGAGAGATTCCTGGATACCAGGGTGGACATCCCAATGTTAGAATTTCTTCATTTGGATCAGCTGCTGCACTTCATGCTGTGTGACCCAAATCAAAACCACCAGACCACTCACAGAGGAAGAGCTTTCACCCCCCCCCCTTCCTGAGGGGTGGGTTTGGTAGCTTTTTTATATACCTATAAACAAAGGGATTGTGTCATGATCTAGGGATGTCATTGTCCCCATTTACTCAGCCCTCCTTAGGCTAATCATTGAGTATAATACCCCCTTTTGTATGTATCTGTCCAGACACATGCGATAATTGGAATGTCCAGAGTTTGATAGGTTATACAGAGTATCACAGACTCATAAATATTTGATCATATTTATTCAGTCTGCCCAATTCAGCATAAGAATGTTCAAGCCATTTGTCAGCTCTGACTCAGCAACATCAGTGCTGCAGCCATGAGCCCTTTAAGAATTTTCTGTACCATAATGCATCTGTCCCTTAGGTTACTTCAGATCTCATTTGCTGCCTTTGTGACCAGAAGTGTCTCCACATTGCTAAGTGCTCTAAGTCTATTTTTCTGAAAGTTTAGGCAAAATTTTACAGTAGTGAAAGGATAGATGGCCTAAACAAACATGTCTTACGTGGACCCACTTACACCCTGACATAGAAAAGGGTGGAAGCAGAGAGGCACAAACTGACAGAGGGTGGATAAATAGTGATGAGGAGGACTCCTACAGACTGCTAAGAGGTGATCTGTGTCTGGCACACAAGGCATCCTCCAACCCAATGCTGATGGATTTACTGTACATGAGGAAGTCAAATGGCATCAGAACTACTTGGTCTAGGGATCTAAACCTCTTCTGCAACATCAACAGAACTGACTGGAGAGACAGCTATATCTCACACAGGATACCTCTGTTCTGGAACATTCACATAAAGCAAAGCTCATCCCTGTCCATATGCAAACACAAATTAGGACTGTGGATGGGAAACAGAATATTTACCTCAGGGCTAACCCCAGTACCACTAACAGACAGAGGCAGCTTCTAAATGCTTTATCCTGTATATGGATCCCCTCAAATTACCTGTGGCATGATCTCAGTTATTCTCATTAGAGGTAATATATAATTATCGACCATGGGATGGGTGAGGCCAGTCTAACACCAAATGGGACCATTAATTCAAGCATCAAACATGAATACTGGCTAGGGTTAAAATGGCATGTAAGGGCAACTAGCCTAAAATTTACGTATGTACATATGAGGGCACCAATGAAACCTTCAGGTCACTTTACACCGGGTGACCTTTATCTCCCAGCCGACAGGCAGGGTTGGAGACTGCTGCAGATCCAAAAGCAGATATAAAAGTATCGTGGCCACCACCTCACTACTGTCCACCACAGCTGAAATTGTAGAAAATGAGAAAAAAATATATGAAAAAAATCCGTCCCTCAAAGGAAAAAAATGAAAGTAATACAGCAGATTAGCATGTGTATGATAGCTTACCAAAATGGTACATCCCAGACAGCAATACATTATATAATACCCACCACCTTAAAACCATCCTATATCTTAAATTTCTGCTGGTGCTTGAAAGTATAAAATAAACATTATTTAGTACAACATAATCCTGGGAAACATATGGCAATTACGTCAATGGCAGATTAGGCCAGTTAACAATGACAAAACCAAGTGCACAATGCTTACAATAATAAGGTGATTCTGTCTCCCTATACTTTGTCTCCCACTGGTGGACCAAGTTCTGGCATACCTCTCAAGTTTCCAGAGTTTTGCAGAATGTCCACATATTTGCCTCATATTTTTGGTCTGTTCCTCATAAATTTTCCAGTTTTCTGGCAAATCATTTAAGACTGAATTCACTAAAAATAGCAGACATTTGAGTTTCTGACTTCCAGTCATTCAGAAAATGCATGGTATCACAAAACCTTTTATTGTAGCAACTTTCTAAGTTCGTAAGAGCAATATTTAAAATTTGCCCTATATTTGGACGTTTGCCCCCCCCACATTATTTTTGGCTTTATCCAGATTTCTCCTGCTAAGACGTTGGGAGGGATGAGGTACGACTTAAAAAAAAGGAGAATAAACAATCAAGCGCTCATGATCAGTGGTGAAAGGGTAGAGAGGGTTAAGAGTATGAAATTATTGGGTGTACACATATCTAGTGATCATTCTTGGTCAGGAAACACCAGTCAGTTGGTCAAGAAAGTACACCAATGCCACCACATTTTGAGAAGGCAGAAGAAAGCAAAGATTCCTCCTCATATCCTCTCTACCTTCTACAGAGGAGCAATAGAGAGCATCCTCACCTGCAACTTCACAGTGTGGTTTGGAAGCTACACAGTTACAGATAAAAAGGCACTTATAGAGAGTGGTGAGGGTCACTGACAAGGTAAGGGTTCCAGTCTTCCATTGATACAACAACTCTAATCTGCAAGAAGCATCTGAAGGGCCATCAAACTAATACCGGACACCATGCATCCTGGGCATGGGCTGTTTAACCATCTGGCATTGGGCAAAAGATGCAGCATCCACTGCAGGACTACAAGATTCAAAAACAAATTCTACCCTACAGTTATTAGGCTTCTAAACTCAGGCACTAGTCCCGGGGGAAAGGACACAAAATAAGTTTCTATTTATGCAATATATCCTTACTGTATATGTATATATATATATATATATATATATATATATATATATATATATATATATATATATATATATATATATATATATATATATATATATATATATATATATATATATATATATATATATATATATATATATATATATATATATATATATATATATATATATATATATATATATATATATATATATATATATATATATATATATATATATATATATATATATATATATATATATATATATATATATATATATATATATATATATATATATATATATATATATATATATATATATATATATATATATATATATATAGACAGACATATATATATACATATATATATATATATATATATATATATATCTATATATCTATATATATATATCTATATCTATATATGTATATATGTGTATATCTATAGATATATATACATATACATATATATATATATATATATATATATATATATATATATATATATATATATATATATATATAGATATATATACATATACATATATAGATATATATACATATACATATATAGATATATATACATATACATATATATATATACATATACATATATAGATATATATATATATATATATATATATAGATATATATATATATACATATATATATATATATATAGAGAATATATATATAGATATATATATATATATCTATATATATATATATATATATATATATATATATATATATATATATATATATATATATATATATATATATATATATATATATATATATATATATATATCCTAGCCTATCTACAGCAAGCACAAGGGTGTTTCTTGCCCAGAAATTTTAGTTTATTGGCTGTTTGGGCAATTTTTTCCATTTCCTTCAACTTTCTGGTCTAAAAGTCCACGTTTACTCTTTTCCTGCCTTTCCTGTAACTAGTTCATAGGTTCATAGGTTCATAGTAGGCTATCTGCCCTAGGGCATTTATAAGCCTAGCCAGAGTGTGTTTGCTTTCGCCACCCATTTTAAATTAATTTTGCTATGCCTTTTTTTGAGGTTAGTATATTGTGCCTCTGTCTAACAGTGACACAGAAGTGATAGCCGGGGTAAACCTATGATCTCCCATCCACTCATCAAGATTCCTCTTGAAGAGAGTCAATGTGGGACTCTGCCTAACCTGGACTGGGATTTTATTCCAGAGTGAATGGAGCCTCTGGGTTATGAATCTGTCCCTCCAGCATGTCCTATTTATTTCAGTGCTGAGGTTCAAGTCTCTCAAGCGCGTAGCTCGATGGGATTTGGATTTTCTGAGGTGCAGCATGTCCATTAATTCCGGGTTGGACATGGCTTTATATGTCAGGCACAGATCGCCTCTGAACAGGCGGTATGCCACTGAGTAGAGCTGGAGTTTCTTTAACCGGGCAGCATATGGCATCTGTTTGAGCCCTTTGATCCTCTTGGTGAGGTACTTTTGGGGTCTTTCCAGTTGCTGCAGGTGTCTGGTAAGGTACATCCCAAAAGGGGCATTGTACTCAATTATGGGCCTGATGAGGGATGAGTAAAGAGGCACGATGACCTCCCTGATCTAGATGTGAATCCCTTCATGATTAGGTGGGCTATATAAAATGTTTTTCTAACCACTTTGGCCACGTGGTTGTCAAATGAGAGATTGCTATCAACTTGGGTCCCCAGGTCCCTAATGACTTCTTCTGTACTTAATGGATTACCACCTATGTGGTAATTTGTGGGCAGTTTGTTTTTGCCAAAGGGGATGACTATACACTTTTTGGCATTTAGCTTGAGGCCATGGCTCTGGCACCAGTTGTCTGTTTTCTATGAGGCCCTTTTGGAGGATGCTTGTGTCGGCTGGAGAGTTGATTATGGCGCCCAGTTTGCAGTCATCTGCGAACTTGGTCAGCCACAGTCCTTCCGTGTTGGCCTGTACCGCCGAGAAATATATACCGAACAAGAGAGGTCCCAGGACTGAGCCTTGTGGGACGCCACTTGTAGCTGGTTTGGAGTCTGACATGGCTCCAGCAATTCTAACCATGTGGGTTCTGTCCTTGAGCCAGTTTGTAACCCATCTAGTGACATAGGGGTTTATATTTAAGCTGGTGAGCTTATCTATAATGCCTGAGTGGGGTATTGTATCGAAGGCTTTTGCGAGGTCCAGGTAGGCTGTGTGGACCACCTTCCCCTCGTCAATGGCCTTGGTGACTGTTTCAAAGAAATCGACCAGGTTTAAGAGGCAGGATCTGCCCTTAACAAAGCCAAACTGGGTAGGATCCAGTGTCTGTAGGTCCCCAGTATCTTTATTTATGAGGTCCATGATGATCCTTTTCATAGCTTTGCAGAGCAAGCTAGTCAGGCTTATGGGGCGTTAGTTTCCAGGATCCGTTGAGGCACCACCTTTGTGGAGAGGGACCACTGTTGCTGTATGCCACTCTTTGGGTACATATCCTGTAGTAAGGCTAAGATTGAACAGTAGTTTTATGTTTGGGTTTAGCTCTTCTTGGAGTTCATGTAGGACGCAGCCTGGGACACCATCTGGTCCCATTGATGCTGTGTTTTTTGCTTTGGAGAGGGCAGCTCTTACCTGAGCATCTGAGATGTCAGGGGGGCAGCACTCTGTTGGGATAGATATTTGCCCTTTTGGTGGGGAGAGGGGGAGAAGTTTGCACTGAACCTGTCAGCTAGGATGTTGGCAATGTCTGTGGGCTCGGTGTATTTTTCGTCATTTTGGACTAATTCTGAGCATATCTGGGAATTCCCACCCAGGTTCCTAACATAACTAAAGAAAGCCTTGTGATTATCCTTAGTGTCCTGTGCAATTTTTCTCTCAAAGCTGGCCTTAGACGATTTTATGAGTGCCCGTAGTTTTTTGCTAATACTGATCAGAGATGCCTTCCCTTTTTGGGATTTTGCTCTATCATGTAGTAGCGTCCTCCTTCTATTGTATAGTTTGTTTATGGCTGGGGTCCACCAGACAGGACGTCTGCCTTTGGAGGATTGGGTCTTGGTTTTATTTGGGATTGCATGATCCATGCATTCCTGAAGGTGTTCATAGAATGCATTTATAAAGGATTCTGCGGTCTGGGCCATATTTTCCACAGGCCCGGGGTCTTTGAAGGATTTCGCCTCAGTTTTGAGGCGTGTGAAATTTGCTTTAGAGAAGTTTTTCACTGTGGTTTTCTGGGCAGGGGGTGGGGTCGGGATGTGAATATCCAGTGAGATTAGTTTATGGTCTGATCTTACCAGTGAGGGATACACTTCTGGTCTGGAGCATAGTGTCCCCATATTGGTGATCAGGTCCAGTATGTTTTCCCCTCTTGTGGGAGTGGTAACAAGTTGTTCCATAGCATTTGAGTTTATAAATTCTAGGAACCTTTGGGCTAGGGTGTTGGAGCTAGAGTAATGCTCCCAGTCTATGTTTGGGTAGTTGAAGTCGCCCAATATAATGGTGTTTGGAGAGACCTTCATATTTTCCAGTATTCTCAGGAAGGACAAGTGGGGTTCCTGTGTTTGGGAGGATGGTCTGTAGCAGGCTATAAACTGGAAGGCAGTTTTACCCACAGTTAATTGCACATGGATAGTCTCTGATGCTTCGTGCTGTGCCACCAACCTGGAGGTGTGGGTATCTTTGATGAATATTGATACTCCCCCTCCTTTTATGGTTTGGTCCAAGTTTTAGTGCCGAACAGCATGGTATGAGGTATAACCTGGTAGTGCTGGGGTGCTCTCGGGAGCCTTGAACCAGATTTCTGTTACTGCACAGATATCGATGTTCTCCATGCTAAGGAGAGTTTTGAGTGCGTGCATCTTGAGGTTTAGACTTCTGGCATTGAGTAGCATTACTCTTAGTTTCTTATCCCTTGTGATACCTATGGAGGTGGGTTTGTCTTTTGAGCCTTGCCTAAAAAAGGCACTATGGGGGTAGCAAGAGCCTTTGCAAATATCCGAAAGCCCAGGGGTGATAGGTGCAAGCCGTCCCTAGCGAAGCATCGTGGCTTGTCGAGCATGTCATCCCAGGCTGACAGGCATTGGATCCCCTTTGAATGACACCAACACTTAAGCCAATTGTTGAAATTGATCATCTTGTCTTCATATTGTGGCATCATTCTTGGTGAGGGTAAGATGCTACTCAAGGTCAGGGTCATACCGGCCTGGGCTACATGCTCAGAGAGCTCCTCTATGTCTCTTTTCATGTAGTCCAGGGAGGTACGTCTCAGGTCATTCACACCAGCATGGACAATGACTGAGTCATATTTGTACTTGCCTTGGAGTGACCTGAGTGCTTGTGTTATGTGGCGGATCCTAGCGCCCAACAGGCAGCTCACAGTGACCTTCTCCTTGTTCAGCCTGGTGAGCGGGACATCAGTGTGCCTGACGATAGAGTCACCTATTACAAGTGTATCAGGTGTGTTGTTTAGCCTTAAGGGCTGTGACTGTTCAGCACACTGGCTTTGTGAGCTATGTTGCACGTGTTTTGTTTTGGGGTAGCAGTTGCTTGGGTGTCTGATTTGGAGATCTCTGCTGCTTAGGCAGATTTTTATTTAGAGCCTCCGAATATGTTTTTGTGTGTTTATGTGTTTGGTTTGTTGTCGTGGTAGGTCTATGTGAGACTGGAATTGTAGTGAGTGTGGTTTCCTTCTCCTCCTGACTGGTTACGCCAGTACTGAGTTGAGAGAGCTTAGCCTCCAGTTTGGCTATATGGTTGCATCTCTCACATGTGTTGGAATTTGTTGGGAGGAGGAGAGGGTTGTCTATGTACATGAGGCAGTTGTAACATTGCCTCAAGATTCCCAGATTCACCAGCTGGACCGGAGAGGAGATTGACAACTGACCTTTGGACATGCTAGAATAGTCTAGTCCAAATA
Source organism: Protopterus annectens (assembly GCF_019279795.1). Lineage (NCBI taxonomy): Eukaryota > Metazoa > Chordata > Ceratodontiformes > Protopteridae > Protopterus > Protopterus annectens. The sequence continues at coordinate 1,054,919,316 of NC_056726.1, read as the reverse complement.
CAGATTTGTTGTATCCAGGACTGTATGTAAGCTTCTGAGCCCCACAAGCCTTTTTGTGCTAGAGGGGAAGTCTTCTAAATTATCAGTGGGAGTGGTAAGCATTAGCTAGCCTATCTACCACAAGAGGAGTGGTTTCTGGCCCAGAATTTGTAGTTTATTGGCTGATTGGGTATATTTTTCACCTCTTTCAAATTTCTGGTTTAAAAGCCTGTGTTTGTGCTTTTTCCCACCTTTCCTGCAACCAGTCTAGTCCAGATACAGATTTGCTGTATCCAGGACTGTTTGTAAGCTTCTGAGAGGTGCCAAAGTCTGCTCTTTAGTTTTCCCTTAGATCTGCTAGTTTTCTCCTCTCCTGCTCTTTTATAGCTTATTAGTCTAGCACTTTACCATACCAGACTTCTTGTAGCAATTATTGTAGCAGACAAAAGTGCTACCAGCACTAAACGTTCTACAAGGAAACAGCTCCAGTACTTATTAACACCTACCTCTCCAGGCATGTCTAAAGGTCAGTTTTGGTGCTTTCTTCTATTAACCTGGTGAACTTGGTCATCCCGAGGCAATGTAGCAACTGCCTCATGTACACCAACAACCCTCTCCTCTTACCTCCACACTCAGACTTGCGAGAGATGCACTTATATATCAAAACTGGAAGCCACAAACTCTCCAGCCAAGACCGGAATAGCTGGTCAAGAGGAGAAGGGTAACACTTGCACCACACCACATGGAACACATAGTCTTCCAGCACACACACCAGCACTATTTTCACATAAAAATACAAACTACACACCCACCTTCGTGGAGGCTCTCAATAAAAATCTACCCAAACAGCAGAGACCTCCAAGGCAGAAACGAACTCGACCACCACAACACAACATTAATCATGAGACACGTAACTCTCCTAAACAGTGTGCCACTCAACCAAAGCCCCTAAGGCAAAACATCATGCCCAGCACACTAGTCATAGGTGACTCAATAGTGAGGCAAACTGATGTCCCACTCACTAGGTTGAATAAGGAGAAAGCAACAGTCAGCTGCCTGTCAGGTGCCAGGATCCACCACATAATGCTTGCACTCAGGTCCCTCAACAACAGGTACAAATATGACTCTGTCATTGCACACATGAGTGTGAATGACCTGAGATGTACCTCCCTGGACTACATGAAAAGAGACATAGAGGAGCTCTCAGATTAGGTAGCCCTGAGCAGCATCCTACCATCACAGCAGAATAAACAAGGATGAAGTACCTCACAGAGAAATAGTAAAATCCAGTAACGAACTCACAAGGTAACACCAAGGTGAAGACACAGTTCTTTATTCCAACAAATAAAAAGTAAAAAATAGTGAGCGCTTTCGCGTTCATAAAAGAATGCTGCTTCAGACATCACCCAGAATGATACCGCAGTACAAGCAGAAAATGATTGATTTCAACAACTGGCTAAGTTTCTGGTGTCATTCTATGTGGATGCAGTATCTGTCTGCCTGGGATGACATGATTGACAGACCTCAGTGCTTTGCCAGAGATGGCCAGCATCTGTCAGCCCTGGGCTTCCATATACTGGCCAAGGCTCTTGCCATCCCTATAGTGCCTTTTTTATGTGGTGTTCCAAAGACCAAATTACCACCTTAACAGCTACAACCAAATGCAGTCTGAGGGTCACGCTGCTCAACACTAGAGGTCTAAATCTCAAAATGCACTCGCTCAAAGCATTCCTTAAAATGGAGAACATTGACATTTGTGCTGTAAGAGATACCTGATTCAAGGCAGCAGAAAGCATCCCTGCACTACCAGGGTATAACTCATTCCACACCTTTTGGCCCCAGAACTTGGACCAAAGCTCCAAAGGTGGTGGTGTTTCCATAATCATAAAGGATGTGCACACCTCCAGACTGGTAGCCCAACATAACGCATCAGAGATACTTCAGGTGCAGCTAACATTGGGTAGGACAGTGATTCAGGACGTAGCCTGTTATAGTACACTTCACGTTCCTAAGCACACTGGAGAATATTAGGGTCCAACCTAACACTCTTATACTGGGTGACTTCAGCTACCCCTCCATTAACTGGGAAAACTACTCATGTACCAATACACTTGCCCAATGTTTCCTGGAATTCATTAATTCCAATGCCCTGGACCAGTTCATTCTTACCACCACTAGAGGTGGCAACATCCTTGACCTGGTCATTACTAATATGGGGGACCATTGCTCTACACCAATAGTCAACTCTTCCCTGGTTAGATACGACCACAAAATAATCACCTTGGAAATCCACCACCCCTCCTACAAAGGTAACCACCATGAAAAACTTCTTCAAAGCTAACTTTGGGCTCCTAAAAACAGAGATGGCTAACTTCACAGCACCCATGCAAATGAAGAATAGTTGCATGGCCACCAAATCATACACTAGTGTACTGTGCGAACATGTACACAAATGCATGTATTTCATCATACCAAATAGAACCAAGATGCTCTCCTCCAAAAAAAGGAAGCCAATCTGGTGGTCCCCTGCCATAAACAAACTACAACAGAAGGAGGAAGCTGATGCAGAATAAGATGAAGTCTCAAGACTGGAAAAACTCCCTTATCAGCCTCAACAAAAAAGTTGAGATCCCTCATTAAATCCTCTAAAGCTATCTATGAAAACAAAATTGTAGCTGATTAGTAAAGACAACCACAAGGCCTTCTATAATTATGTAAAGAATCTCCATGGCAATAACCAGATCTGCTCTGAGCTACTGCACAGTGGTACTTCCTATTCCGAGCCAACAGATATTGCCAATATCCAGTGCCAAATTTACCCCTCCCCACCAAGTACCAATCAAAATGCCAGTAGATTGCCAGGCACCCAGTATTACTGCTGTACTGATTAAAACAGCACTGTCCAAGGCTAGAAATACAGTTTCTATGGGACCTGACAATATCCCTGGTTGTGTTCTGCATGAACTACAGAGTGAACTGGCACCTCACCTGTATGCTCTGTTCAATCACAGCCTCACCTAAGGCTTTGTCCCTACCAAATGGCACACTGTTATAGTCATCCCTCCCCACAAAGGAGGAGCGACTACAGACCCTAGGAAATATCGCTCCATTAGCCTGACAAGTCTGATATGCAAAGCTATGGAGCACATCATCATGGACCTAATAAACAAGGATATAGGGAATCTCCAAACTCTGGATCCCACACAGTTTGGTTTTGTGAAGGGCAGATCATGCCTGCTCAACTTGGTCGACTTGTTTGAGTCAGTCACCAGAGCTGTGGATGAAGGAAAGGTGGTTCATACAGCAAGGTGGTTCATACAGCCTACCTTGATCTGGCCAAGGCCTTTGACACCATTCCCCACTCAGGAATCATAGAAAAACTCACTAAGCTAGGCATCAACCCCTATATCACTAGGTGGGTTGCAAACTGGCTCAGAGATAGAACCCACAGTGTGAAAGTAGCTGACTCCAAGTCAGCCTGCCGACCAGTCACGAGTGGAGTCCCACAGGGATCGGTCCTAGGTCCTCTCCTGTTTAGTATCTACTTTTCAAAAGTCCAGGCCAACACGAAGTGATGCTGGCTGACAAAGTTTGCAGATGATTGCACGTTGGGAGCTATTATTAACTCCCTGAGTGATGTTGACATCCTACAGAAAGGCCTCACTGAGACCATCAATTGGTGTCAGAACCATGGCCTTAAGCTCAATGCCAAAAAATGTGTCATCATCCCCCTTGGGAAAAACCCAGTTCCCTTGAATTACCACATTGATGGTAGCCCACTGAACACAGAAGGCATTATAAGAGATCTGGGAACTCAAGTTGACAGCAACCTCTCTTTTGACCACCACATCGCCACTGTGGTCAGAAAGTGCTTCTATGTGGCACATCTCATTACTAAGGGTTTTGCATCCAGTAAGAACGAGGCCTTTGTCTCCATCTACTCTTCCCTCATTAGGCCAGTCATCGAGTACAATGCCCCATTTGGCATGTACCTCACTAGACACCTGCACAACTGGAGAGGCCACAAAAGTACCTCACAGAGAGGATTCTAGGCCTTAAACACTTGTCCTATATGGACAGACTCAAAAAATTGCAACTATTCTCTGTCTCATATCGCCTACTTAGAGGCGATCACTACCTGACTTACAAAGCCATGTCTGACCCAGTACTATTAGAAATGCTACATCTAAAGAAATCCCAATCCCTCCATACCACATGCTTTAGACACCTCAACCTCATTACCACAATCAACAGAACATGCTGGAGGGACAGGTTCATAACCCAGAGACTGCCTAGGCTATGGAATAGACTTCCCATACATGTCAAACAGAGCACCTCACTGGCCCTCTTCAAGAGAAACCTTGATGAGTGGATGGGAAATAGAAAATTCACCCCGGAGATCACTCTGAACATATATATATATATATATATATATATATATATATATATATATATATTGGTAAGTAAATGAAATATTTATTTATTATATCCATAGGCGGAAACTAGTTCAGAAAAAAGCAAATCCCAAGAAGGAAAGACATCCCTAATCAGTATCAGTAAGAAACTAAGGTCCCTCATAAAATCATCCAAGGCTAACTTCAAAAGAATTATAGCCAAGGATTCGAAAGATAACCACAAAGCCTTCTTTAGCTATGTTAAGAATCTAAGTGGCAACTCGCAGATATGCTCTGAGATAGTGCAAAATAGCACAAAATATACTGAACCTACAGACAGATTCAGTGCAAACTTCACCTCCCTCTCACCTTCAAAAGGGCCCACAACAATACCGGAAAAGTGTAGTGTCCCGGAAATCACAGAAGCACAGGTGAAAACAGCCCTTTCAAAAGCCAAAAACACAGCATCAATGGGGCCAGATGGTGTCTTAGGCTGCATCTTGCACGAACTACAGAACAAACTAACCCCCCACCTAAACATGCTGTTCAACCTCAGCCTCTCCACAGGTTACGTGCCCATAGAATGGCACACAGCAATGGTTATTCCGCTTCACAAAGGAGGGGCCACAACTGACCCTGGTAACTATTGCCCCATAAGCCTGACTAGCCTGGTCTGCAAGGCTATGGAGCGCATCATCATGGAACTCATTAGCAAAGACACTGGGACCCTCCAAACGACCCGACCCAGTTCTGCTTTGTTAAGGGCAGATCATGCCTACTAAACTTGGTTGACTTCTTCGAGACAGTTACCAAGGCCATAGATGAGTGAAATGTGGTTCACACAGCCTACCTTGATCTCGCCAAGGTGTTCAACACCATTCCTCACTCAGGTATTATAGAAAAACTCACCAGCCTGAACATAAACCCCTGCGTCACAAGATGGGTTGCCAACTGGCTTACAGACAGAACTCACACTGTAAGAATAGCAGGTGCCAGGTCTGACTCTAAATCAGTCACAAGTGGTGTCCTACAAGGCTCGGTTCTGGGACCCCTACTGTTTGGCATATATTTCTCAGAAGTACAGGCAAACACAGGAGGACTATGGCTAACCAAGTTCGCTGATGACTGCAAACTGGGAGCCATAATTGACTCTCCGGCTGACATGGACATCCTCCAAAAAGGCCTTACTGAGACAGACACCTGGTGTCAAAGTCATGGCCTCAAGCTAAATGCCAAAAAATGCATAATCATCCCGTTTGGGAAAAAGAAAACACCCACGAATTACCACATAGGCGGCAGCCCTCGTAATGCAGAAGAGGTAATAAGAGATCTGGGGACCCAGGTAGATAGTAATCTCTCCTTTGACAATCATATTGCCAAAGTAGTTAAGAAATCCTTCTATGTGACCCATCTAATTACTAAGGGGTTCGCATCTAGAAATAAAGAGGTTATAGTGCCCCTCTATTCCTCACTCATCAGACCCATCATAGAGTACAATGCCCCATTTGGGATGTACCTCACAAGACACTTCCAGCAGCTTGAAAGACCACAAAAGCACCTCACCAAGAGGATTACTGGCCTCAAACATATGTCCTATGCAGCCCAACTGAAAAAACTCTGTCTGTACTCAGTGGCATATCGCTTATTCAGATGTGATCTCTGCCTGACTTACAAAGCCATGTCCAACTCAGAATTGATTGACATGCTCCACCTAAAGAAATCCAAGTGACTGCGAGCCATGCGCTCTAGTGAGCTAAACCTCACCACAACAATAAATAGAACATGCTGGAGCGATAGATTTCTGTCACAGAGACTCCCCATGCTTTGGAACAAAATTCCTAACTACATTAGGCAGAACCCCTCACTAACACTCTTCAAGAGAAGCCGTGACGATGGATAACAGAAAATACACCCCTGGGATCACTTCATTGGCTCTGCTTGACAGAGGCTCAGTTAATTAATCAATGGGGCGGCAAAAGCTGACACACTCTGGCTAGGCTTATAAATGCCCTCGGGCAGATAGCCTAGTACCTACCTATGAACCTATGAACCGTAGTGAGTCTTATTTAACCCACTCAAGTTCAATATTAGACAAATAACTTACTCATTGTTCAATCTGTAGTGTGTTTTGTATGACTTTAAATGGGGTGGTTAATTTAACTTGGGGGAGGGTATTTATTTTCATTTTGAGTGTTGGCAAATGTCTTTGCTCTTTTTTACATGTACTCTGGGTAGAATTGGATTTGTTAGTTATGTTTATTCCTCTACTACTACTTTCCTTTCCTTTGTAATCTCACGAATTGAGCTGATGCATGAGATTTCATTTAGGCTACGTGTGTGTATTTCTAAATGTCAATAAAGTTTACTTTGACTTTTTCTCAGACAAATTCAATTGCATTTCTTTCAGCATCTCCTGCACCCTGCAACATGCACAAATGTTCAACCACTCCTGTAGGCACTTTAAGTATTTGACACATTGCATATTCAACAAATTGATAGAAAGTCATGGTAAAAAAATAGCATTTAGAAGTTTGAGCATACAGAAGACTTACCTCCTTAGATACTGAACACACAAAACATGGAGAAAGGAAAGCTTTTTGCTTTCCTGATCTTCACATGAAAACGTCCTGTAACACTAGCCTTAAATCCACCTGAATAGTGACAGCATTACAAGTTAAGTTGTTGGATTATTGTTGTGGAGGGGGCAGCATTAGGGTTAGGGTTAGTACCCATTACTAAGGTGGGCAGGGTGCCCCTCCACCATCTTAGTAATGGGTGCTACCCCTAACCCTAAGTATCACTGATGACCTTTTTAAGGTCCCATAATCAGCCACATTCAACTCTGCAGCTAGACCGGATGGACTAAGTTCCTAAGCAATGTAACTGAACAGCTAGTCCCCTGTTGAACTGATTAACTCAAAAGAACATTGGAATCTGGTATTGTGGAAAGGGCATTTGTGATACCCATTCTTTAGGGTACTTTCAGTTTTTCTGCTGTCACTTCTAGGGATATAAGCTTAAAGTGTATCATGGGGAAGTATTTCCAGAGATCTGTTTGTCAACTATTGCCATCTTTGGTCAAGCAATGGTTAGACATCCATCAGGATGTGTTTTCTGAAGGGTGTTCATATCTAACAAACCAGAATAGTCTCCACTTAAACATCATGAAGTCTTTAGATCAAGAATTAGCAATGAATGTTGTTTACCTAGATTTTGCTAGGGCTTTTGATATCTTGCCTCACGATGAGATAATAAGTAGTATGCAATAAGTGAATATTAATGATTACATATCTCGAAAATGATACCACTGCTGTGGAACACACTCTACATCCACATAAAACAAAGTTCATGCCTGTTAAACTTAATTAGTTGCTCATTCAAGTTAAACTTAGATCTATAGACTGGAAACAAAAGATCTTCCCCAGGACTGTTCCCTATACTACTAATGGGCAGAGAAATCTCCAAAATGCTTTATCCCATTCATGTGTCCCCTCTAGGGTTGCCACCTTTCATCGTGGCTAAAAGCGGAGTAAGGCCACACCCCTCGTGTCATCAGTAACCCTGCCCATCCCAACCCTCTCCACCCACATTCCACCCATTTTGAGATGTCGTGATGACATCACTCAGCAAGGAATGCCCTCTTTTTCCATTCCTGCTGCCTGCGTTTGGCTGATTTACTATGCTTTTCTGTAAAAAAAGCATAGTAAATCAGCCAATTTACAAACTCCAATAGTCTGTTTCCTTTTTGAAAAAGAGTCTGTACAGTGTTTTCCGGACTACCGGAGAATCAGTTTGATTTCCGGATAGTCCAGAAAAAAAATGGAGAGGTGGCAACCCTAGCCCCTCAAATTATCTGTGCTATGTTCCCAGTTTTTTTCATAAAGGGTAATATATAATTATCAGCCATGGGATGAGTTAGGTTAATCTTTAACCAAATGGGATAGATTAATTCAAGCGCTGAGAGTGAAACCGGCTAGGATTAAAATGATGCAAATGTGCAACTAGCCTAGTACTTACCTATGAACCTATTAACTCTTACTTTACATGACAGGAAGCTAATTGGCTTAATTATAGGTGCTGTAATTTCCAGTACAAAAGAAAGAAGAATAGAAATTCCACAGGGGTCATTGTAGGACCCCCTTGCTGTTTCTGAGATTTATCTCTAAGCTCCCTACTCAATAGAATATTTGGCTTAACAAATTCGCTGTTGGCATCAAAATCAGTGTGGAGACAAATTATTGACCAAAGTACTCTGAAAGAGTTTCTAGACACACATTATATGACTCATCTGATGCAAAGCAAATGCTATTTAATGTCAAAAATGCCGCATGGTCTAGCAGTTTGCTAACAATAAGTTTAGCTATCCATATGCCTTGAAGAATTGTATATTGAATTTGACTACTGTCAACAGTGCTAGGCTTCAGGCGGTTTTGGCTGATTCAAGTCTCAAATTTCAAGATCATCTAAAAAACTGTAAAAAGAAAATCTTATTGAACAATTAATGATTTTTGTTGCATTTCTAGAAGGGATAAAAGAGTCTTGATGCCTGCATGTAAGTCCTTATTAGACTGATCTTAGAATAGCATGGGCCATTCTGTCTGTATGACATGTTCTGCAAATGAAAGCTTGAGAGGGTTCCAGAAAACCTTTATCAAGCAGGTTTCAAAGATATCTCTACAGTTAAGCATCTCACCGTCAGGAAGACTTGAACATGTAACACTATAGGGCATAGAGTACTAAGGGGAAGTCGTATTTTGGTCTTTAAATGCCATTTTCAAGATTGAATTCAAATTTATTTAGGCTTTTTTTTTTGACAAAACAATATTACACTATTATATTTTATAACATAAAATATATTGAATTATAGTATATTATAATGTATTATATTATATTATATGTTATAGTATTATATTTTTATTATTAAAACACAAACACACACATGTATCATCAACAAAGCACAATAAAGACAACATGTCATCAGCCAGTACCATTGCACAACAAATCACATAATTAGGTCTGAAACTCCCACCTGAAACTAGTCAAAGAGGGGCAGTTTGAAAATCATGGAGGTACCAATTTCTGCAGGTGAAGGTGCTTGATAATAAATAGGTGAAAAGCCTGAAGTTTCCAAATTTATCTGAGGAATTGCCTCTATGCTGAGACCTATACTTAGACAATACCAAGTACTCACTGGAAATGATAGTCTTTTTAGTAACTCTATCCCAGTTAGGAACCTCCATTCAGAAGTTTTTGTTGTAGAAGACAAGAGGTAGATTGCAGAACACTTTACCTATTTTATAATGAAAGTTGAGAGGCTGGAACTTTATAAAACCTCTTGAATGAATGCTGATGTTAGGGTGCTCAATTCTGATTTATACAGCTGCAAACTCTTAAAACTGGCTTTCATTAGGCCCTGAGTTTGATTCAGTTCACATGACACTGAACATTGAACATAGAAGATGTAGCCCGATGAAGGCTGGTAATGTAGGGATTTCAGAGATCACATTCAGATGATTGTGAAACTTGATTGCCAGGTTGTGATAAAAAAATGCAACTAAAGCATGAGAAACAGTGAATGCCACTAGTGTGCATGAATTTAAACCTCTGCTTCTGAAATATTGTTTACAAAAAGTGGTTTTGCCAGCCCATGCCTCAGATGAACTAACTGTGAGGAAACATTTATAGATGAAAATACTGCTTAATGTATAATGTACAGTGATTAATTGCCTATGTTATCAACAGAGTCTGCATCTTCCTCCTCCCTTTTTACAGGAATGTTTATTTGAGCACTCTGGATGTGAAAGGTTGTTTGATGTGCCTATCTGAAACACAGCATTCCCCCTTCACATTCCAGGTCTACCCTTTGTATTCCTCTTCTGTCCTTCTGTAGTGGACTAGTATGTAGTGTTACTCTATATGAAATGTCACTTAGTCATGAACATTTCTACCAGTTTCAAGGAAGAGTAGAGTTTAAAAAATCTAAATTCACTGTGGTTCTCTAAGCTGTAGTGTTTTCATTGTCTTCGTTTTGATAGTAAGCTGATGGTTTAGACTCTCATTCGATATTTTGTGTACAGTCAGTATGATAAGAGTTTCAGAAAATTATAATACATGCCATGGTTTAGAAGGATGTAGGAAAACTGCAGCTGCATATGAATACAGTTTAATATTATATGCTTTAGTATGGCACATTGAATAAAACGTACAATGCACTAAGGAAAGGCATTTGACTAGAACAATATCTTGCTAGTTCTCCAGCACTGTATGGATTGTAAACATGGTTGTAGCTAAGATTTTTGGTATTATACACTGGTCATCAGAATGTAGCATCCCACCCCACAAAAGTATTCTATCCCCACCTTTTGCCTACAAGTAGCCTGTTAAGTTGTGCTGTTCTTTGTGCCCTACATTTTCTTAGGGCTTACATTATGTGTCATATGTGGTCTGATATTCAAACAGGGGACACTGAGGTTTTATTTTTTTTATTATAGAAACTATAACTGACTGGCCAAACCAGTATTGATTCAACTGGTTTGGTGGTAAAATGAACAATGAGATCACCATTGCTTGTGTATAGCTCAGCATACATAACTACAAGAAACAGTTGTATTTGTTTTGTATCTCTGTGGTCACTGTAAATGTTAAAAGCAAAATAGTATATGCATCAAGGAATATGAACATTTTTTGTGATAACTGCAGACAGATGGACAAGTGAAAGGAAAGCTTCAGGGCTGAGGGCCCGGATTCATTACCCAGTGTGGTATCCCTTTTTGTCTATCATCTGGCTCTGATTGTATGACATGCAGATGTCTGCATAAATGTCCTAAACAGATAAAATATGTGCCTCTTAAACCCATTGTACAGTACTTAAGTTCATTAATTATGAATGTCCAATTAAAATATTGGTCTAATTATATAAATTAAAATATGCATTTTTGGCATACAAAACCTGCTCTAAAAGTGTATAGAAAGTGGTGGAATCACAAAGTCAATAGGCTGTATAACAGGAGGAAGAAAATCATGGCAAAAATTAGGAGGTGCAGCACTCAGCTGGATAAAAGCACCCTCATCAACCTCTGTACCCATGAACTACCACATAGGCGGTAGTCTACTTAACACAGAATGTGTGATAAGAGACCTTGGGACCCAGGTGGACAGTAGTCTCTCCTTTGATAGTCACATCACCACAGTAGTCAGGAAGTCCTTCTACGTGGCACACCTCATCATAAAAGGGTTCTCACCCAGGAAAAAAGAGGTCATTGTTCCCCTCTACTCGACACTCATTAGACCCATTATAGAGTACAACACCCCTTTTGGAATGTACCTCACAAGACATCTGCAGCAGCTGGAAAGGCCACAGAAGTATCTCACAAAGAGGATTACTGGCCTCAAACAAATGCCCTACACTGACCGTCTCCAAAAACTCCAGCTTTACTCTGTAGCATATTACCTACTCCGAGGTGATCTCTGCCTAACATGTAAAGCTATGTCAAACCCAGAGCTGTTGGACAGGTTACACGTAAAGAAATCCCAATCCCTCTGAGCTACACGCTCTAGGGACCTAAACCTTGTCACCACAATAAACAGGACATGCTGGAGGGATAGATTCCTGTCCCAGAGACTTCCCATACTCTGGGACAGGCTACCCATCTATGTCAAGCAAAGTTCTTCATTAGCACTCTTCAAGAAAACTCTTGATGAGTGGATGGGAAATAGGAAATACACCCCGGGGATCACTTCTGTGTCTCTGCTCGACAGTGGCACAGGAAAATAACTTTCTTAAGTGGCATAAGTCAGGGAACCTTGTTGGTTAGACTTAGGTAGGCCCTTGGGCCGATAGCCTAGTACCTACCTATGAACCTATGAATAAACAAACAACTCAGAGGACAGATAAAGTCTCTCAAAGCCACATTTGAGGTAAGTTGGTCTCCCAGGCCAAGGACAACCACAAATCATTCTTTAGCTATGTCCACAACCTCAAAAGCAATACACAATTGTGTGCAGACCTCATTGTAAATGGAGCCACCTATAATGAGTAGGAAGACAAAGCAAACTTCCTGCCTGATAAATTCAGCTTCAGCTTTACCCCTCTCTCCCCCTCGACCTTCCCTCAGGAAATATCAAATATAACTCCTCCTACTATTCCTAGGGAACAGGTCCTTAATGCTCTCTCTAAGACCAATAACACTGCATCAATGGGTCCAGACAATATCCCAGGATGCCTTTTAAATAGCATGAAACATGACTTATCAGAGCCTCTGGAATTACTGCTTAACTGTAGCCTCCAAACAGGTTTTGTGTCTCATGAATGGAAAAAGACAACCATTTTCCCTCTGCACAAAAGTGGGCCATCTACAGACCCTGGAAACTACAGACCCATAAGTCTCACTAGTCTTATATGCAAAGCCATGAAAAGAATTATCATGGAGATGATCAACAGAGATATACTAAACCTTCAGACACTGGACCCAACCCAGTTTGGTTTTGTCAAGGGCAGATCATAACTATTCAACCTGGTGGACCTCTTTGAGAAGGTTACCAAAGCAATGGATGAGGGCAAAATTGTTCACACTTCCTACCTTGATCTGGCCAAAGCATTTGACACAATACCCCACTCGGGCATTGTTGACAAACTCAAGAGGTTAGGTACAAACCCTATGTCACCCAGTGGATAGCCAAGTGGCTCACAGACAGGACCCAGGAAGTTAGAATCGAGGAGTTCACCTCTACAAAGATGCCAGTCACAAGTGGAGTCCCTCAAGGATCGGTCCTTGGACTGTTGCTTTTAGGCAGTTACTTTTCAGAAGTCAAGGCCAATGTTAGTGGTCTCTGACTAACTAAAGTTGCAGATAATTACAAATTAGAAGCTGTCATTGAATCTCACACTGACACAGATGTTCTCCAGGAGGGGCTGACATAGACAAACAAGTGGTGTTAGAGCCATGGACTAAAACTAAATCCCAAGAAATGCATAATAGTATCCTTTGGGAAGTTATCCATCCCTGGTAACTATCATATCGACAACACACCCCTTAGAGATGAATCAGTAGTCAGGGACTTAGGGACACACATATATAATAATCTTGCCTTTCACCATCATGTGTCTACAGTAGTGAGCAAATCATTCTATATTGCACAACTTATAAACAAAGGTATGGCATCTAAGTCTAAGGAAATCATTGTTCCACTGTATTCGGCATTCATGAGACCTATCATTGAGTACAATGCCCCCTTTGGTATGTACCTAACTAGGCATCTCCACCAACTGGAATATCCATAGAGATTCCTCACTAAAAGAATACAGGGCATAAGCAAAATGTCCTATGCAGACTGCCTCAAGGCCCTTTCCCTGTATTCTGTCCCCTACAGGCTTTTGAGGCGAGATCTATGCCTGGCATATGGGGCATTGTCAGACCCCACTCTGATGGACCTCCTGCATATCCACAAAACAAACAGCACCAGAACTACCCGTTCTAAAGACTTAAACCTTGCCTGTGATATTAATAGGTCCTACTGGAGAGATAGGTATGTATCCCAGAGACTACCATGTCACAAACAGACTCCCCATCCATGTGAAGAAGAGTTCCTCCCTAGCCGAATTCAAATGCAACTTGGACAATTGGATGGGAAACCGGAAATCCATCCCTGGTTTGGCACCTATATCTCTAATAGACACAGGTAACCTGTAAATGATTCATCTTCCAAACCCCTTATCAAGCGTATCAGAACTTGTCAGAGATTTGGGATGCATGGCTGGGCTTAAAAAGGCCTTTGTGGTCATTAGACTAGTAAACACCTATGAACTTATGAATCTATAAGTATAATAAATAACTCCAGTTCACTTGACTGTTTAAATCTATTTTAAAATCAGTCTAGATTTATAACAGTTATTGTCCATTATTTCCTCTGGGTTGTTGCTGCAAACAAATCAATGCATTTCATGACTTGAACAATGTTTGCATAAACAATATTAGTAAATAAAGCAAATACAGTAGGAGACATATGTTATCCTTCTCTTATATGTTCTCAAACCTAGTTTGATCCTTCTGACTGACTTGCCTACATACCAAAGTGAAAGAACACAGCTATAGGATATCTACAAGATATGGCATACACTACTATACTTTATTTTCAGCTCATAAAAAGATGTATTGTCAAGACATTAGCACAATATATCTCTTACAGTCCTTAAATTAACAGTTCATCCCTAATTTTGCTTGACAGTTTTGCTCTGTCCCTCATATAATATTTGATTTTCTGATAAATCATTGAGGATCACAGTCAGTCTGTATTAAATCATTGATGATCACAGTCAGTCTTTAATAAATCATTGAGGATCACAGTCTATAATACATCATTAAGGATCACAGTCAGTCTTTAATAAATCATTGAGGATCGCAGTCAGTCTGTAATATATCACTGAGGATCACAGTCAGTCTTTAATGAATCATTGAGGATCACAGTCAGTCTTTAATAAATCATTGAGTATCACATTCAGTCTATAATAAATCATTGAAGATCATAGTCAGTCTTTAATTCCACACACTAGAGTTTTGTACTTCTTCTTCAGAAAAATGCATGTTTAAGCAAAACATGCTCTTTTATCCTAAGTGAGTCAGAATAATATTTAAAAATACCCCTGATTTGGGGATTTGGTCCTCAATTATTATTTTGGTTTTGTCCCTGATTCTTAACCAAAACATTGAGTACTGCTGTTAGTTTGGTTAGTGACTTGATGTCACATTTCTGTTAAACTAATGGCATACAAAATTCTAAGTGTTTTTAAATCACCAGTTTGTGTCTTTTAGACTGCTGCTCATGTCGGTTACTAACTGAGGAAAATTATACAGGATAAACAGTCCATTAAATGCTCTTTTTAATAAAGTAATATTGCAGCAATTATTATAGTCCCAAATCTATCAGGCAAAAATTGATGGTATTAACAACTGATGGATTAATAATCAATATTAAGACAGCTTTATTGTTAGAACTTCAGGAACTTCAAGTTATTTGTTTTGGCTTGAGTGGTGTTAGACGGTAGTGGAAGAGATATTGAATCTCCTTTCAGTGAATGAGTATCACACATGTTTGTGTTACTGTTACTGTATTGATTTCTCCAAGCACTCACCACCACCTTTTAAAAGGGAATTCACATAATGTAGACTCTTTTTATTGTGAACAGTAAATGATCATCACAGTAATGCATTCCAATTGACCACAATTATAGGTTCATAGGTTCATAGTTAGGTACTAGGCTATTGGCCCGAGGGCCAAAGTAAGCCTAGCCAACAGTGCATTGGCTTTTGCCAACCATGTAGTGTTAAATTCCTACCCCTCTATCGAGCAGAGCCCCAGACATGATCCCAGGGGTGAATTTCCTATCAACCATCCACTTATCAAGGTTTTTCTTGAAGAGTTCTAATGATGACCTCTACTTGATGTAGATGGGAATTTTGTTCCAGAGCATGGGAAGTCTCTGGGACAAGAATCTATCCCTCCAGCATGTCCAATTCATTGTTGTGGTGAGGTTTAGGTCCCTAGAGCGTGTAGCTCGGGAGATTGGGATTTCTTTAAGTGGAGCATGTCCATCAGTTCTGGGTTTGACATAGCTTTGTATGTCAGATGCAGGTCTCCTCGGAGTAAGTGGCATGCAACCAAGTACAGCTGGAGTTTCTTGAGCCGATTGACATAGGGCAACTGTTTGAGGCCAGCAATCCTCTTGGTGAGGTATTTTTGGGGCCTCTCCAGTTGTTGTAGGTGTCTTGTGAGGTACATCCTAAACGGGGCATTGTATTCAATGAGGGGTCTGATAAGAGATGAGTAGAGGGGGATGATGACTTCCTTTTTTCTAGATGTGAACCCTTTTGTGATTAGGTGGGCCACGTAGAAGGATTTTCTGACCACTGTGATAATGTGGTTATCAAAGGAGAGGTTAATCTCCACTTGGGTCCCAAGGTCTCTTATCACACTTTCTGTGTTAAGTGAACATCCCCCTATGTGGTAATTAATGGGTACCGTGTTTTTACCAAAGGGGATAACAATGCACTTTTTGGCATTTAGCTCGAGGCCATGATTTTGGCACCAGGTGTCTGTTTCAGTGAGGCCCTTTTGCGGGATGTCTACATCGGCAGGGGAATCGATAATGGCACCCAGTTTTCAATCATCTATGAACATGGTTAGCCATATACCCTCGGTGTTCGCTTGCACTTCGGAGAAGTATATTCCGAACAGGAGAGGTCCAAAGATTGAACCCTTTGGTACTGTACTTGTCACTGGTTTGGAGTCGATTCTGGAATCTGCAACTCTCACTGTGTGGGTTCTGTCCATGAGCCATTTGGCCACCCATCTTGTGACATAAGGGTTTATGTTAAGGTTGATGAGTTTATCTATGATTCCTGAATGGGGGATAGAGCCGATGGCTTTAGGGAGGTCCAAGTAGGCTGTGTGGACTACCATGCCCTCATCTATGGCCTTGGTAACTGTTTCAAAAAAGTCTACCAGGTTTAGGAGACATGATCTACCCTTCACAAATCTGAATTTGGTAGCATCCAAAGTTTGGAGGTTACCAATGTCTTCATTTATGAGTTCCATGATGATATGCTCAATGGCCTTGCAGACCAGGCTTGTCAGACTAATAGGTTGATAGTTCCCGGGGTCTATTAGATAATACATTTATTCTAGATAAGCTATAGAGACTGTCTTTTCAAATGTCTGTGGTCTGACTGCTTGGAAAGTTAAGGAAAATGACCACACTGTTCCTAACCCCCACACAAGCTATAACAATCCCATGAGTGTGCCTCTAAGCAAGTTTGATTTTAAAAAAGGTTACTGCCAAGGACAGAGATTGAAGATAGAAGCTCTTATCTAAGTCTGTGTCAAAATCATAGGACTTCTTCTTCTTTAGGCTTTTCCTGGTTAGGGGTCGCCACAGTGGATCACCTGTCCGCTCATGATTGGCAGTGGAGTTTTACAGTGTCGAGTTGCCAGCCCGGCACCCAACCTTCCACAGAAGGTACACACACACACACACACACACACACACACACACACACACACACACACACACACACGCACACGCACACACACCTAGGGCCAATTTCGAGTGGCCAATCCACTTACAGCATGTCTTTGGGATGTGGGAGGAAACCAGACCACCCGGAGGAAACCCACACAGCCACAGGGAGGACATGCAGACTCCGCACAGAAGGCACCCCAGCCAAGGATTGAACCAGAGAACCTCTTGCTATGAGGCAACAAAGCTAATCGCTGCACCACCGTGGCCGCCCTTCATAGGTTCATAGGACAATACTAGGCTATTGGCCCAGAGGCCATTATAAGCCTAGACAAGAAGTTCACTCATGTTCCCACAAAGTCAGTACCTGTTTTCCCTATCTCTGTATATTGCTAAGGAATCACCAAGCCCTCAGAAGCTATGAGGGTATAGATGCACTTTGATGCATTCTCTGTCTTATTTTTGAAAGATAATTATTTGCTAAAGATCATATTCAGCACTTTTACAGTAAGGTAAAATGCTTACCTCAAAGTCCAACACATTTATGTACTTACAATCACCCATTTCATAGGTTCATAGGTTCATACTAGGCTATCTGCCCTGGGGCAATTATAAGCCTAGCCCGATTCTGTATGGCTTACGCCACCCCTTGATTTGAGCATACTGTGCCCTTTTTAAGGTTTAGTTTACTGTGCCGCTGTCTAATAGTGACACGGGAGTAATCCCTGGGACAAACCTACGATCCCCCATCCACTCGAGATTCTTCTTGAAGAGATTCAGTGAGGTGCTCTGCCTCACATGAACTGGAATTCTATTCCAGAGCGAAGGGAGCCTCTGGGTTATGAACCTGTCCCTCCAGCAAGTTCTATTTATTCCTGTGCTGAGGTTCAAGTCCCTCGAGCATGTGGCTCTAAGGGATTTAGATTTACGGAGGTGGAGCATGTCCATTAATTCTGGATTTGACATAGCTCTGTATGTCAGGCATAGATCGCCTCAAAGTAGGCGGTATGCAACTGAGTAGAGCTGGAGTTTTTTTAACCGAGCAGCATATGGCATCTGTTTGAAACCCTTGATCCTCTTGGTGAGATACTTTTGGGGTCTTTCTAATTGCTGCAGGTGTCAGGTAAGGTACATCCCAAAAGGGGCATTTTATTCTATGATGGGCTTGATGAGGGATGAATAAAGGGGCACGATTACCTCTCTTGATCTAGATGTGAAACCCTTCGTGATGAGGTGGGCTATGTAGAAGGTCTTTCTAACCACTTTGGCAATGTGGTTTTCAAAGGAGAGATTGCTATCAACTTGGGTCCCCAGGTCCCTAATACCTTTCCCTGTAGTTAATGGGTTTCTGCCTATGTGGTAATTTGTGGGCACATTGTTTTTGCCAAAGGGTATGACTATACATTTTTTCGCATTTAGCTTTAAACCATGGCGCTGGCACCAGATATCTGTCTCTGTGAGACCTTTTTGAAGGATGTTTGTGTCAGCTGGAGAGTTGATTATGGCACCCAGTTTGCAGTCGTCTGCGAACTTGGTGAGCCATAGTCCTCCCACATTTACCTATACCTCGAAAAAGTATATACCGAACAAGAGTGGTCCCAGGACAGAACCCTGTGGGACGCCACTTGTGACTGGTTTCGAGTCTGACATGGCTGCAGCAACTCTCACTCTGTGGGTTCTGTCTTTGAGCCAGTTTGGAACCCATCTTGTGACATAGGGGTTTATATTTAAGCTGGATAGCTTATCTATGATGCCCGAGTGGGGTATTGTGTCAAATGCCTTTGCAAGGTCCAGATAGGCTGTGTGGACTACCTTCCCATCATCTATGGCTTTGGTGACTGTTTCAAAGAAGTCAACCAGGTTCAAAACGCAGGATCTGCCCTTGACAAAGCCGAACTGGGTAGGATCTAGTATCTGTAGGTCCCCAATGTCTTTGTTTATGAGCTCCATGATGTTTCTCTCCATAGCCTTGCAGACTAAGCTAGTCAGGCTTATGGGGCAATAGTTTCCAGGGTCCGTAGAGGCTCCATCATTGTGGAGTGGGACCACTGTTGCTGTACGCCATTCTGTGGGCACATATCCTGTAGTGAGGCTGAGATTGTATAGCTGTTTTATTTGAGGGATGAGTTCCTCTTGGAGTTCATGTAGGATGCAACCTGGGACGCCATCTGGTCCCATGGAAGCAGTGTTTTTTGCTTTGGAGAGGGCAGCCTTCACCTGAGCATCTGAGATGTTTGAGAGGCAGCCCTCTGCCGGGGTAGATACTTGCACTTTTGTGGGGGAGGGGGTGGAGAAGTTTGCACTGAACCTGTCTGCCAGGATATTGGCGATGTCTGTGGGTTCAGTGTATTTTTTGTCATTTAGAATCAACTCAGAACAAGTCTGGGAGTTGCATCCCAGGTTTCTAACATAACTGAAAAAAGCCTTATGATTGTCTTTGGTGTCCTGTGCAATTTTTCTCTCGAAGCTGGCCTTGGAGGATTTTATGAGGGATTGTAATTTTTTGCTAGTACTGATCAGAGATGCCTTCCCTATTAGGGATTTTGCTCTATCATGTAGTAGCTTCCTCCTTCTGTTGTACAGTTTATTTATGGCAGGGGTCCACCAGACTGGATGCCTGCCTTTGGATGATTGGGTCTTGGTTTTGTTTGGGATAGCATGATCCATGCATTCCTGGAGATGTCCGTAGAATGCATTTATAGGGGATTCTGCAGTTTGGGCCGTAGTTTCCACTGGCCCTGGGGCCTTGAAGGATTCCACTTCAGTTTTGAGAAGTGAGAAGTTCGCTTTTGAGAAGTTTTTCACTGTGGTTTTCTGGGCTGGGGGTGGGGTCGGGATGTGGACATCCAGTGAAATTAATTTATGGTCTGATCTTACCAATGAGGGATATACTTCTGGTGTGGAGCATAGAGTCCCCATGTTGGTAATGATCAGGTCTAGTATGTTGTCCCCTCTTTGTGGGAGTGGTGACTAGCTGTTCCATAGCATTTGAGTTTCTAATTTCTAGGAATCTTTGGGCTAAGGTGCTGGGGCTTGAGTAGTGCTCCCAGTCAATGTTTGGGTAGTTGAAGTCACCCAATATAATGGTGTTTGGAGAGATCTTCATGTTCTCCAATGTTTTCAGGAAAGCCGAATGGGATTCCTGACTTTGAGAGGGTGGTCTGTAGGATGCTATAAACTGTAAAGCAGTCTTGCCCACTGTTAGTTGCACATGGATGGTCTCCGATACTTCGTGCAATGCCACTAACCTGGAGGTGTGGATATCCTTGATAAATATGGAAACTCCCCTCCTTTTGTGGTTCGGTCCGGGTTTTGGGGCCGAAAAGCATGATATGAGGTATAGCCTGGTAGGGCTGGGGTGCTCTCTGGAGCCTTGAACCAGGTTTCTGTCACTGCACAGATATCGATGTTCTCCATACTGAGGAGAGCTTCGAGTGCGTGCATCTTGAGGTTAAGACTTCTGGCGTTTAGCAGCATTACCCTTAGTTTCTTGTTCCTTGTGCTGTCTATGGGGGTGGGTTTGACTTTTGAGCCTTGCCTTTAAAAGGCACTATGGGGGTGGCAAGAGCCTTTGCCAATATCCAAAAGCCCAGTGGTGACAGGTGCAAGCCGTCCCTAGTGAAGCAACGTGGCTTGTCGAGCATGTCATCCCAGGCTGACAGACACTGGATCCCCTTTGAATGACACCAAAATTTTAGCCAATTGTTAAAATCGATCATTTTGTCTTTGTACTGTGGCATCATTCTAGGTGAGGGTAAGATGCTGCTCAAAGTCAGGGTCATAGCAGCCTGGGCTACATGATCAGAGAGCTCCTCTATGTCTCTTTTCATGTAGTCCAGGGAGGTACGTTTCAGGTCATTCACACCAGCATGTACAATGACTGAGTCATATTTGTATTTGCTTTGGAGTGACCTGAGTGCTTGCGTTATGTGTTGGATCCTAGCACCCAACAGGCAGCTCACCGTGACCTTCTCTTTATTCAGCCTGGTGAGTGGGACATCAGTGTGTCTGACAATAGAGTCACCTATTACAAGAGTATCAGGTGTGTTATTCAGCCTTAAGGTCTGTGGCTGCTTGGCACACTGACTTTGTGGGTTATGTGTTGTGTGTGTTTTGTTTTGAGGTAGCGTTTGCTTGGATGTCTGCTTTGGAGGTCTCTGTTGCTTAGGTAGATTTTTATTTAGAGCCTCCGAGTATGTTTTTGTGTATTTATGTGTTTGGTTCGCTGATGTGGTGGGACTATGTGATACTGGAATTGTGTTGTGTGAGGTTACCTTCTCCTCCTGACTGGTTACACCAGTTTTGAGATGAGAGAGCTCAGCCTCCAGTTTGGCTAAATAGTTGCATCTCTCACATATATTTGAACCTGTTTGGAGGAGGAGAGGGTTGTCCGTGTACATGAGACAGTTGTAACATTGCCTCAAAATTCCCAGATTCACCAGCTGGACTGGAGAGAAAACCATTGACTGACCTTTGGACATGCTAGAGTAATAGGGAAACTGAATTTAAGACGGACCAACAGAGGATAGGGTAATCGTAGAGAGTATAAGAGTAAGTAGTGCTTCTGGTTTAATAGTGCTAACTTGTAGGATTACTTAATTGGACCAGTAAAGGACCTTAGAATGATAATATGGTGTTTAAATTGAGAGATAGAGCAGTTCTAAGGGAAAAAGTGAAGAGCAGACTTTGTGGAGCCAGGAATAGTTTAAACCCAATTAGACGGCGCTGCCCGCTGTTGCGCTATGCACAAAAACGCGGAAAACCGCGCAAAAGAGGGTTTTAAGAGAGGAAGATGAAGGAGTTTTGGAATTGACCCAAAATGGCCAATAAAACTACAGTTTCAAGTCAGTAACCACTCCCACAGGGGCAGGCAGGCTGCTCAATGTTTTTCACTGCCACTGATCAACAGAGAGACTTCCCTTTAGCCCAAGCAAAAAATGGCCTCACAGAAACTTACAAACAGTTCAAGAACAGCAAGCCTGTAACTGAACTTTTTTAAATCTCAGAAAAGTGGGAAAAAAGCAAGATTTTTTTTTTGTTTTTTTGTTTTTTTCAGAGATAGCAGAGGTTCACAAGTATCAACAAGTTATAACAGTGCAGTAAATGACCCCACACAGGAGTGCTAGGCCAAAGACAGATAAAATGCAAGTTTTGAAAAAAAAATTATTTTAAAAATAAGTGCAAACAGGAAATTCAGTAAACAGCTCTAGGTTGTGCTCTAAATACAGTTACTAATGCAGAAATCAAGTTTAACAAGCCAGAAAATGCTCAAAATAGGCGGCTATGCAGAAAAACTTAGCAAATAAACAGAGGAAAAATACTTAAAATCTCAAAAGTGGCTCCTTTCTTCTCTCTGCGTTTTCTCCTCTTGGTGGGTGCTTCACCAACAGCCAACAAGCCTGAAAAGATGCCAAAACCATGAGGCAACCAGGTTTTAATAGAGGAAGATGAAGGAGTTTTGGAATTGACCCAAAATGGCCAATAAAACTACAGTTTCAAGTCAGTAACCACTCCCACACGGGCAGGCAGGCTGCTCAATGTTTTTCACTGCCACTGATCAACAGAGAGACTTCCCTTTAGCCCAAGCAAAAAATTGCCTCACAGTAAAATTATTTTTTTGACCATGACTGAAATGTTACCTTTTGAAATTCCCATGGCAGACTAACTCAAGCAGCTGGTGATGTCTTCCTCCATCGGTCTTATCTACTCAGACATAATGAGGCCATTCACAGAGTGAGTCACTTACTAGTTAATAGTTTAAGTGATGCAGAATTGTGATACAAAAAAATGCCTTTGTATTATTTATCATTTAATAGTCCACTATCCCCCTTACTGTTTCACAATAAAAAAAGTAATAAAAAAAATAATAAAACCAGGGTCTATCACACACAAATACAATACCAAGTTTTCATGAGTCCCCTGAAACAGCATCATCAACATGCAGTGTGCATCCCTGGCAATAGGATACAACAACAGAACATTTACACAGGATATATGTGCCACAGGAGAGTTAAATATTATAGCAATAACCCACGCCTGGGTGTGGGTAATGCTGGATTTACCCACGGTTGGCGTGGTTTGGTCCCGAGGGCGAAGCCCAAGGGACCAAACAAAGCCAACCGTGGGTAAATACAATATTAACCACACCCAGAAGTGGGTTATTGCTATTATACCATGACATTATTTAAGAAAAGAAACTATTACTTTTCTTAAATAATGGCATAGTATAATGCCTGTTTACTGCCCTTCAGCAGATGTCTGGGATCCGCGGCAGTTCTGATGTACTGCGCGCCTGCGCAGTACATCAGAGCTGTGGGCAAAAGCAACGGAGAAAGCAAGATCTCCGTTGCTTTTTTTTTACTGTTTTCACTATGTTAAATGGGTTTAACATAGTGAGACAGTTTTAAAATAAGCAACGGAGATGCCTGTTGCTTATTTTAAAGCTGTCTCGCTATGTTAAACCCATTTAACATAGCAAAACAGTAAAAAAAGCAACGGAGATCTTGCTTTCTCCGTTGTTTTAAACCTGTCGCTATGTTAAATGGGTTTAGCATGGAGACAGCTTTAAAATAAGCAACGGAGATCTCCATTGCTTATTTTAAAGCTGTCTTGCTATGTTAAACCCATTTAACATAGCGAGACAGTGTTTTAAAAGTAGAGTTATACTAATGGAAAAAAGTCCGGGCGACTGGACCTTTTTCCATTAGTATAACTCGATTTACAATGTGCACACTGGCCAATCAGCGTGCATGTTTTGGGGGGGTCATGGTATAATAATATTTAGTCAAGGTCACAATAAAACACTTTGTTTTAAAACAAATAGGTGATTCCAAGCACAAGGTATGTACTGTGATTCAAGGTAAGAGGTTTTTTTTTACTTGAGTGAAAAAACACTAATTGAAACAAAACAAAACTAAGTGTGAAAATCATCTGCAAAAGGAAGTATCAGTAATTACCTAATACATTAAAATCCTTTTAGGAGGAAACATTTACCCTAATTCTGGCCATATATATCACAACAAACATCAAGGCACTATCTTCCAGACATTACTCTAACCATACAATAGTCAACTCCCCAACCCCAGTAATCTAACTTTTGATACCTTAAATGTTAGAAGTATAAGAAACAAAACTGCTGAACTACATGACTGTATTACCTAACATAAGCCTCATATTCTCAGTGTAACTGAAACTTGGCTAAACATCAGTAGGTAGCCAGAGGATAGCACCAGCCTCCAGCAGGCAATCTATCTATTAATGAGGCAGGGAAAAGGCATATGAGTATAAACAAAGGACCTGTTTTGTTTAATGTAGCTAAAATGTGAAATGTGCCCCTTTTCTTATTCACAAGATATTAATAATGCAAATAAATATACCTTCTATTCACCATGCCACAAAATGTGGGCTAGAATAGATTACTTTTTGA
The DNA here is from genome assembly GCF_019279795.1 of Protopterus annectens. Classification (NCBI taxonomy): domain Eukaryota; kingdom Metazoa; phylum Chordata; order Ceratodontiformes; family Protopteridae; genus Protopterus; species Protopterus annectens. The sequence goes on along the minus strand of NC_056726.1, from coordinate 1,054,894,505 downwards.
TATCTAAAGCACTAACGAATTTAGAACCACTGGTGGTTATACATACTCGTCATCTATCAGATCACTCAAAAATTTCGTTAAAATTTTCTAAAGATTTAAAAGACACAAGAAGGCATAGGGGTTATAATTGGTCACTCAACCCAAATCTTTTAAGTAAAAAGAGATAGCAGATGGAATTATAAAATATTTGAAAGAATTTACAGATAGCTTGAAGCTCCAAAAACATACCCCTGACATTGAATGGGCGACAGCTAAAGCTCAAATTAGAGGATTTCTTATACAAAAAGCCTCATATTATAAGAAAATTCATAATAGTGATATTCAAAACTAGAAATAAGAATAAAACAACTTGATAATGAGCTGATTCAGAATTTTAATGCTCAAACTGAGGAGGAAATGTTGAAGCTTCAAAGGGATCTCTTTTTGCTTCATAATAATAAATTAACACTTCAAGAACATAGGTGTTTAGTGAAATATGCTAATAATGTTCAAATACCATCAAAAGCACTGGCAAGGATTATAAATCAATCAAAAACAACTGGATATATTTCGAAATTCAGTATAACGACACAATATATTCTAAAACTGAGGATATTGTTGATGTTTTGGGAAAATCTATACTAAGGTGTATGAGGGGCAAACTGATAGGTCTCTACATAACCAGAATAAAAGTTTTCTGCAAAAATTAACTTTCCAGAATTAGAAGAGAGCCTGCAAAGTGACCTGATTAAACCTATTTCTAAAGAAGAAATAGTATATACAATTCAACATATGAAAGTACATAAGTCGCCAGGGCCTGATGGTATTACAGCTGAATTTTACAAAGAGTTTGCTGATAGTTTGGGAAAAGAATTGTCTCATGTATTTAATTATATAACTAAAAATAAAATTAGTGACCCCCACCTCAATGCATCAAAAACAATTTTCATACATAAAACCAATTCGGATCCCCTTAACCCAGATAATTACAGACCAATAGCACTAATGAATGTGGATATGAAAATTTTAACATCAGTTATAGCATCGAGACTAAAGAAGGTTTTGATATATTTAATTTCTAAGGAACAAGCTGGATTTATGGCAACTAGACAAACCAGCGATAACACACTTACACTGCATAATATGATGACGTATGCTAAAAAAACTTTAATATCTATGCTCTTATAATAGATGCCCAGAAAGCATTTGATAGAGTAGACATACATTTTTGTTTGATGTGTTACCCTATTTTAACTTGCCCCAAGAATTCATTCAGATACTACAAATATTATATAGTAATCCATACACTACGCTATACATCAATAGGACTTATTCTAACAGAATACAGATTAAAAAGGTACTCGTCAGGGTTGTCCCATGTCCCCCTTATTGTTTAACCTATATCTAGAACCCCTATTTTTATATATCAAGCAAAATTTGTATCATAATGCACCAATAATTTATAGGAATAAAATATTAATGTCAGCATTAGCGATGATCTTATTATTTATTGTACAACCCCAATTTCAGACAGTGAAAAGATATTAAAGCTCATAAACGAATTTTCAGTAGTTTCCAATTATAAAATGAACTTACAGAAAACAAATATCTTCCCATTAAGAACCCCAAAACCTTTTTCACTAATGGCCCTGATGTGGAAGTTAACATGTAAAGAAAATATTAAATATTTGGGTATCAACTTCTACGGATAATAAGGACTTTTATAACAATAATGTTAAACGAGTATGGGAACACATAATAGCTGATTGTGACAGATGGAAGAATTTAAAACTACCGGTATTAGCAAAAGTATCAATAGTGAAAATGAATATACTACCACGAATGTTATACATATTTAGGTCTGCCCAATTATCAATTTCAAAACAGTTTTAAACAAATGCATAAAGATCTAGCTAAATTTATCTGGAACCCAAAAGAACTAGAATATCTTATGAGAAATTAATGACCCCTAAAACAAGAGGGGACTTGAGCTACCAAACTTTGAAGCATATTATTTGATTGTAAACGCTAATAAAATTTTAAGAATTGCTAATTATGATGTAACGAATACAAAATGGATACCAACTTGGGTGGTCTTGAATCATAAGCATATTTTGGATAGGAAAATAAATCCTAAAGCATTGCCTTTATGGACAAAATTAGTCTGATAAAATATGGGGTCATGGACCACATAATAACCTGTGTCTCATCTTTGCAAACTTTATTTCAGTCCATAGATTTATTGCAATATATGATGGTTCTTCAACCTTTCCACAGGAATCCTAATTTTAAACTAAATAATCAGCTGATCGATCTCAGCAAATTTCCATTAATACTTAATCTGACTCTATTTGATGTTTTTAATAAACTTGACTTATCGGCTTTACAAATTAGACAGGAAATGAATCTACCTAGAAGTTACATTGTTATAATGAGACAAGTTAAAGAACTTGCCTTGAGCTACTTTAGGAACTTTAAACCTGCAGCGGATTTGTGGATAAGTGCTCTGAATTGTGGCAAGCTATCCAACAAGACACTAAATTTATAGCAACTGCATATAAATTAATTAAGGATTTGAAATTTCAGGACAAAATTTTGCTTTCAGAGTATTGGGTAAAAAAGTAACAGTAACAGACTATCAGATATTAAAAGCAATTGATATAACTAGGAAATCAGTTTCTTTGCAACAACTGATGTACACGCAATTGATGATTTGGAACAATGCATATTGCACACATCTTAGATTACATAAATTTAACCCTAGGAATTCTCCAATTTGTCCATACTGTGCAGATCAAACAGCGGATCTTCTTCATATGTTCTGGAGTTGTAAATGCGTATATAAACTTTGGAACTCTCTTAAAGTACAACTGCAAAAGATGGGTTATCAAAGTTCTACACTGTCATGGGAATTTATGATTCTACACATTCCTCCAAGAGAGCTTTCCAGATCGCAAACTATTGTTTGTATGAATATTTTTTTGCTGATGAAACTCTATATAGCCACAAATTGGCTAGAACCACATAAGACATCATGGAATAATTTTAAGCTTGTGGCTATAAAGCATATACTAGCACATAAATTACTTCTGAAACAAACTAACAAAAATATTAATAACCCGAAAATATGGGAAAAGGTCTTCAATATTATATTAGCATGATACTGATTTTAGGAATATATTATATATAGGAAGAATTTCATGTAGATATTGTATAAATGGTTTGTAGTAGTTATAGTGTGTTATGTGTGTGATGTTTATTGTATTTTTGTAATGTTTTTGGAAAATATATTTCAATAAAAATTTATTATGGAAAAAAAAATAAAATGTGAAATGTGGCCTGAGGAAAGTTGTCCTTAGTTAATCACTGATTGGCAGTAGACTTGACAGGCAACATTATAGGAATGCAAGCGGCAAATGACTATTACTTGTATTTAAAAGGAATGTACTCAGTAAAGGCTCACAGATAGTGTCTAGCCTGGCAGTGCAAGAGACCATTAAGGAGCCTAACCCAAATTCCCAGTTGTCCCAAAGTACTGTCTGGTTAACTGATTTGCTCATGTTCACACAGTAGGCAGAAGAAAGTGAAAAGTTTCAGACCCCGTGCCCTTGGAACAGTCAGAGCTTTACCCGCTGCACTAACTGTCAGACTGCAAAATGAAACAAAGGAATAACAGTGAAGCATGATTTTAGGGACATGTGAAAATGAAATGATGTTTTTATAATATGTTGTAGAAAATATGATATTAAAAAAGGTAAGTAAAGGCAGAAAATTAACATGATTTTTTTTTCAGTCTATGTTACAGTTATAATGATATTGTTAGCATGCATGCGTGTGTTAAAGCAAAAGCGATCATTTCTTTTTTAAGTATATTTCATAACATTGTACTCCCTTTTTTGTTAGTTTATCACCTGTCAATTGTTAACTTTGTGTGCATAACAAGCAGTTTTTATTCAACACTTGATTTTAATGAGTAAGTAACATTCAGTATTCTAATGGATTTTAATGATTATTTTGATGGGAGAGTGACAATATCGTATACATAAATTGTTGCACACTCCTAACTTCCATTTTTTATTACAGGTGATAATGCTGAGTTAATGGCAATTTCTATTTTGATTAATGACAGGGTTCTAAACACCCCATACAGAAAACACAATCTTCTGCATGCTGACATTACACGTGTTAAAAAAAAAAGCAAGATTGCCGAGAGGTACAGTGGACAATTAAATGTGAAGGTGGTGTGTGCACACAGTCTACAGTTCTGTTGACCCGTAGAAAATGCAGTTGCTGCTGCTACTTGATAAGTAATGTGGTTGTGAATATGAATGTGAGATGCATCAAAGTATTGAAGAAACTTCCTGTGCCCCATGTGGACTGACCAAACTATTTCTGTTCTTTATTCAGACCTTCAGAAAGTTAGATGCAGCTCATATTTGAAGGGATATAAAGCTTTGCTCTAGAGTATGCAATGTACAGGTCCTCCTGAAAGAATACACAAAAATCTGACACATAAGGCAAGCCATTATCTTTGTTTTTTTTGGATATGGTGTGGGTGCTGTGAACGTGTAAATAAATATTGTATACCAATTTATGGGATTATGAAATCATTCTAAAAATTAAAAATGTAGTTGTGACGAAGTGGTGAGGAAAATGAAATGATGTTTTTATAATGTTCTGGATATATGGAATGATGTTAAAAGAATGTTTAAGTAGAACTGTTTTATGAAGTTGTGGAAAATAAAGCTCACCTAATACTGACAGGTATATCAAGTCTCAGAGACGTCTCCAGTCTTCCTACTCTATTTGAAGTGCACATAGTACTGGCTATGGGAATTTTGGGAAGGGCACATCAGAAATGTCACTAATCTTTTTCTTTGATCAAGATCTGTGGATGTTTTTACCTCCTTCTCAACTACCACCAACTGAGGAAGATGGCAGTCCAGTTTAATGTCACACCTGAAGTATGGCACTTTAAAATTACACCACCTGTCTTAAATTGCACTAGATTCTTGGTAACAGAAAATGAATCCAGGTACCTGCTGTGCAACTAGAACTCATAGCATTTTGATTTTCTGGCATCAAAGTAAGGGTGGTAGTTTTTAAACCATTTTATATAGTTTAACCAGGTGGAGGCCATCAGTGACAATTTAGTAGCGTGGCATAGATATCTCGAAAAAATATTCAATGATATAAATAACCAAAGGGAACAGTATGTGAACCCTTCTTGGAAAAGACTAACACGATGAACTATACCCATTTTAAGATATTCACCTTGGTCTTTATAGGTTCATAGGTAGGTACTAGGCTATTGGCCCTGGGGCCTATATAAGTCCAGCCAAAAAGGTACCCTGACTTTTGTCACCCAAGAAAATTATTTTCCTGTGTCACTGTCGAGCAGAGCCACAGAGGTGATCCCCGGGGTGAATTTCCTATTTCCCATCCAATCATCAAGATTTTTCTTGAGTGCTAATGAGGAGCTTTGTTTGATATAGATAGGTAGTTTATTCCAGAGTATGGGAAGTCTCTGAGACAGGAATCTATCCCTCCAGCATGTTCTGTTTATTGGGGTGACAAGGTTTAGGTTCCTAGACCATGTAGCTCGGAGGGATTGGGATTTCTTTAAGTGGAGCATGTCCAACAGCTCTGGGTTTGACATAGCTTTGTATGTTAGGCAGAGATCACCTCTGAGTAAGTGATATGTGACGGAGTAATGCTAGAGTTTTTTAAGACAGTCTGTGTAGGACATCTGTTTGAGGCCGGTAATCCTCTTTGTGAGGTATTTCTGCGGCCTTTCCAGTTGTTGTAGAGGTCTTGTGAGGTACATACCAAAAGGGGCATTGTACTCTGTAATGGGTCTAATGAGTGATGAGTAGAGGGGAACAATGACCTCTTTTTTTCTCGATGAGAAACCTTTTGTGACGAGGTGTGCCACGTAGAAGGATTTCCTGACTACTGTGGTGATGTGATTATCAAAGGAGAGACTACTGTCCACCTGTGTCCCAAGGTCTCATCACACTTCTGGTGTTAAATATACTACCACCTATGTTGTAGTTCATGGGTACAGAGTTTTTACCAAAGGGGATGACAATGCACTTTTTGGCACTGAGCTTGAGGCCATGGCTTTGACACCAGGCATCTTTGAAGAGTGAGAGGGGGGTAAAGTTAGCACTGAACCTATCTGCCAGGATGTTTGCAATATCAGTTGGGTCTGTATATTTAGTGCCATTGTGCTGTAACTCAGAGCAGATCTGAGTGTTGCCATTGAGATTCTTGACATAACTATAGAATGTTTTGTGGTTGTCTTTAGAATCAGTAGCAAGTTTGTTTTCGTAACTATCTTTGGAGGATTTTATCAGGGATCGCAGCTTCTTACTGAGGCTGATCAGGGAGCTCCTCCACTCATGGGATTTTACTGTCTTTTTTAACAGTTTCACTCAACCTTCCTTATTACCTAGAGGAAAACTTTCCTCACTTGCTTAGAGAAAAACAGCTCTTGTAGTCACTTTCCTCACTTATCTAGAGGAAAATGTTTTTTATTCAGGCATGTCCAAGGGTCAGCTCCCAGTGTTCTCTCCTGTCTATCTGATGAATCTGGGCATCTTGGGGCAATGTAGAGATTGCCTCATGTACACAGACAACCCTCTCCTCCTACCACCCAACACTACAACCTGTGAGAGATGCACTTATCTAGCCAAACTGGAGGTAAAGCTCTCTTCAATCAAGACTGAACTTGACAGTCAAGAGGAGAAGGTAAACACTTGCACCACACCACACTCATCACATAGTCTCACTAATTCTACACCACCAAAATCCACACATAGAAACTCAAAAACATTCACGGAGGCTCTCAATAATAGTCTGCTCAAGCAACAGAGACCTCCAAAGCAGAAATGCAAGCAACCTGCACCCCCCAACATCCTAAGAACCATTTATCCTAAGAACTTTACAAATGTAAACATACAGTAATTAGAAAACAATTATATTTAAAATACCATGAAGTGCAAGATGAAATTTTCTCAATGCAAATGTAAAACACAATCATAGAACACACTTTACTGAATGTTAACTGAGTTGTAATATTCATTTGGCAGAATCAACTGTAGCCCTTATCATACATATATAGAAAGAGATATTTAAAAATTCCAAAATCAGATGATTAGCTGTTCAGAGAGAAGACATCAAAAGACTGTTTCATTTCTTGTTTCTCTTATTGTTTTTATCACAGCTGCATTAATTGAGAATTTCTGTATTGAATATATGCACTTTCTGACCTTTTTTACAGTATTTAGTTAGGACTGCTGCTCTCCACACAGCAGCACCTAGCAGTGATCTGTACAAACGGTGGTATCTCACAGCGTAATTCACCATTGTAATCTGTGGCACCTAGCAGTGATCTGTACAAACGGTGGTATCTCACAGCATAATTCACCATTGTAATCTGTGGCACCTAGCAGTGATCTGTACAAACGGTGGTATCTCACAGCATAATTCACCATTGTAATCTGTGTAGATGCTGATCTCTCACAATGTAAGTTTCCTTAAAATACCATTACAATGTAGACAGATTTATTTTTACTAAAGCATCTAGTAATTAAGTTCCTTGTCTTACTGACCTATTCAGTATTTGAATTTCCCTCACTCCTCCCTAGTAAATCAGTGGCCATGGATATGTACTTCCGGAATCTCTCTGTGGCTAATCTGGTTTTGATGGGTATTATGAGGCACTGTAGCAGTTGCCTCATGTATGGAGAGGTGCAAATATACTGATGCTGGTGTCAAAACTCTCTCCTATAGAGGTGGTCAGGGATACTTTCACTACACCTACTACACAGGGTAAAGACCCTACACATAAAACTACTTATGCTGAGGCACTTACAGGTAACCTTTCTAAAACACTAAGACCTCCTACACAGTACAATGAAAGAAAGGGTCCAGATCCATCATGTACACACCCCATTAAAACACCACCCACAGCTACACATAGGAACACTGTATCCAATGCTGCCACTGCTAAAACTTTAAGGCAAACCAGCACACAGCCAAATATCCTGGTCATTGGTGATTCTACAGTTTGGCACACCGATGTCCTCCTCACTAAGGAGAGAATCATGGTTAGCTATCTTTCCAGGGCTAGGATCCATCAAGTCACACAGTCACTCAGGTCACTGAACTACAGGTACCAGTTTGACTCTGTCATAGTCCATGTGCGTGTTAATGATCTGAAACTTATTTATTTATTGTATTTTTTTACCAGGAAAGTCCACTGGGCTTAAAAGAACTCATTGTCAGTGAAGGCCTGGGGAGAAAAACTCCAGAAAGATAAGATACAGAAAATATTAAACATTAATTGGTACAAAAGTAGATACAGTGTTACAAATAGTAATTACTATAATATATACAGAATATAGACATAAAACCAGGAATTTTGTTGGTTGCCAGATGAATTTAATCAGAGAGGTATAAACAGAGATATAATAATCAGCATTATTGTACCAGTATCAACAAGTGATGAAAAATAATAATTATAGAGAAAATATCATCAGTCAGCAGTAGCAAAAAGCAGTTTCAAGCAGTTACTTCCCCTGACTATATGGCAGTGAGACATGATCGAACTTGCTGATTTTGTGTCTCAGGCAGGTATGAGCCTAGCACTGAGCAGCATGCTACTGCACTCTCCAAGGGTGATGCTGCAATACCAGCAGAAAATTATTGATTTTAACAATTGGATTAGCTTCTATTGCCAGTCCAAGGGGATACAGTATTTGATTGCCTGGGAGGACATGATAAACAGACCAGACGGCTTTGCTAGGGATGGTCTGCACTGATACCTGCTAAGCTTTCAGATATCAACAAAGACCTTTTCCACTGTATAGTGCCTTTTTTATACAGTGTCAGACAGCTAAATCTTCCAACTTAACTGAGCCTATTAAGGAATATCTGAATGTGGTACTGCTCAATATTAGAAGTCTTAACAAGAAACTCCCCTCCCTGCAAGCCTTCCTCTCCCTGGACAGTGTAGACATCTGTGTAGTAATGAAGACATGATGTAAAGTCACAGCGAGTACCCCAGCAATGCAAGGTTATAATACCTTTCACAACTTTACACTAGCTACTGCAAAGGAGGGAACTAAAGATGGAAGAGTGTCAGTCTATATTAAAAAAAAACTCACATCCAAATTAGCTAAAGTGTGTGACCCACTGAAACTAATACATCTGCAGCTCACCATAAACTGGGTCTTGCACCATGTCCTAGCAACCTATAGACCCCCTTCCATGTCCCAGGAAAACCATCATTTCAGCAAGAGACAACAACAATTATTTCTACAGCTATATCTGTAACCTCTGGGGAAATACCAACAATGCACAAAGCATATTGTAAATGGCATCACCTACACTGAACTGGAGGCCATTGCCAGCCTTTTGGCTGACTGGTTCAGCTTATATTTCTCCCTTTACTCCCTCCCGATAGTCCAAAGGAAATACCACATACCACAATCCTCCCAACCATTGCAAAGAAATAGGTCATCAATGCATTTTACAAGGCCAAAAACACTGCATTGATGGGCCCCGATAACATCCCGGGATGCTTAATAGCATGAAACATGACCTCTCTGGTCCTCTTGAATCACTTTTCAACTGCAGCCTACAGACAGGTTTTGTGCCTAAGGAATGGAACATGGCTAAAGTCATTCCCCTGCACAAAGGACGTCCAACCACTGATCCAGGTAACAACCGGCTCATAAGTCTGGCCAGCCGCATTTGTAATGCCATGGAAAAAATCATCATGGACATGATAAATGAGGACATAGGTAACCTGCAAATGCCAGGCCCATCTCAGTACAGCTTTGTTAGAGGAAGGTCATGCCTATTAAATCTGACAGACTTTTTTGAGAGGGTCACCAAAGCAATGGATGAAGGGAAGACTGTACGCAGCTTACCTTGACCTAGCCAAGGCTTTTGATACAATGCCCCACTAAAGTAGTTTAGACAAGCTCACTAATTTTAGGTATAGACCCTTTTATCACACACTGAATAGCCAACTAGCTCACTAATAGGACCCAGGAGGTCAAACTATGTGAGGCCACCTCCATTAAGAAGCCAGTCACTAGCAGAGTCCCACAGGACTTGGTACTGGGCCTGCTCCTATTTGTCATCTATTTCTCTGAAATGCAAGCAAATGCTGAAGGTTTATGAATGATTACATTTGCAGATGATTGGAAGCTGTAGGTTATCATTGACTTCACTGCAGACACTGGCAATCTTTGTTGAGACCTATCTCTGACTAACAAATGATGCCAAAGCCATGGTCTTAAACTTAATTTTAAGAAATGTATAATTGTACCCTTTGGAAAGTCAACCTTCCTGGCTAATTACCATGTTGATAATACTCTCCTCAGAGTTGAACCAGTGATCAGAGATCTGGATACACACACATAGACAGTAGCCTTACCTTCAACCACCATGTGACCACAGTTGGGGGGAAATCCTTTTTTGTTGCACAACTTATAAGTAAAGGCATTGCATCTAGGTCCAAAGAGGTCATTCTCCCACTGTACTCTACCTTTATTAGACCAGTCATAGAATACAATGCTCCCTTCGGTATGTACCTGACCAGGCATATGCAGCAACTAGAGCAATCTCAGGGGTTCCTTACAAAAGGAATACAAAGCATAACAAACCTGCCTTATGCAAAGCACCTTAAAATCTTTTCACTTTACTCAGTCTCCTATAGATTGCTGAGGGATGATCTATGCTTGGCTTACAAGGTATCTACAAACCACACACTTATGAATCTTGTGCACATCTGTAAGTCAAAAAGTACCAGAAATACAAGGTATGGGGACCTGAATTTTGTCTGTGACTTAAACAGAACATGCTGAAGAGAGTCCCAGAAACTGTCCCTCCATGTGAACTGAGTTCACCTGTTACCCAGTTTAAGCACAAACTAGACCAGTGGATGGGTAACAGGAAATTTACACTGGGCCTGGAACCTATGTCCCTTATGGACAGAGGTAGCTTATGAAATACCTGGCCTTCAATGTCGAATTTGGATGCTGAACATCATTATTCTTCTGGAAAACGTGGATAGGCTTAGAAAGCCCCCCCCCCCAGGTCATTAGCATAATAAAAATGTATAACTCTATGAATCTATTAAAGTGGTTGTTATTTCTTCAAAAGAAATTAAAAGAAAATGCCACCAAAATTTATAAAACCCGTTGAACAAAACTGACATGATATACAGTTTGGTGAGCACAAAATGAAAGATAAATTAGTTACTAGTTTTCTGTATTAAAGCAAAGATGAAAACAAGAACCACAAAAGATCCCAGAGGTAAACTAATGGACAACAGTAGCAGCAGCAGTAGCCACAAACGATCCCAGAGGTAAACTGATGGACAACAGTAGCAGCAGCAATAGCCACAAACGATTCCAGAGGTAAACTAATGGACAACAGTAGCAGCAGCAGTAGCCACAAACGATCCCAGAGGTAAACTAATGGACAACAGTAGCAGCAGCAGTAGCCACAAACGATCCCAGAGGTAACTAATGGACAACAGTAGCAGCAGCAGTAGCCACAAACAATCCCAGAGGTAAACTAATGGACAATAGTATCAGCAGCAGTAGAACACCGTTGTTCAGGCCTGGCTAACCAAACAATTCACACAAAATAGTCAGATCCAACATGACAAAATTACAGAGATGTACAATAAATGGAGTTCAAATGACAAATATCACAAGAAAAGGAGGTGCACAGCATAACAATATCAACCTTGTTGAGGCAGTGATACAGAAGTTCAACAAAAGATGAAATTAGAATACTGAAGATGGCTAAATGCATAACAGTGATAGAGCTGACAGGACAGTTTGTAAAGCATTTTCACTAATCAAAGGTGTGCAGTTGTAGAATTACCCTCCTCTCTTTAACAAACAACAGTAAACAGAATGAAAAGGGGAACATTATATAACTTAAAGTACATCCAATGTTGTCCTGTGCAGCCAGTCTGCAATAGTGACTGAAACATCTTCTACCTGTAATGCCCATTCTGACAAAAGTGCCTGGGAAACAATACACAAGCAAATGCTATGTTTCATCCCTCCATCAACCTTCTCCAGGATAGGTGACATGTATGCTGTTGTAAACAGAAATGAAAGGACATCTCTAAATGTCAAAGACTATATCCACAATGAACTTAATAAGTCCAAAATTATCACTTCCTCATTTATAAAGCCCTAAAAAGAATCCGGCACTGTGAGATGTGTTGTTTTCAGTTCCCATTCCCCATTTTCAATTATTTTATCATTATGTGGTGCTGTACTTGCGTTGCTGTTCACCTGTGACTCATCCCATGGATGCCCTACTAGATTTAGCTGCCATCTTTCAGTACACAATGTGTTTTACTTCTCAAACAGGCTGCCCACTTGGCTCATTTATCTTACTGTAAGACCTCTCAGGTTTACAGAATGCCTCTTTTACTATGTGTTCTTTTTTTGACTACAATTAGTAAATAGCATGCTCACCTGTTAACGTCAATGACCAGCTGTTGTGACTCCACACATTTTTTCTGGGCCCAAGAGGGGAATTTGTAAAACATTAATGTCATGATGTTTGTGACATTTGAAACATCAGGCCTGACTGTATGTCACATAAGCTACAATGTTTTATTTATAGGTTAGTACTAGCCTAACTGCCCTTGCGAGCCATTTTAAGCCTAGCCAATTATCCCTTATGAGACTCAAACCTGGCACTTTGTGTTTGTAAGGCAAACACCTTAACCATTAGGCCACCCTCCCAACTTCTGCGGCTGCTGCTGCTATATCCCTCTCCTGGGATATCAACCAACATATAAAATTTAGCTGTATTTGCAAAGTAATCAAGATATCTTGACTAGGCTGGAGATGTGTGCACCTTGTGCTAGACAGGGGTCCAGGGAAGTAAATAGTTTGGGAAGAAATAGCCAGGGAATTGTTATGGCTAGGCTTGTATAGACCCTAGGGCCAGTAGCCTAGTACCAACCTATGAACTTATTGTCTGATAAGAAGGCTTTTAAGATATCTTCTCATCCTTTTCTTTTTCTAACTGCCCCCATCCGCCACTCTATCCCCCTCATACATTCCCATACTCCTAAGTTATAAACCTTCCAGATACACCAGCTTGGAACAGGCAGCCCAGACAGAACTAATCCTGCATCATACTGTCTCTGCCCTATTTATTAACACCATCCTCCTATACGATGTTAATATTTCCCATCTACATAATGTATAACTTACTTCTCAACTATAGTATTTGTTATATCGCCTGAAGTCTTTACAAAACTTTCTGCATCAAAATGTAAGACCATTAAACTTATTTATGTTTTCTCTTCTACAGTATAAATCCATTTACTTCCTGTAAGACATTAGAGTTACCAGAACTGTATAAACTTATAAATATTGTTGTAAATACTTTACTGTATCTACGTGTGTGAAGGGAGAAGTATAAGATGGGAAACATGTTTAGTATTTTCCATAATATTTTCTCTTTTAGAAATCTATCTTGTTCCAAGACGGGTCCTGACAACCTAGGCCTGTCTCTGGTCTTCTTACATTGCCCACATGAATATCACCAATGTAGAAAGTTCCAACATGGAAGATCAAAACCTGTGCCTAATAAGAAAAGGCTCAGATATGGGGATTCTCAGTAAGAAAAATAATTCAAAGGTATTAAGTTTTAATTGGTCAGCAGCTGCTTGATGAAAAACTTTCACAATATAAAAAGAATGCAGTTTCTTGTATTCAGGGAGACAAGACCCGAATGCTAATTTTTTTCCACGTACATGTGTCCAATGAATGGGATCATTCTACTCTTCTGAACTGAGTTGTTTTCAGCTGGCACCATAGCACCTGTGTTCTAGTTGTTTGTTTTCTCAGAGAAATGTAACTTTTTTTTAGAACTGTCTGAAATTCACTTGTTAATATAAATGTAGTGTGGTGGAGCTTTTCTCCTCAGACCTCCCACTGAAAGTATCATACTTTCTCTGTCAGCAAAGACGATCAAATAAATAAATAAATCTTTCAAAAACAAAATACCTACAGTTTTAGTAGGTTTGCAGTTGTGATATGAGTTAGTGCTCTATCTATTGTGACTGAAAACTGTGGTCCAGGCACTTTTTTAATCTATGCATTAAATTACTGTAACTGCTAACATCATGTTTTGGTAATTCTTACTGAATATCCATTGTTTATCTTCTGCCAGTTCTGCTTTTCTCCTTTGCATATTTGTGAATTGTTTCTCTCAACCTGTGAGTATTAAATGTCACAGCAGTGTCCCTTAAAAATCACATCAGAGATTCAGATAAAGGAGCACTTTCTTTCTCTTAACAGATCTTTTTTTATACTAGACCCTATATCGTTAGTGGTAGTAAGTCTTTGTATTGTCTTAGTCTATTTATTTAATAAGGTACATACTCACAAACAAATCTGACATTAAGAGTTTGTTTGTCTTTTCGTCTTTTCCCGGTTAGGGGTCGCCACAGCGGAACTCCGGTTCGCTAATGATTGACACTCGATTTTTATGGTGCCGAGTTGCCAGCCCGACGCCCAGCCTTCAGCGAAGGCACGCCCATATCTGACATTAAGAGTAACATCGGTAAATCTATGAGGGACAAGGCTAAAATGGAGGACAATAATCATAGCATTATTACTGTATGATAACAGTTGACAGGTGTGCTGTGAATTTTATATAAATTAGTTGTGTCCATCATATTTATATCTACTATTCTCTCTCAGAAGTTATTTTTACATCCCTGTATAACTATATGTACTAGGCATACATGCTTCCTTATTTTCATTGACAATTATTTTGTGATGAAGTTGACTAATATTTTTATACGTTAGGGCTTCGTAGGCTAGAACCCTTGGCTTAGCCTGTATGTATAAATACAGACATGTAGTGTAATGTATTCAATCAAGTAATAAAGAACTGCTGGTAAAATGTAAAGCAAAACCTTTTTTTCATTTAACAAATAATAATTGGAATAGCACACCTCAGGTTTATGGTTGATAGGGTTAGAATTTGATTGCACCTTATAGATATAGCCAAGTAATAATCTAACAAAAATCATAACTGTTTTATTTAATTTGCTCAACATGACACTTTAAAGTTGGGCTACTTGTTATTGACAAGCATAATGACATTTGTCATTCCACTTTTGCCTGTATTACAACATATTCTTCCAAAGCCATAGATTTTACTGTTGTTCCATAATATTGCTGAGCAGGGGAACTAACATTATCATAACAGTGTATATTTTCTTTATGCTCTGTCTGTAGGACTAGAAAAGAAATATCAAAGCCACCTTTTCTTTAATTATTTGATAAGCTAATTAATAAGTTATATCTTGTTGACCAAATAATCCTGTTGGGTTGTTTCATATTCCAGAAGAGACCCTGAAGAAAAGCTTGAAAAAAAAACAGTTAAAATACAATCCTTTGTAAACTACCAATGTGCACACCTGAAATGTGAACATTTAACATAATTTAGTTTTAAAAGTTAACAGAGTAATTTGCAGTGGAGTTTAAACCATTACCCACAGTTAATATTTTAAGCATGATATAAAACATTGAACACATTAGATAAAGTCAGAGGCCTGCAATATAAACAATATTTATTATTTTTACAAGTTAGGAAGCAACCACCATTATGTGACACTAGGCATGAATGTGTGTTGCATCTTGCAGAGAAGAACAACTGTTTGTTAAATATTAGTTCTGAATTTCTGGAATTTAAATATTTATTATTTATTAATAACAATAAAATGCAAAATACTTACAGTATGAAATAAATATAATAACTGGAATTAGCATGGCACTAGCTAGTCCTTCCTGTACTGAAATGGTGACTGAGACGACCTCTTCTTTCAACTGCTTAGAAAGAATTTGCTAGAGAGTGAAACTACCAGGGAGGCTTTTTAACACGCAGACAAGTTACAGTGACCAAAACGCTGAACTTCCTCAGTTCTGAACTTTTATGACAAATACATCTAGAGCTGTTCCTGTTATTTTTAGTTAGCATGTGTCACTGCCCAAAAATCATTAACTGAGAAAATTCTGTCAAAAACAGGATCTCTTTGTTAATATTGAAAGCGCTGCTCTTAGAAAACAATTATCTGACCAATGAGTATAATTTTTGTGTAGGATTTGAATAAAATAGGGAAAAATAACATTTAGTAACAGAGAAAAACTCTTAGCTTATATTCTGATTTTTCCAATACCTTATGAAAAACAGTTTACATTTGTTACCCAATGATTTCCCTTTCTCCACACCTCAGTAATACTATCTTGGAGTGAGCAATGCTTTTTTGTATTCTGTAATGGTTTTGAACATTACCAAAACTGTAGTTTTATACCTTCTCAGCGATACTCTCCTAAATGATCTCTAAACCGTATTACGTTTCATCAGTTTATATACTGTTACATGTTGCTGCAGACTTTTGTAATGCATGGCCCTCTAAAGATATTTGGAAAGTTCCAGTTTTCCATCTAAATGAATATCACACTTTTTGGGTGAATATATGGCTTTTAGTTCGAAGCAGGCATTGTCTCTGTTCTCATTTGTTTAATTATCTCCATGTTATGAATTTATGGATGTGGGCTCACCATATGTGCATTGGTCTGCTCATTTGCATGGTGGATAAACACATTCCAGAACATAGATTCATACGTGTGTACCAGGCTAACAACTACTGGGGCCTGTTTAAGCCTCACCATGCATCTCAAATCTTTGTCAAGTCTTGGTACCCTTGGTAAGTGTAAGTAGAAACTTGTCACATTAAATATTTACAGGCTGTCTGTTTTCATTAGATACGTAGGTGCCAAACCCGGGATGAGTTTAATGTTTCTCCATGCATGAACTGGGTTAGGGAGGAACTCTGCTTCATATACATTCATATTGCTATGACCCATAAATCCCTGCAGAAAGAATGGGAGTACCTGCCTTTGATTTGTACTATTTACAGGTAGTTCACTTCCCGGCTGGAGCGCCTTCTGTGTGGAGTCTGCATGTCCTCCCCGCGGTCAAGTAGCATTCGAAAGACATGCGTGAATGGGTATGCCTTTGTTGAAGGTTGGGTGTCGAGCTGGCACCTCGGCACTGTAAACATCTACTGCCAATCATTAGCGGACTGGAGTTCCACTGTGGCATCCCCTAACCGGGAAAATCCGAAAGAAAAACAACAACAGGTAGCTCATGGGTGATATCGCTACTGAAAGACAAGCTGCTGCCATATGTCAGTAACTAGGGGGTATAGCTGGCACAGCATATTGTGATGTGAGTGACATCAGTTGTGCTCTGCCCAGCTAACAGTACCCTTCTTTTGCCCACAAAAAAGTACTGCAGTTGCTAGGCTGGTAATCTATCAGGATGCACTAATTTCCTCACCACCTCCTTCTTTTGGCTATTTGCAATCAGAATTTCTACCGTTCAAAGGGGTGTTGTTCTAGAGGAGCATGTTGTTCCAACACAAGGAAAAATTAGAAGAGAAGACCAAGGAGGAACTGATAATAGACAACTGCAGTGCAGAATAAAAAAATGCAGAGGGGGCTGTTCTCCTGTACGCAACAATGGGGGTCTACATACTTCTCAACTGTCCATATTTTTACAAAATGTCCAGATTTTTGTCTCATATTTTTGGATTGCCCATCATACAATGTGTGGCTTTCTAACAAATCATTCAGAATTGAAGTTGCTAAATAATGATATACATTTGAGTTTTAGATTTCACATGCTTTAGAAAATGCATGCTAATGCAAAACCTATTATTCTAACAAATTTCTAGGTTTGTAAGATCAATATTTAAAATTTGTTCCTGGGTTTTGAGCCTTTGTCCTCCCATTATTTTTAGCTTTGTCCAGATTTCTTGTGCTTATAGGTTGAGAGGTAAGGGGGTCTGCACCCACAGCCTTAGTCTCTGGATATATTACCTCTAAATTCACACAAACCTGGAGAAAGGGGAAAAGCAGAAAAAAAATGAAATTAATCTTTCCTCTATTCTTAGTCATTTGACCTCAGAACTACCGTTATAGCGCATGTGACAAACCAAAATTCAATGTTCTCCTTCATCCTCATGGCACAGAGTGGTATTGCCCTGACTGCATCCTAGATGACCTATGCTTGACTAGCATCATGGGTGCTGATGAACTGGGTGGGGCAGGATAGATGTGATTGACCGATGTTGGCTCATCTATTATTGGAAAAGGGAGGCAGCTTGGCTCACTGCATTGTTGGCACCTGCAGGAATGCAGGTAGATTACCCACTTTGTTGATGACAAGCCTAGTGTGCTTGCACTGTAAGAGGTGTGTCACTTGGTCATGAGGATGTGCATGCGCAGAATTATGCATGCAAGTCCTGATGCAGCTATAGCAGAGCTAGCAGGTTGCTGATAGAGTGGTGATAGGACAGCGCACAGGATTGGAAGACTGGCCCACTCTCTAACCCCAGGTGAATGAATGTGCCAGATGCTTCCTGAAAATGGAAGAATTAATGGTCAACTGATTCTGCACACTGAAAAAAAAAATATCCATTGTCTAGAGATGCTGAGAACATGATTTTATATATACATGATAGTGCAAATATTGACTGCTCCCAATTGAAATTGTGAAACAAACAACTATGATTTCTAAAATTATAAAATAGCAGGGAAACTAGAGAACTGCGAATATTTAAACATGTTGTCCATTATAGTTGATTTTTGCAGTGAGGCAAGCCCTCGTGCACCCTCCAGTGTGTATTTTTGTGTAGTTTGTTTTACCCTCCCCACTACTTACACACACTAACTTTGAGATCGCCATACCTCATAGAAAAGGGAATAACCTGAGGCATTGCCATCTCAGACTTAGCATATGCAAGTCGGACTTTTGCAGATTCAGTCATGCTGTTTCCTGATTCAGTTTCACATCTTGGAATTGAAACTGATCACCAGTATTAATACATTTCACAAAAACCCATACTGATCCTGTTATTATAACATATAGCTGGATAAAAAGTTATTGTAAGAGCAAACCGAATGGCACTGTTTGATTTCCAGAATGATAGTCCACCACACTGCAGAAGACAGACTAAGACTACTTTGTGCTTTAAGATGCTAATATACTGTCCATTGCAATTTTCTCAGATGAAATAAGTCACAGAGATTTTTTTTTTTGAAATCTAAGAATGTTTGAAAAATCAGTTTAACATTAAAAATACAAGAAAAAGGGGCCTATGGAAAGAAATGTTCATACTATAACTTCGTACGAAAATAACTGCTTCAGTTTGTTCTTTGACAAGTCAGCTGCAGAAACAATGTCAACCATTTTGACTAAGCTTCAGATTACCCATTTGAATATTCTAGACTGATATGACTCTATCAAGTCTAATGCAAAAGTAATAGAAAATTATAAGTTTATCCTTCTTTCTTTAAGCTCATCACAATCTAATCAGTGCTTTATGGTAAAAAGAGAACTAATATTTTGTGCTTCTTGTTTAGAATATAATATGATAATTTCTTTAAATAAAAACAATATAAAATTCTAGATATTCCAGTAGGCTAACAAGGGCATGACATTAAAAAGATTATCTCAGGGATTTAGAAAGAACCCTTTTTTGGTGTGGAATTGCATAATGGTTAAGGTATTTGCCTTATAGACACAAGACACAGGGTTTGATTCTGATCACGGGCTATTTTCTAGGATTAAAATGTTCCTTCAGGGCAGTTAGCCTGGTTTCATCTAGAAACTCTAGCTCTTGTGGTAAGGGCTGTAGTAAAAAGGTCCTATTAACACGATGCAATTATGAAACAGATCATTACTGGCTAGTTTGCATGTCTTGGAATCATGACTGACTACTTTGAGTGCAGATTGGCACTTGACTGTAGTTAACATTTTTGGTCCATGTATCATGTTAGCATAGGCACCCCCCTTCACTCTGACACACACATACAGACAGTAAAATATGCACACGAACACACCATATACATCATACCTGACCTTGTGTTTTCTGAATATACCTCATGTCTCTTTTTTCTTACCTTCATAAATCACAGTTTACATTCAGTCATTAATACCACACATTAGTTTAGAGTTTCAAATCCTTCAGTAAATGTATGTTACTGCAAAAGTTGTTATTCCAACAACTTTACAAAGTGTATAAATGGAACAATTGCAATCTGTCCTGATAGTGTGTCTGTGCCTCCCTGTTATTGTTGGCTTTGCCTAGATTTTTTGTGATATGGTTGAAAGGCATGCTTATATATGCCCTGCCTCCTTCCCTCTCTTGTAACTCATGAACTGCTTTTAAACAAGAAATATCTTTATTGATTTATCAGTTGTGACATAGGCAATCATACATATTTATAGATGAAAACAAATCATATTGACATATTTTCAGTTGCAAACATTATATATCACATACGATCTTCTATATAGTCATTGTTAGTCACATATTACTTAAACACAATCAGTTCCTACCTTTTCTTAAACATCATTCCTCCTCCAAAAAAAAATCTAGTTTGCCTCAAGAAGTGCAACCTTGTTTTCCTTACAGAGATGAGATTTTGTCTGACAATGGTATCATCCTGAAAGGTCCAAACGTTATGGTTCCAAAGTCCTCGCAATAAAAGTGCATTACTATTTTGCATTGTGGTCACCCACGGACTGAGTCTACCAAGAGAAGGGCAAGAGTTGTAATATTTTGGCCTTCTATATCACAGGATGTCACAGGATTTTGAGAGAGTAATTTCATCTTGTGCTGTATGTAATAGTACAAAGCCGCATCAACAGAAAGAAACCACTTGAGTTAATCCAGATTCCTGAACTACCTTGGTTGACAGTAGCCACTGACATTTTCAAGTGGAATGGTCAACATTACTTGGTGTTAGTTGACTCTTTTTCAAATTGGTTTGAGACTGACCTTCTTCCTAATCTAGCATCCAGTACTGTCATTACTAAGATGAAGCATCATTTTGCAGTTCATGGTAGTCCGCACAGTTATTTCTGACAATGGTACACAGTTTATAAGCCAGCTGTTCAATAATTGTGGGACTTTATTCATATTTCAAGTAGCCCTGTGTACCTGCAGTCAAATGGTTTAGCAGAGCGAGCAGTTCAAAGTGCGAAACAATTACTAGAGAAGTCAAAATGAGACAATAGTAATGTTTTCTTGAATGTCTAGAATCTCAGAAATATTCCTTGTGATAAGCATCTTGGTTCAACTGCCAAGAGACTTCTGTCGAGACAAACCAAAGCTACATTACCAGTCAGCAGTAGTTTACTGGTTCTAAGTGGTACAAATAACAGATCAGGGAAAGCCCATCTGTTCAAGAAGTGCATACCCAGCACTTATTATGACAAGTCCAGCAAGCTGCTCAATCCATTAAGGGACACAGTAAGAATGTAAACATGCATAGGTTATGACCAGATTGGAGTCATTTAAAGTATTTCTCCAGAGCTGAGATCATACATTGTGGAATCACAAGGAGTAGAGTTTAGACATAATCAGAAACATTTGTTCTGATTACTATGTTACTAGATCAGGTCACATTTCCAGACCATGTTATAGATACATGGCAACTTGGACATGAACATTGTACTGTTTGTAAATGTGCCTATTATTGCTGTCTCATTCCAATGTATTTTTCTTATAGAGGGCAATCCATTAAAGAGGGAGGATGTAGAACAATATGTATGTATGCCTTTAAAAAGCTATCCAAGGGCTTGCACAAGTGTATAAATACTGAGCACGTGTGAGGCTGACTGCCATTTTGTAATACGTTGTTGATATGTAAGCATGTGTCTGTGTAGTCAGTCAATCATTTCATTTATATTTTGTAATGTTGTCATCCATCCTGATGTGTTTCTATGTAATAAAGCCCGCTTGCTTGTCATCTGTAGTAAAGAGGGACCCACCTTGGATCCTGGGAATTACAGCCACGTCAATCTGACGAGCCTGATCTGCAAGGCCATTGAATGTATTATCATGGAACTTATAAACAAAGACATTGACAACCTTCAAACACTGGACCCCACCCAGTTTGGGTTTGTGAAGGGCCGATCTTGTCTCCTGAACCGGACTGACTTCTTCGAATCAGTCTCCAGAGCTGTAGACGAGGGTAAGGCGATCCACACAGACTATCTGGACCTCGCCAAGGCCTTCAACACCATCCCCCACTCTGGAATCATAGATAAACTTACTAAGCTGGGCATTAATCCCTACATCACTTGATGGGTTGCCAACTGGCTTTATGACAGAACCCACACTGTAAAAGTAGCCGACTCCAAATCCAGCTCCAGACAAATGACAAATGGAGTACCTCAGAGTTCAGTCCTGGGACCACTCTTGTTTGGCATCTACTTCTCTGAAGTACAGGCCAACACTAAGGGACTCTGGCTAACAAAGTTTGCAGATGACTGCAAACTGGGAGCCATTATTAAATCCCCAAATGATGTGGATATTCTACAAAAGGGCCTTACAGAAACAGATGCTTGGTGCCAGAGCCATGGGCTCAAGCTCAGTGCCAAGAAATGTATAATTATCCCCTATGGGAAAAACAGGTACCTGTGAATTACCACATAGGTGGCAGTACACTAAACACTGAAAGTGTGATAAGAGACTTAGGGACACAGGTGGACAGTGGTCTCAACTTCGATAACCACATTGCCACAACTGTCAGGAAATCCTTCTATGTGGCACACCTCATCACTAAAGGCTTTTCATCCAGAAAAAAGGAGGTCATTGTCCCACTGTACTCATCCCTCATTAGACCCATTATAGAATACAACATCCCATTTGGTATGTACCTCTCAAGACATCTGCAACAACTGGAAAGGCTGCAGAAATACCTCACTAAAAGAATCACAGGCCAAAAAGCAGATGCCCTATGCTGACCATCTAAAAAAACTCCAGCTATACTCTGTCACATATTGTCTACTCAGAGGTGATCTCTGCTTAACATACAAGGTCATGTCAAACCCAGAGCTGTTGGACATGCTAAACTTAAAGAAATCCCAATCTCTTAGCGCCACATGCTCCAGAGATCTAAACCTTGTCATCACAATGAACAAAACATGCTGGAGGGATATGTTCCTGACCCAGAGACTCCATAGACTCTGGAATAGACTCCCCATACATGTCAAGCAGAGCGCCTCTTTGGCCCTCTTCAAAAGGAACCTTGACGATTGGATGGGAGATAGGAAATTCACCCCAGGGATCATGTCAGTCACCCTGTTAGACAGGGGTCCAGGGAAGTAAATATTGTGGGAAGAAATAGCCAGGGAATCGTTAGTGTCTGTGTGTGTGTGTGTGTGTGTGTGTGTGTGTGTGTGTGTGTGTGTGTGTGTGTGTGTGTGTGTATGTGTATGTGTGTGCGTGTGTGCGTGTGTGTGTGTGTGTGTGTTTGTCACATTAAGATGTATTGAATAGTGTTGTGATGAATGACAGTGACAGATGTCAGGCACTTTAGCACCACCCATGCATTCCTATTTGTCTCCAGATCTTTGCAAACAAGTCTTGTGTTTATTTGTGAATCACTGACAATTTTTGATGATGTGTGTACAGTGTGCAAGGTAATTACAAGCAATACATACAAAACATGTAGATGCAGGCACCTATTGATCCCAAAGGATCATGGGTTTGCACCTGTATTGGACTGATTTAAGCAGCATCTTCTGTGGTGGTGCAGTCCAGTGCGAGAATGGCAGTCCTTTACACACTCTGAGCAGCAGTAGGCAGATATCAAAAGGACCACCACCAACCTTTCCTAGTTATTGAGTCCAACAAGAAGCAGCAAACAGCAAATTCCCATAAAACAGATGCACCCACAAACAGCAAATTCCAATAAAACAGATGCACCCACAAGCAGCAGATTCCAATAAAACAGATGCACCCACAAACAGCAAATTCCAATAAAACAGATGCACCCACAAGCAGCAGATTTCAATAAAACAGATGCACCCACAAGCAGCAAATTCCAATAAAACAGATGCACCCACAAACAGCAACTTCCAATAAAACAGATGCACCCACAAGCAGCAGATTTCTCCAGAATGTCAACAGCCATGTTCTACAATGTATAAAAATCCTGTTTATTTAAAACTCAGCATCTTTTAAAAATGGTACATAAGCGCTTTTGCAGTTTATACGGCTTCCTCAGATGTTAATACCTTTACTAAGCAAATGCCACTTTATATACTAAAATGCTTCATTATTCATCAGTCACATGATCTAAAAAGCATGCAGATACATACTAAATAAATAAGTGCAACTACAAATCATCACATAAAATACATAGACTCTTCTAAAAAACTATAAATGCTGCACTTGCATTATAAAAAGTGATTTATAAAAACTATACATACTGCACTTGCATTATAAGAAGTGGGTTATAATAAAGTTAAGTTAGAATTCCACAAGGCTATCTAAATAGCGATCTAGACTTTAACTTACGTAAGTTTAATTGCTACGCTGTTGTTCAGCCCATGCCCATAATCACCCCTTAGTCTAATTATCCATCTAGCTTCTAGTTGTTCTATACCGTTACGGATGTCACTCCCTCTAACATTTTCATATAGTCTATGTGAGCTAACATTAGGTGGCACAGTGCCTGCACAATTTGTTTGGGGCTAGGCTTGTAAAGGCTCCAGGGCCATTAGCCTAGTGCACACCTATGAACCTATGGCCATAAATTTAAATTCATGCTCAGAATTTGTAGCTTGTACATGTCTTGCAAACACACTAACACTAATTACATTTACTAATAGAATATATATGTTCCTTTATTCTCCCTTTAAATGTTCTATCAGTTTTACCAATATAAAATTTACTGCATGCAATGCAATAAGCCAAATACACTATACGTTCACAATTGCAATTAGCATGCACATTAAATCTGTACACATTCTCTTGATCAGGATGTGCAAACTGTGCTGTGCTATCTACATATCTACATGTTGAACCTTCCCCTAGAGTAACTTTAATCCCAAAGTCTCTATTTCTAGTATTAGGATAACAGAGTTGCCTTTTTAAGGACTTCATTTTTTTAAAAGATATCTAGGTTTGGAATCTACTAATTCACTTATTCCTTTATCTGTAGTTAGAATATTCCAATGTTTCCTATTTATCTGCATATACATAGATACATTAGTAGAATAAAATAAAGGAACTTAACTTTTTAACATTAGCCCTATTCTTATTTTGTATATTCCGAACACTTTTTTTGAAAAATATGGTTTAGCTCTACTTGTCCTCAAACATTTAACTTCATTGACATTCTCAACAATTTCCTTTATCTCATATCCTCTTTCCTGTAGTGCATTTTCTAGATAATCAGTCTGATTAGAAAATCTTGATCTGATACATTCAACCTAGGAGCCCTAAACATTTGGTTCTTAACATTTTTAAAAATATATGAGGGGTACATACTATCTCTAGAAAGTAAATGGTTGCAATGACAAGACTTCTTATATGACTTAGTAGACAATAATCCCTCTTTGTCCATAACAACACTAACATCCAGAAAGTTTATGCTGTTTTTAGAAATTGTTGAGGTAAAATGTAGATATGAGATAGTGGTATTAATATACTCAATAAATGCACAAAAGTGTACATTAGTCTCATTCCATAAAAGGAAAATATAATCCACAAACCTCCTATAAAACAAAATAAATTTAGTAAAGGAACCTTTCAGTACATATTTTTGTTCCCACATGGCCATGACAGCATTGGCGTAGCTATTGGCACAAGAACTGACCATAACTACGCCATTTTTCTGCCAATAAAATGTTTCTGCAAATACAAATACATTATTTTCTAACACGTATCTAAGAAAAATACACAGCAATTTAATCTTATTATCATCAAAATTAGCATATACTCTGAAAAACTGTTCAACACTTTCAATTCCGTCCTTGTTTGGTATCACCGTAAACAAAGATGTGACATCTAATGTTGTCAAAAATAAATTCTCATCTGTTAATTGATGTTCATTTGTAAATATAAATAAATCAGTTAAAAAATGCTGTGTGTCTAATAATATATACTTATTCACATTTAATATAGGTCTAAAGGACTTTTCCAAGTAAATAGAAAGGAGTTCTGTAGACGAATTCCGTCCTTCCACTATTGGATGTAGAGGAGGATATAAACTATTTTTATGCAACTTTGGCAAACCTTGTATAGCTGGTACAACTGGATGCTGTACAATACAATATTCACACAATTTATCTAGAAGACCATTCTTCAATAAATTGTTCAAACTGCGTGTAATGTTATATATCATATAGTCTGCTTGTCTTTTATAAATGTTAACATAAAATTCTAAATTTGACAACATCTTAATCATTTCATTATTATACCATTTACTATCCAGGACTCCAATGGGCCCACCCTTATCTGCAGGGTGAATCACTATATTGGTATTACCTTGTAACTTTTTAACCCTTTATATTCTTCTTCTTTTGTTAAATTAAAAGGTTTACCAGTCTTATTCCTTGAGGCATTAATTTTGTACTGGTGACATCCGTAACGGTACAGAACAACTAGAAGCTAGATGGATAATTAGACTAAGGGGTGATTATGGGCATGGGCTGAACAACAGCGTAGCAATTAAACTTACGTAAGTTACAGTCTAGATCGCTATTTAGATAGCCTTGTGGAATTCTAACTTAACTTTATTATAACCCACTTCTTATAACGCAAGCACAGTATGTATAGTTTTTATAACTCACTTCTTATAAAGCAAGTGCAACATTTATAGTTTTTTAGAAGAGTCTATGTATTTTATGTGATGATTTGTAGTTGTACTTATTTATTTAGTATGTATCTGCATGTTTAAATGTTAAGTGCTTTTTAGATCATGTCACTGATAAATAATGAAGCATTTTAGTATATAAAGTGGCATTTGCTGAGCAAAGGTATTAACATCTGAGGAAGCAGTATAAACTGTGAAAGCGCATATGTACCAATTTTAAAAGATGCTGACTTTTAAATAAACAGGATTTTTATATATTGTAGAGCTTGGCTGTTTACGTTCTGGAGAATTTGGCTGTTTGTGGGTCCATCAGTTTAATTGGAATTAGCAGTAGGCAGATGTTGGCCTGGTATCATGAGCACAGAGCTTCCTGAGGGATCTCTTATCCTCTGTTCTTCTTGCCAAGGTGGTTTCATACATAGTCAGTGCTTCCTTCATTTCCTGTTTCCAAACATTATTGTCTGAGGTGAGAGAATACCAGGTGTTCATGCTGATGGAAAGAGTGTTGGGGTTATGATTGCATGTCCTTGTAGCGCAAGTTGGGTCATGCTTTCGGCCTTTTTCCAGACTGCAGCTCTCCAAAATGGAGGTTTTTTGGTATTCAGCCATCCATCATGCAAAAGACCTGACCCAACCAGTGCATATTTCTCTGTTTCAGGAGGGTGAACATAAGGGTGGTGCCCATCATCTCAAGCATTGTGCTGTTGGGGATCTTGTCCTGCCATGAGATACCAAATATGTGCCTAAGGCAGTGCATATGGAATACATTGAACCACTGCTCCTGTTTGGAGCACAAATTCCATGTTTCACTGGTATACAGTAATGTGCTCAAAACACAGGACATTTTAACCTGCTCCTTGGTGTGCACAGTGAGCTTAATATTAGCACATACTCTCTTTCTCAACCAGGAAAATGTTGTGTGTCAGCTTTTCCAATACACTTGCTGATCTCACTATCATTGAACAAGTTGTCAGAGATTGTAAAGCCTAGGTACATGAACTCATGGACAACCTCCAGCTCATAGTCATTCCCCATGACTGATGGGTCATTGCTCACACTTTGGCCCATCACCTGGGTCTTCTGTAAACTGATAATAAGGCCAAATTCCACACTTTTATCAGAAAAATGAATCATGAGTGACTGAAGTTCTTGTTGAGTTTGAGCCACAATAGCTGTGTCATTAGTGAAGAGGAAATCCCTTAGACACTTCCTAAGGACTCTAGTCTCCAATCTAACTCTCAGCAGTTTCAGGAGGTTGCCATCCATTCTGGTTTGGAGAAAGATACCTTCTGTAGCAGTTCCAAATGTAAATTTCAACAGAACTGAAAATAAACACCAAACAATATTAGCCCAAGTACACATCCCTATTTTATTCCACTAAGAAACTATGAAAAGTTCAGATGTGGATCCATCATATATGATGGTCCCCTTCATACCTTCATGAAGGCCCTGATAATGCTAAGCAGTATTAGACAACAGCCAATCTTTGCCAGAATATCCAACAGACCTTACTTACTGATGGAGTCAAATAACTTGGTCAGATCAATGCAGGCAATATACAGAGATTTGTTCTGCTCCCTGCACTTTTCTTATAGTTGCCTAACAGAGAAAACCATGTCTGCAGTAGGCCATCCAATTCTGAACCCACACAGACTCAGGGTAAATTCTCTCTGCAAGAACATGGAGCCTCTTCAGGACAACACATGCAAACAACTTACCAATGGTACAGAGAGGGGAGATGTCACAACAGTTGTTATAATCTCTTCAGGAAAAGCCCCCCAGAAAAGATGGCATTCCCTCAAAAATCCTTAAATGTGCCAGTGATACCATAATCTCAGAGCTGCCTGCAAAATTTGCCAGTGCTGGAGAGAACGTAGTGTACCACAATACACGTGGGCCACTAACATACTAACAAAACACATAACTGCATTTGTTCATATTACTAAGCAATTGTTTGTTGATCCACCAATGCACTGCAGCACACTTAAAAGGGCAATATGAGACATTGCTACATTCATTTATGTTTAGATGTTTATGTACTGATTTACTATGGTGAAATCCTCATACCTGGAGTACAATAAGCCAACAGACTACATACAAGTAAAAGAAGACACTGACAGCCAAAAGACTATATACATGTAAAAGAAGATATTGACATTACTTTTAGTCTGTGCATTGCCAAAATGCTAGTTGTTTTGGATTCAAACTTGTTTAAAATAAGAAGTCACATACACACCAATTTAGCACTTGAAACACAGCTTTAATAATGCACTACTTTAGCATTTATAATACAGCTCTAGTAATACAATAGATAAGAAAAGTGATATGTCACCAATCAAGTTACTTCAGCTTCATTTGTGTCCCTTCAGGCTGGGAAGTCCCAAGACAGCTGGACAGAAGATAATTTGAAAGGGAAATCCTGCACGATGCATCCATCTACAGGTAAGACTTTTGTTCGGCTGTCCCAAAACATCTCTTTTTATACCATATAGGAAACTAGTTAATGACCAGATGTAACCCTTCCCCATGAAAAACCAAACGAGGCTAGAACAGACAGAAATATTCCAGCTGAGTCTGCCAGTAAAATATTTCCTTAGTTTACAAAAACATTTCCTCAAACATTTCTCACGTTTTGAGAAAAACAAGTATCTTTGAGAAAAACAAGTATGCATTTCTTCTAGAAACTAGAAAAACAGTAGAAAAGAAACTTAACTCTATAATATCCTTTCCATACTGAGCCAGCAAACAGCCATCTTTTCACAGACATCCCCTTTCATGTCACATTTGTATCACAGTCTGTCACACTTGTAACTGCTGCCAAGTTCATTTGTGCAACTAATGGTAAAGCATTAGTGCACATATAGTTACTTTTTGATTTTTTTTAAACTTACAATGAGAAGTTGTAGTGAACATTGTTGCCATTGCCAAGAATCATGTGACGAGTAGAAACATACAGACATTTATGTTTCTAAGTTATGTCTGGGCATGCGGGTGGTGTGTGGCTCTAACTCTTCAGATGATTAAAACTGTGAAACTATGTTTTCAGGTCAGTGTTGAAAATATGGACCAGGCAGAGGATAGGATACTAAGGAGGATGGTGGTGGGTGAATAACCTATCTATCCACTGCTTCACAAAGTAAACTTTTATAATAAAGAAATCTACAAAGTTTGTACACAATGCAGAATTCAAACACCAGTCAGTCTTACTCAACATTCTCTAAACCTGTGCAGTATCTGAGCACATCACAGAGGAAGTAATATTTCAACTAGCTGAAATTACACAGTTGATGGGCCCATGATAAATGTGTACAGGAAGGGATTATGTATGGAGCAGACCTCATAACAGTACTGACAACTAAAACACCCCGTATGGTGCACATTAAACCCAGGAGCCTGTTATACATATAATGACTGTCTCCTCGTTCTGCTATCAGTGTTGTTTTCTGTCACACAGCATGGCTAAAGCATGAGGTGCACCATATGAATATAGATGGAAGCAAAAACCCATCAGTTTTTGCACTGGATGTGAAACATTAATTACTGTTACTGATGTACAGGTAGCAGAGCTTCTTGATGTTAAGTGTCATGTAAATGCTGAGGACAGAAATAGAGATTTTTATTTATAAGCCATTTCTTGCTGCATATGTGGTATGTGAATCTATTTTTTGACCAGAATAAAGCTGAAAATAAGGAATACGCAGAGGTTAAGAGACTGAGAGAGTTATTAAGGAATGTATAGAATAGTAGTGGGAAAGCATCATAACTATGCAGGTCTTTAAAGCTGACATTGCATTTCTACAAATAATATGACAAAATTGGATATCATATCATAAATGATGTGTGGCTATAACTTTATGTTGTGTGATCAATTGGACAAAATCAAGTGTGTCATGCGCACTCGTGTGAAGTAGAGAGCAATGTATGGGATATATTTTTTTGTGGGACAAGTTTTCCTTTCTTTTCTTTTCTTAAGAGAAAGGAATAATGGAGACAGTATTTAGGAATATGATGTTTAGGTATGGTAATTAGGTCAGTTAGCAAGTGCAGACATATATGACATACAAGACAGTCACAGATGGTGATGGACCAAGAAGTTGGGGGAAGCCATGACTGGAATTATGTATGGGACTTAAGACATCCCAGTCCAGCAAAAATAGAGTGAGAATCTAATCCTCATTCCCAGAACTGTCACCACTGTCTTCTTTCCCAGACACCTGGGCCAGTACCAGATGGGGCAGCAATTTTGGATATTCATTCTAGGATTCCTTACATCTGGCTGAGGTGAGCACTGAAGACCCTCTCCACAATCTCCTCCGACAACCCTGTCAGCTCTCTTTGGGTGACATAGTTGCCACCTCCACTGGCACTACGCCCAGTTGGTACCAGTGCACCAGACCCCAAAATAGAACTACATGGCAGATATTGCAGGTAGTGCAGGGGTTGTGGAGTTAAAGCTGCCATGTTGTATCCCAGAACTGCTCTGTGACTGTGCTGCCTGTTGAGGTGTTATACACATATATATGTTATACATATGAATGTGAGGCCATATATCTGTGTTACAGTAAAGCTTAATATGAATATATTAAACACATTATGCAGAAAGTGAGACTAGTGGAAAGCTGGTTTATGTAATAACCTGCCTTAATATGTTATGTGAACTAAGTAGAATGTTATTCTTAGTTGTTGACTGCAAAATAATACATATTACGTTATACAGAGTAATTGCTATTGCTTGGATTTTAACCCGCATACATCTGTTTAATGTACCATTGAGTTAATGGTATGTTGCAAGAACTATTTGTGCTGTTATGTGCAATTTGTGCATGTAGATTATGGATTGTCATGTATTACTCTGTCAAACGTTTATAGACTGATGTTCAGAGAATTGATAATCTATTTGTACAATTAGTGCTATTATGAAATGGCAATCAGTCATACCTGAAACCATGCCTACCTTGTGCCTCTCTGAGGCATTGCAGTCTCTCCTGATGTATCTCCTTGTTTCCTTCAATCTCAGCAGAAGCTACACATAACAGAAAAAAATAATAATGAACACCTGTTTGTGTTGCCAAGTCAGGTATTGTATTGGCTGGTGATGGACCATTATACATACACAACTGAGGTGGATTATGGGTCTGAAAATATTCCTTCTATCACTGAAGGAGGTCCTGCCTTCACTTTTTAAGTCACTATAATGGTGATAGCATTGTTCACCCATGTGTGTGATGCCAGTTGCATGGATGACAGCTTTGACTAAGCTTTTCCAGGTCTTAGCCTTGTACTGTGGCCTGGTATAGTCACCCTGCAGCAGCTTTTGGCTGTAACATTTAACAAGCAGTCCAACAAAAGACTCTCTCTTTTCTAACTTTGTTGGGAAAATATGGAACCACTTACCTACTGACCTTACAGCTATTACATCTCTCCCTCTATTCAAATATAACCTTAAACATTTCCTCTCCAACCACTGGTTATGTTCTTGCAATAACCCTGACTAATCTCTCCTCTCTTGCTTTTCCTAAGTACTACCCTGTTTTCCTTCAAAATTTCTTATTTAAACTTATTTCTTAGAACTGCTTTACTCATTGACCTTTTTACTCTCTAGCTTCTCAACCTAACCAACCTACCGAACTATCCTTTCAAGTGTTGTCTTATCCTGTATATGTCTCTACTATCCTTTATTTCCCTACCTCTTCACTAGTATTTTCCTTCTTATCATTTGAATATAATTAAGTCCCATTATGCTATGTACCAATCTTATTTTTCCTAATGTATTGTGATACATTATTGTACTGTTGATCTAACTAACTTGTGATATTAAATGTTTTGTGTACTTGGAGCTTTTCTCCTCGGGCCTCCACTGAAAAAGGACATGTATCCAGTTGGACTAGCCCGGTCAACAAATGTAAAATAAAAAAAAATAATAAAAAATAAATATCTTGGACTTCTCCTGACACCACCTCTATGCACTAAATGGAGCACAACCCTCAGTATCACCTGCCATGTCTACTCTAAGATCTGTGGAAAAATGGCAGGAAATTTGTACCCAAATGAGATAACATGGGCACCCAAATGACGGACAAGCTAGATAATGATATTTGTTCAACAGAAAGCAGATAAATAAGCAGGAAGTGAATGTATGTAGTAAGTTGTCACTGATCACTTTAGGTGAGAAACATGGCAATAAGACTTGCCATATGTGCTGATCAGTATATATACAAATGTTTCACAGTGACTCCAGCAAATGTTAGTTAACGCTGATATCTCGGTTACATTTCAAATTATATTGCCACGTCAAGGCATGTATAGTGGGATGGTTGCTATGTGAACACTGTCATAAATAAGTATGGCATTAAAATCTCCATGATTTTGTTGTTATTCATTGCTACCCCTATGAAAAGTTTGTTTAAGTACTACACACTGCCTTGTTGTCAGATAAAAAGTTAACAACTATAAGTGACAGCATCTAGGAATTGAACCCTTAACCAAATAGAACAAGAACTTCAGAATTATGTGTATTAATTGCTAAGACCACAGGTGAACTGACATTCCATGAGTATAAATGTGCAATATATGCTGTTCCTTTACTGGAAGAATAATTTTAGACAAATATGTTTTTCTGTGGAAATTTGGCCACAGAAATAATGTTTATAACATCTTCAGTGTTAACTGACATGTGATGAAGCCAAGTTTAGTTCTGTGGCCAAAACCAAAGTAACTATTCTCTGAGTGTTTACATGGGATGTGAATTGCCAGTTTTCTGCAGTCATTCCAGAATACTCACAGAGGTCCATGCCAACTGACACACAATTCTTGACCTGGTGTGTGATGAGCTGTTGTTTTCAGTGAGAGCATTATGTATTTATATGATAACAACTACTGAGGAAATGGCCATACAGTTTAAAGGAGGTGATGTTCTTCATAGGATATAGCAGTACAATATACAGTTGAGATCATTATAACTATATGTCACTGCACCAGTGTTCCACTGCTTTGAAAGCTGGGTTAGTGCTCTTCATGTGTCCTTAATTCATTATCTTATGAATTTTAGTGCCTCATATTATATCACTATTTCTTTCACAGGACACACACAGAAGCATATTTTAATATAATCAGTGATATGAGCAGCATTATCATTATAAATTGCATTTGTAGTTCAGCTTAAAGTAGAAGAAAAAGATCACAAATTTATTATGCCACATAAAGGCAACCTATCCCTAGTGTATATTCAAACCCTGCAACTTTTGTGCTTTTAGTATATTACATTAACACTTAGAGCCACTGAAAAACTTACAGAACATGTGTTTTCTGCATTCAGTAATATCCAAATGCTGAGTAAGGTGCACCATCATTTGTCTCATTGGAGAAACTGATTGCCAAGTACTTGTGCATGCAAAGTTAAGTTGAGTTTTTGCCATTTTGCTGACAGGCATCTATGAACACTGCTAACCACTGAGCAAAAGAACTTAAAAAGAAATTATTCTTAAATCAGTGCAATTAATTCTTGACCTTGTGGCATTATGCAAGTAAAATGTTTATAGCAAGCATCCCTAGTTTCACATAGATGGCATTTTCAAGATATGAACACTGCACATGTGGCATTACAATGGAATGTTGACAGGATGAACTTCTTTTACCATCTGAACATTTATATAAAAAGTAGGTAAAGTCAAGCACACATACTTAACACAGAACAACCATCTAGACTGTCTCCAAATTACTACAGCCCACAGGCTAATTTTTCAACCTACTAAGTGCCCAGCACTAACCAACATCCTTCAACCTTACACCCCTCAGAGAACTCTTAAGATCTACTCACCAAAACCTAATCACTGTCCACAAACCCAATCGTCCTGCTGGTCAGCTTCTTCTATCCTTTTCCTTGGCTAAAAAATGAAATTCTCTTCCTTCCTCTCTAAGGACTTGTGAAAACTTTAAAACTTTAAAACTCGGCTACATTCCTACCTTTCCTCTAACAGGAAATGCAACTGCACTCTCCCCACCTAGCCTAATAATCAATCTACCCCTTAAACTCCTGACTAATTGTGAGTTCAAGCTAACCTAACATAAATGTACATATTGTAAATAACATAATTGTGCGTATTATAAATAACCCATCCCACCTTTTCTCTCTTTTCCTTCTAAGTCTTTATTCTCCCTCTCAATTAAGTTACCACTGCCATCCTAAATATTTAGATACTATGTAACCAAATAATTTATTCCTGTTCTCTAGCATGAAATGAAATTGTAATTGTGTCTTCTTTACTATGATTGTATATGTAACTAAACTATGTAATGCAGAGCTTTTCTCCCCGGGCCTCCACTGAAAATGGGCTCCCTGAGCCCAGTGGACCTCTCTGGTCATCAAACTAGAAATAAATAAATAAATACACATCTGAAACTTGCATGCACTATACCCATATTATCATATTGTTATCACACTATACCTGTGTGTCTGTGATCATTGCAGAAGTGAATGTGGTAAGGTATGGGAGGTTACAAACAACTGTCTGCAAATCAACAGTTTCTGATTTTAGTTTTTGTGATCATTTCTTTGTATTACCTTTGTAAAATTAATGTATTGCATTTTTCCATAAGAATAAACCTTTCTTTCTAAGTTGTATACATGCTATAAGTTACAACCACTTTGTCATCACGGGCACCTAATCTTCTTATAAAATATTAACAAAAGCATGCATCAAGATTCATTCAACTCAAAAAATATAACGTAAACGTGCTCAGTAAGTCTTTTTCCTCTGGCACACACCTTAAGTGCCCTTCTTATTGCTAAGGATGCTAAACAAGTAATTGAATGACCAGAACTGGCAATTAATCACATTTACAAGACATTATCTAAGCAAAACTCTTAATACTCACTCTAGTACTGCTCAGATATGTGCAGGTCATTGAGTAGGAATTAACAGCATATTTACCTGACCAACACACTGAACAGATTAAGAGATTCAGGACTGATAATTACTTGAGACCTAATTAACATAGTCGATGTGCCCAAGGAGGATTAATCTATACCATATAAGTAGGACCTAGTTCATTGGTTCATAGGTTCATAGATTAGTACTAAGCTAACTGCCCTTGCGAGCCATTTTAAGCTTAGCCAATTATCCCTTGTGAGACTCAAACCCTGCACCTTGTGTTTGTAAGGCAAACACCTTAACCATTAGGCCACCCTCCAAACCCTCCTAGTGCTATAGAACATCGGTCATGCAAGGGAAGACTGCATTGTTTCTCAAGTGCTGCTAAACAAACTTGCTGAAAACACTACCAACTTGATATTTAGGATAACTGTCTGAATGCTTTCAAGGTAGGCAATCTTCTTTACAAGTATTGCCTCATAGTTAAATGTTGAGACTTTATTTGCAATGACAGCTGTCTATCATGGCAAAGTTGAGTTTTGGAAATAAACAAAGAAATCTATTGTTATTGCAATTATTCCTTATTTGTATTTCATAGGGGATGGGCAAGACCCTAGCTGTTCAGACAAGATGTAAATAAACCTCCAGGTTAGTTAAATGGGATGATGCCCTTGAGTTCATTCACGAGCAAGTCACCAAAGATGAAGTCCCTTACCATAGCCTAACTAACTATAGGTCACCATCTATGCACCGAGAGTCTCATAGCTCATACCTAAACTTACTAAAGACACTCACCATTCAACCCAATATTGCATTTGTGGCAGACTTTAACTACCCCTCTATAGACTGGAAAACATACACTGCCTCAAACTTGGAGGCACAATATTCCTGGAATTTATTAACAGAAATACCCTTGACCAGATAGTGCAAGCTCCAACCAGAGGTTCAAAAGTACTGGACCTAGTACTCTCCAGCATGGGGTGCACTGCACTCTCCCTTGTCTCGTCCTCAGTGGTGATGTTGGATCACAATGCTGTCTTCTTTGAAATAAAAATCTGCTCAGAATGCCTAACTAAATCTGTAATAATTGGAACTATTCTAAAGCAAACTACATCCTAATGAGTGAGAGTTTATCAAAATGCAGTGCCCCCTAAACCCCAAGATAAGAACAACCTATGCGGAACTGTTCACAGAAACCCTGTACAGATATATGATTGGCTGCATACAGGCCATTCCTTACCAGCCATAAGTTTATAACAAACATTAAGCAAACCACAGTGGTGGAATCCCAGCATAAATGGGGTATATAATCAAAGGAAAAAAAGTCATAGTCAAAAACACTGATTAAATTATACAAGAGACTAAGGGTTAATTAAGTTCAACATGTCCAACTACCAGGTCAGGATAGCCTCTCAGGCTAAGGACAACCACAAGGCCTTCTTCAGCTATGTCAGAAACCTTAAAGGTAGCACACAACAATTTGCTGGATTGGTGGTAAAGAGCACCACCTTTGCCGAGCAGACAGCCGTAGTGATCTGCTGGCTAACAAATTCAGTTCAAACTACATCAGTCACTCCCATCTCCCTGCTATCCCCTGTGAAATCCATTCTAGCATATCCTCCCAACTATCAGCAGGGAGTAGGTCTTGGCTGTGCTTACCAAGGCTAAAAGCACTGCTTTAGTGGGTCCCCAAAATATACAGGGTTGCTTCCTGAATAACTTAAGACATAACCTTTCAGGACCACTTAGGCACTTTTCAACTACAGCCTCAAAACAGGTTACATATCAATTGAATGGAGGACTGCAACAGTCATCCCACTTCACAAGGGTAGCCCATCAACTGACCCAGGAAACTACAGACCAATCAGTCCAAAAAGACTAATACGCAAAACCATGGAGTGAACTACTATGAAAATGATCAATAAGGACATTGGCAATGAACAGACAATGGACACACCCCAGTTTGGCTTTTTAAGGGAAGGTCTTGCCAGCTTAACCTGGTAGAGTTCTTAAA
Organism: Protopterus annectens; assembly: GCF_019279795.1. NCBI lineage: Eukaryota > Metazoa > Chordata > Ceratodontiformes > Protopteridae > Protopterus > Protopterus annectens. The sequence continues at coordinate 1,054,856,883 of NC_056726.1, read as the reverse complement.
CAGGGTCACCAAGGCAATGGATGAGGGAAAGATGGTGCATGCAGCTTACCTTGACCTGACTAATACATTCAGTTTGATACCCCACTCAGGTATAGGCACTCTCCCTGAACTAGGCATGAATCCCTACATAACTCACTGGATTGCCAGCTGGTTCACAGATAGGACCGAAGAAGTCAGGATTGGTGAGGCCAACTCTGCCAAGAGACTGGTTACCAGTGGTTTACCTCTGTGATCTGTGCTGGGCCCAGTCTTGTCTGGAATGTACTTCTCAGAAGGCAAAGCTAATGTCAAGGGCCTCTTTCTTGCCAGGTTCACAGATAACTGTAATGTGGGAGTTATCACAGAGTCCCACTTTGATACTAACATCCAGCAAAGGGGCCTAATACAGACAAATGACAGGTGCCAAAGCCAAGGTTTAAAACCTAATGCCAAGAAGTACATTACACTGTCCTTTGCAAAAACATCCACACAAGCCAATTAATCCATCAATAAAAAAAACATGTAGAGGTGATCTAGCAATTAGCAATTTGGGAACACATGAGAAAGTAATCTGACCTTTGAGCAACACACAGGCAAGATAGTAAAAAAGCCATTCTATTTCACCCAACTTATAAGTAAGGGTATGGCATCCAGGTCCAAGGTGGTTATAGTATCACTTTATTCAGCCTTATCAGACCCACCATTAGAGTATAATGCTTTCTTTGGCTTGTACTTGACCAGGCATTTGCATCAGCTGGAACACCCACAGGGGTTGCTCACCAGGAGAATCCAGAGTATTAACACACTCTTCTACACAGATTGCATAGGATCATAGGCTCATAAGAAGTTACTAGGCTATTGGACCTGAGGCCCTTACAAGCCTAGCCAAGAATTTAGCCCATCTTCCATCAAGTCAGCACCCGATGCCCCTGTCCAGCAAGGGCACAGGTGGAATCCCAGGGATGTATTTTCTTTTCCCCATCTAGTTATCCAAGTTGTGCTTAAAAAGGGCTAATGAGGTACTCTGTTTGACATGGAGAGGGAGTCTATACCATAGAAGGGGGAGTCTCCAGGACAGAAGTCTGTCCTGCCAACGTCCTATTGATGTCACAGATCAGGTTGAGTTTACACATGCATGTTACGTGAGTGAAGCTTCACTTGTTGGGAGGGTGGCCTGATGGTTAATGTGTTTGCCTTACAAACACAAGGTGCAGTGTTTGAGTCGCACAAGGGATAATTGGCTAGGCTTAAAATGGCTCGCAAGGGCAGTTAGCTTAGTACTAACCTATGAACCTAATTATAACCTTGAAAAAGGGCATAGCAAAATTCATTTAAAATGGGTGGAGAAAGACAAACACACTCTGGCTAGGCTTATAAATGCCCTAGGGCAGATAGCCTAGTATGAACCTATATATAGCAGTCCCATCAAGTTGGGGTCTGAGATAGCTTTATATGGCAGACAAAAGTCACCTCTGAGGAGTCTGTAGGAAACTGAGTAGAGGGACAGGGCCTTTAGCCTATCTGTGTAGGGTATATGTTTGAGGCCCTGGATTCTCCTGGTGAGGAACCTCTGTGGTCTTTCCAGCTGCTGCATGTGCTTTGCAAGGTACATGCTTAAAGGGGCATTGTACTCAATAATGGGTATTAAAGTCCTATCTTTATTCTCAGTCCTACAGATTACAGAGAGGCAATCAATGCCTGGCATATAAGGCATCCCTCAGATCCAGCCCTAAACAAACAGAACTAGAAACAAAAGATGCAGAGATTTAAACTTTGCTTGCAACATAAATTGAACATGCTGGCGACACCAATATGTATCTCAAAGGATCCCTCACTATGGAATAGGCTCCTCTTTCATGTGAAGCAGAATTCATCCCTGACACTATTCAAATGTAACCTTGACCACTGGATGGGAAATTGTGCATTCACACCAGGTCTGGACCCTATGTCTCCAATGGACGGAGGCACACCGTAAGTAAAATATTACCTAACTAAGATACTCCCCACAAATTTCTTAGCCATGTCTAAGCTAACTTTCCCTCCTAACTGATGTCCAAGGTAAATAGGAAGACAACTGGTTTGAGCTGCACAGCTAGGCTTATAAAGGACCCGATGGTCATTAGCCTAGTATATTCTTATGAAGTGATGAACCTATGTGTCTGAATTGTAGGAGCTACATGGGTTATTCTTACATTAATCATCTGCTCTTTTCTTAGGCCATATATCTTAGTAGTAATTGTACATATTCTTTTGTGGACATGACATATGTTTGTTAACTTCTGTAGTTATATGGCTTATCCTTTGATTGGAGATGCATATGGGAATATTAACAGGCTTGGATTTTCAGAACTGTTTTGTACAATGTTAAGAAATGCCTGTATAACAGGCTGTATCCACCCCACTTAGCAGTGTGTTGTTTGGTGTAATATAGATGTTTATTTATTTATTTATTTTTCACAGCAAGTATATGGCTCAAAACTCAAAACCAAATGTGTTATCCTCGTAGAAACCTCCCTTCTCAGATTATGAGAATGAGGTCGTAGTACAGGCCCTCAGTTTCCATGAGGCATGGCACATACATCCATATTCAAAGGTTCATAGGTTGGTACTAGGCTATCAGCCCTAGGGCCTATACAACCCTAGCCATAACAATTCCCTGGCTATTTCTTCCCACATTATTTACTTTCCTGGACCCCTGTCTAGCAGGGCAACTGATGTGATCCCTGGGGTGAATTTCCTTTCTCCCATCCAATCGTCAAGGTTCCTCTTGAAGAGGTCCAAAGAGGCACTCTGCTTGACATGTATGGGCAATCTATTCCAGAGTCTGTGGAGTCTCTGGGTCAGGAACCTATCCCTCCAGCATGTTTTGTTTATTGTGATGACAAGGTTTAGATCCCTGGAGCGTGAAGCTCTGAGGGATTGGGATTTCTTTAAGTGTAGCATGTCCAACAGCTCTGGGTTTGACATGGCCTTGTATGTTAAGCAGAGATTACCTCTGAGTAGACGATATGCGACAGAGTATAGCTGGAGTTTTTTAAGGTGGTCAGCGTAGGGCATCTGCTTTATGCGTGTGATTCTTTTAGTGAGGTATTTCTGAGGCCTTTCCAGTTGTTGCAGATGTCTTGAGAGGTACATACCAAATGGGGCATTGTATTCTATAATGGGTCTAATGAGGGATGAGTACAGTGGGACAATGACCTCCTTTTTTCTGGATGAAAAGCCCTTCGTGATGAGGTGTGCCACATGGAAGGATTTCTTGACTGTTGTGGTGATGTGGTTATCGAAGGTGAGACCACTGTCCACCTGTGTCCCTAAGTCTCTTATCACACTTTCTGTGTTTAGTGTACTGCCACCTATATGGTAATTCATGGATACATGTTTTTTCCCAAAGGGGATAACAATACATTTCTTGGCATTGAGCTTGAGCCCATTGCTCTGGCACCAAGCATCTGTTTCTGTAATGCCCTTTTGTAGAGTATCCACATCATTTGGGGATTCAATAATGGCTCCTAGTTTGCAGTCATCTGCAAACTTTGTTAGCCAGAGTCCCTTAGTGTTGACCTGTACTTCAGAGAAGTAGATGCCAAACAAGAGCGGCCCCAGGACTGAACCCTGAGGTACTCCACTTGTCACTTGTCTGGAGCTGGATTTGGAGTCAGCTACTTTTACAGTGTGGGTTCTATCAGTAAGCCATTTAGCAACCCATTGGGTGACATAGGGATTAATACCCAACTTAGTAAGTTTATCTATGATTCCAGAGTGGGGGATGGTGTCAAAGGCCTTGGCAAGGTCTAGATAGGCTGTGTGGACCACCTTACACTTATCCATGGCTCTGGAGACTGATTCAAAGAAGTCAATCAGGTTCAGGAGACAAGATCGACCCTTCACAAACCCAAACTGGGTGGGGTCCAGTGTTTGAAGGTTGCCAATGTCTTTGTTTATAAGTTCCATGATAATACGCTCCATGGCCTTGCAGATAAGGCTTGTCAGACTGATGGGACGGTAGTTTCCGGGATCCAAGGTGGATCCCCCCTTGTGGATTGGGATAACTGCAGCTCTGCACCACTCAGTGGGCACGAAACCTGAGGTGAGGCTATGATTAAACATGACACTTAGGTGAGGTGCCAGTTCATATTGTAGTTCATGTAGTACACAGCCCGGGATGTCATCTGGTCCCATGGATGCTGTATTCTTGGCTTTAGAGAGTGCGTTTTGTACCTGTGTGGCCATTATTACTGGAATTTGGCAATCTTCCGGTATTGAGATGGGCCATTTAGGGGGTGAGAGGGGGGTGAAGTTGGCACTGAATCGATCTGCCAGGATATTGGCAATATCCTTGGGATCAGTATATTTAATGCCATTCTGTTTTAGCTCAGAGCAGATCTGAGCATTGCCATTTAGATTCTTGACATAGTTATAGAATGCTTTGTGGTTGTCTTTGGAATCTTTGGCAATTTTATTTTCGTAACTAGCTTTGGAGGATTTTATGAGGCACATTTTTTTTATTTTATGATGTTTCACAGATAACCGCTTCCTTGACCATGTCTGGTGGCAGGTGGCTGATGATGTCTATGTTGTGAGTGTTCAAGACCATGACCACCTATTGGTCCAATGCAATGCCACTGATATGATAAAAAAAGACTACTGACAGAGTAAAAGCTGTGTCATGGAGCAAAGGGAGACTGGGGTGGGTCTTCTACTGAACCACCACTCACTGAGATGGAGGAGCTCCTGTTGACTGTAAGTGATTCAGGCAGGTCAGAAGAGTTCCACAGTGCAGTGCTGGATACTGGGGCTAATCTGGGGGACAGCCAGAGGATGCCCACTAGTAATTCTGCAGATACATCATTGAACTGTATACATCAGTTTTTTATGATTTCTGTTAGATTATGTTAAACACTATGCTTATAGAACCTCAAACAACTGACATTTGTGTAGCTAGGTACATCTGTCATTGAAGTGCATTGACCACTTGCACATGTTACGGGCATACCTTTGGTTATCAATTATGTGTATTACTCACTAAGATTATTTGCATTTGCATGTATAGTTTATTTATTTAACAGCTGTTATTATATTTTACTTTTTTTTTTTGCTTTCTTGGTGTATACACAGGTGAGGCAATGTCTGACACCAGCATTGTGGACCCCCCCCCCTCTGCCAGATGTTATTGGATCAATAGCCTTTGACTAGGATGCAGAGTTAGCAGAATATTCACCAGCCTTCATGTCAGTGAAATACAATGCAGGGGTGTTGGTACAGATGCTCAGAGAAGATATGCTTATTCCTTCTTCGAATGTTGGTGTGTCAGAGGCTGCCACCCAATATATTTGTGGAGCCATCATGAAGGCACAGGCAAGTTCCATCAGGACCTCAGAGGGGATAGTCAGACTACTGCATAATGTGCATTCTGACATATGAGCCTGCATGAACCGTCTGTGTGACTCCTTGTGCAGGATGAATGGCACACTGGATTGTGCAGCGTCTGTTATGGAGTGTCTGCCTGAGGGACGAACAGCATCAACAAGGTTAAACTGTTGGTATATGATCAAATGTGAGCCGACATGGCCAAGGAAGGGCCAGATCCCACTATCACAATCTTACCACTTCCACTGTTACATTGGTGGTGGATGTGTCCACACCTAGATGTGGCTGGTCACTTGTTCATAGTCATGGAGATAGTCATGATAATAGTTCATGCAGCAGACATCATTCACATTCAAGTAGCACCTAAACTTTTGGCCAAGGTCATGGAATTTGTAGAGGTAGGTCCAGGATGCCAGGGTGTGGTGTTAGCATAAATGCTGTGGCTGTGACCCTGGAGACAGACTCACACATACACACAAACACACACACACACACACACACACACACACACACACACACACACACACACACACACACACACACACACACACACACACACACACACACACGCTCTTGAAAGTCTGACTGGGATACAGCCCATTTTCAGCAGCGGCCCAGGGAGAAAGTCTCCAGACGCATGTCTTTGGAATGTGGGGGGAAACCAGAACACCAGGGGGAAACCAGCTCAAATGCAGGGGGGACAGGCAGATTCCTCACAGAAGGCACCACAGCCAAGAATCGAATCAGAAAGCCTCTTCCAGTGAGATGACAATGCTAACTGCTCTACCACTGTGCACTGGTCTTCTGCTCTTTGCAGTCTGTGATTTAGGCTAACCTATGCCTGATTCACAGAGTTGTCAACTAATGTTTGTTTAGTCAAAGGTCAATGTTTTCCTTATGATACTAAGCAAGTATTAATTTGGTTTAGTATATTTAATTTCAATAGTGTTATTAATTTTAGAAGTAATAGTAATAGTACTGGTGTTAATAGTAGTACTAGCAATAGTAGTAGTATTAGTAGTATTATTAGAAGTAGTAATGCTAGTAGCAATAGTAATAGCAGTAATAATAGTAGTATTGCTACAGTAGTATTGCTTATGTAGTACAACTCATTGTAAGCACTAAATAAACTACAAATTACTACAGCACACAACTTTCCTCACTTGTCAAGAGGAAAACAGTTCTTAGTACTTAAATTAATAAGCACCTATCCAGGCATGTCCATGGGTCAGCTGCCGGTGTTTTCTGCTGTCCACCTGATGAATCTGGGCATCTTGGGGCAATGTAGCAATTGCCTCATGTACACTGACAACCCTCTTCTCCTACCACCCATCACTACAACCTGTGAGAGATGCACTTATATAGCCAAACTGGAACCCAAGCTCCCTCCAGCCAAGAATATACTAGACAGTCAAGTGGAGAAGATTAACACCTGCACCGCACCACACTCAACACATAGTCCTTCAAAACCCACACATAGAAACACAAAGCACACACCCATATTCATGGAGCCTCTCAATAAAAATCTGCCCAAGCAACAGAGACCTCCCAAGCTGAAATGCAGACAACCACCATGCCCCAGCACTACCCAAATGACACATAGCCCACAAAATCAGTGTGCCACTCAACCTCAGCCCATAAGGCATTACAACATACCCAACACACTAGACATAGGTGACTCTATAGTCAGGCACACTGATATTCCACTCACCAGGCTAAACAAGGAAAAAAGTTACTGTCAGCTGCCTGTTGGGTGCCAGGATCTGCCACATAAAGCACACACTCAGGTCACTCCATAAGTACAAATATGACTCTGTCATTGTCCATGTTGGTGTGAATGACCTGAGATGTACCTCCCTGGACTACATGAAATGAGACATGGAGGAGCTCTCGGATCTTGTAGCCCACCCAGAATGATACCATAGTACAAGGACAAAATGATTGACTTCAACAATTGGCTAAGCTTCTGGTGTAATTCTAAAGGAATCCACTATCTGTCTGCCTGGCATGACATGGTTAACAGACCACGATGCTTTGCCAGAGATGGCCTGCACCTGTTGCCCCTGGGATACCGGATACTGGCTAAGGCTCTTGCCACCCCTATAGTGCCTTTTTTAGGCAAGGTTCAAATGCCAAATTTGCCACCGTAACAGGAACAAGCAAGAAAACTCTGAGGGTAATGCTACTCAGTGCTAGAAGTCTAAACCTCAAAATCCACTGACTCGAGGCACTCCTTAAAATAGAGAACATCAACATCTGTGCAGTGACAGAGATCTAGTTCAAGGCTCCAGAGATCACCACTGCATTACCAGGCTATATTTCATATCCCAGCTTTCAGCCACCTAACTCTCACATTCGTAGGTTTCTCTTATCCAAAATGCCAAACCAAGACCCCCCTACCTCCACTGACTGCGGAACTTGCCCACTACTGCACTACCCCAAAAATTATAAATTCCAACCACTTGCTTCTAAAAAAAACACTCCAATCAACACCAAAATCCAAATATGAACTAAAACTACTATTCAAAGTTATTAGACTACTAGCGTATCTAAGAAAAAACATAACCAAAGATGGGGACATCCATCCTAATCCAGGCCCAACCTTAACTCAAAATCCTACCAGCCCACCACTCTCCCACCGACTGGTCAACTCCCTCCTAATATGCCACTTAAACATTAGAAGCCTAAACAATAAGATACATAGCCTGCATGCTGTACTAGCCACATACCTCCCCAACATAATGTGTCTATCTGAAACATGGCTCTGGCCATCAACCAAAGACAATGAGATTCTGCCTCCTGGTTACAATATACTTAGGGCAGACAGAGTAAAGAAAAGAGGAGGTGGAATAGCCGTCTTATATAATAGCACACTTAACATCATAACTAACCTTATACAACCACCCCAGGTCTCTAACGCTGAAATACTAGCTCTAAAAATTCTACTAAATAATCATAAGGGCATTAACCTAATTGTCACCTATATTCCTCCTGGGAACAATGTAGAAACACTAGAGGTCATTCTACATTGGATAGCCAACAACTACCATCAAGAAACCATTGTCCTGGGTGATGTTAATATTGACTGGAACCAATGCACAGCACAGTCCAACCCCATCCCTGTTAACCTACATGGATTCTCTCAGATAATATCATCTACCACACGTACAGGTAACAATAACCAAAAAGAGAGTATACTAGACTGGATACTCACCAACAGTCATCCCCAGAACTATATGTCTGGAACTCTCCCTAATGATCTTAGTGATCACCTGCTCACATACATCATGAAAGACAAAATTAATTGTACAAGCTTACCTATTTATAGGTCTATCAGATCCAAGAAAAACTTTGACCCAACTAAATTTCAACTTGAACTCAAATCATGTAACTGGACAAAACTAAAGTTCCTTCCCCTTGATGAGGCAGTGTCATCATTTAACAATTCATTCCTTACTATACTTGACTCGCATGCCCCTAAACGCTCAATAATAACTAAAACTCAACTAGCACCCTGGATAACAACAGACACCAAAACCAAAATAACAACTAGAGACAAAGCGTGGGATAAATGGCGCACTACCAAACTACCCCTAGATCGTATCAAATTCCAACAACTTAGAAATGAGACTAAAAAAGCTATCATACTAGATAAGAAAAATTACTTCTACAATCTGCAACATAAACATCAGAATAACCCTCAAAAGTACTGGGCAGGCATAAATATACTTCTCCAACCAGGCAAATCCACTACTCCGACCCCAGGAACATTATCTGACAAGAGCCAAGAAGATATAGCCAATTCATTCAATACTTTCTTCACAGAAACCATCCAGTCATTAGCTAACCAACTTTCTCCTCCCCACACTTCTATAAACACTATACCCGACTCACCACTCTCTTTTAACTTCCAGCCAGTGTCCACATCCTTTATCAGATCCCTTTGAAAAAACTGAAGCCAACCACCCTTTCAGCCGATCTTCTGCCGGCTGAATACCTGCAAATTGCTGCAGATGTCGTAGCCTACCCTATCTCAATCCTAATTAACAGAACCATAACCAAGGCCTCAATCCCTCAATTTGGAAAATATCCTATGTTATTCCACTCCACAAAGGAGGTTCATCCACAGAACTATCCAACTATAGACCTATAGCCATACTATCACCACTTGCCAAAATTATGGAAAAGTGCATGCACAACCAACTAATGCTCTATCTAACCCAAAATAAACTACTCACAGACTCTCAACATGGATTCAGACCCCATCATAGTACAACCACTGCCCTCCTCTCTTTTACTGAAAACATTAATCTTAACCGGAATAATAAAAAATATCCTCCGCTCTCTTCCTGGACCTATCGAAAGCCTTCGATATGGTAAACCATCAGTTACTTCTATATACTTTAAAAACCCTGTATCTAGATACTCCAGCCCTTAACTGGTTTCAAGCTTACCTCACTGGGAGACAACAAGCAGTAATGTGGCAAAACAAGCCCTCCTGCCTACTACCAAATACCATAGGAGTTCCTCAAGGTTCCATATTAGGACCTCTCCTCTTTTCAGTCTTCATAAACGACATCCAAACAGTCATCCCTGAAGCCACCTGCATTCAATATGCAGATGACTCGACTATAATATGTCCCAATGCCTCTCTTGCAAATCTACTAACTACCACCCAACATAGCTTCACCAAAGTTGAAAACTGGCTTGCCAACCATCTCCTGATCTTAAATCCAAACAAAACCAAGTTACTTCTCTTCTACCCAACCAATAGATCTCCGACTGAAAACTTCACTATAAAATCCAATAATGGGACCATCATCTCCCCAGACACCTATACAAAGCTATTAGGAGTAAACATTGACAATAAACTCAGATTTGATATACATATCAACCAAGCCATTAAGTCAGTCAACAAGAAACTTGGGACCCTATATAGAATTAAAGCCTTCCTTACCCGAATGCCAGGGCAGCCACAGCCCGTTCACACCTTCTCTCTACCCTACTATATGCCTCTCCTGTCCTCACTCACCTTAACAAATCTGATCTGGCCAAGCTCTCATCCTGCTATAATCACATTGCCAGGTTCGTTACAGGCCTACCCTACAGAACACACCACTGTACTAACCTGAAAAGCTTGGATGGATAGAATTCCCACACCTTCTTCACCAGTCCCAACTCATAGAGGCCTTCAAAATCCTTAAACAACCTGAGAATACCCCAGCACTAAAAAACTTAATGACTCCCTACTACAATCTAAGCTGCCTTCGCTCAGCAAACAGACTCCTTGTCCAAACAACTAAATCTCTCAACCTAGGTGGTGACGCGCTATTTGCCAACACCACTGGTAAAATATGGAACTCTCTCCCAAATAACATCACGCTTGCAACTTCTCTAAGTCAATTCAAAAATAGTCTAAAACTCCACTTCAAGTCACACTGGCTATGTCCTTGCTCAAACCCAGACTAGCTCTGTGCCATTAACTAAAACATAAACAACTAGCTAAGATGATAAGTACTTTGTATACCATGATAAAGAAATATGTATCCTGTCTAACTCTATGTTATTATACTGCCTACCGTCCTTGCTAATACGTTATTAATGTTACATTTGTAGTAATCTCAGAAATAGTAATGGCAGTCTTGTACTTGTATGTAAATAGCCTATGTTTTTTGTTAAGTTCTTTCAGCTCATTTACTGTACCTAATTATCAATGTAACTCTGTTGGAGCTTTTCTCCCCGGGCCTCCGCTGAAAAAGGACATGTATCCAGTCGGACCATCCCAGTTAACAAATGTAAAATAAATAAAATAAAATAAAAATAACCTGGACCAAATCACTAAAGGTGGAGGCGTATCCATATACATTAAGGATGTCCACACCTCCAGGCTAGTTGCTCAACATAATGCATCCGAAATTATCCAAGTGCAACTAGCACTGGACAGGATTGCAATCCAGGTTGTAGATTGTTACAGATCCCCCACCATGCCCCTGGATTCCCACTCTTCATTTCGTAAGATACTGGAAAATATTAAGGTACAACCCAATACCTTAATTATGGGCGATTTCAACTACCCCACCATCAGCTGGGAAAACAACTCATGTACCAACTCATTCACTCAACGTTTTCTGCAATTCATAAATTCCAACACCTTGGATCAGCTTGTCCACACCCCCACCAGGGGCAGCAATATCCTGGAACTGGTCATTACCAATATGGGTAACCGGTGTTCCACTCCAGAGGTCAACTCCTCGCTGGTCAGATCTGACCACAATCTAATCACCTTAGACATCCATATCCCACCCCCACCCCCCCATTAAAGAAACCACCGTCAAACACTACTCCAAAGCCAACTTCATGCTTCTTAAAACAGAGGTGGCAAACATCACGACACCCATGCAGACAGAAAATAGAGGTATGACTGATGAATCTTACACAAATGCACTGTATAAGCACATACATGAGTACATGGATCGTGCCATCCCCAACAGAACCAAGGCACTATCCTCCAAAAAAAGGAAACCAATCTGGTGGTCCCCTGCAATAAACAAACTCTACAACAGAAAGAAGAAGCTGTTGCAAAAAAGAGTAAAATCCCAGGATTGGAGGAACTCCCTGGTCAGCCTCAGCAAGAAGCTGAGATCCTACACAAAATCCTCCAAAGCCAGTTATGAAAATAAAATCATCACTGATTCCAAAGACAACCACAAAGCATTCTACAGCTATGTCAAGAATCTCAATGGCAACACTCAGATCTGCTCTGAGCTACAGCACAATGGCAAAAGATATACAGAACCAATCAATATTGCCAACATCCTGGCAGATAAGTTCAGTGCTAATTTTAGCCCCCTCTCACTCTTCAAAGGGCCCATCTTAATACCGGAAGAAAGCAAAGCCCCTGTAATCACAGATAAATAAGTAAAGACCACACTCTCCAAAGTCAAGAACACAGCATCCATGGGACCATACAACATCCCAGGCTGCATACTGCACGAACTACAGAACGAACTGGCAGCCCACCTAAGTACCATGCTCAATCATAGCCTCAACTCAGGCTATGTGCCTACTGAATGGTGCACAGTGACAGTTATCCCACTCCACAAAGGGGGTGCCACCACGGACCCCAGACACTAGCACTCCATTAGCCAGATAAGCCTGATCTGCAAGGCCATGGAATGTATCATCTTGGAGCTTATAAAGAAAAACATAGGTAAGCTCCAAACCCTGGACCCCACTCAATTTGGGTTTGTAAAAGGTAGATCACATCTACTAAACTTGACTGACTTCTTTGAAGCAGTCACTAGAGCCATAGACTAGGGCAAGGTAGTGCACACAGCCTATCTTGACCTCACCAAAGCTTTCGATACCATCCCCCACATGGGAATTATAGATAAACTCACTAAACTAGGCATAAATCCCTGCGTTACAAGATGGGTGGCCAACTGGCTCACTGACAGAACTCACACAGCAAAATTAGCCGACTGCAAGTCCGACTTCAAACCAGTGATGAGTGGAGTACCACATGGTTCGGTCCTGGGTCCTCTCCTGTCCGGCCTCTACTTCTCTGAAGTGCAGGCCAACACAGAAGGTTCATAGACAACTGCAAACTGGGAGCAATAATAGAATCACCTAATGATGTAAAAGGGCCTCACAGAGACAGATGATTGGTGTCAGAGTCATGGCCTCAAGCTAAATGCCAAGAAGTGCATTTGCATCCACTTTAGGAAAATCTCAGTACCCATGAACTACCACATAGGCGGTAGATCACTAAACGCTGAAAGTGTGATAAGAGACCTTGGGACACAGGTAGACAGTAGTCTCTCCTTTGATAACCACATCACCATAGTAGTCAGGAAATCCTTCTGCATGGCACACCACAAAAGGGTTCTCTTCTAAAAAAAAAGGAGGTCATTGTTCCTCTCTACTCATCCCTCATCAAACCCATTATAGAGTACAATGCCCCATTTGGGATGTATCTCTCAAGACACCTACAACAATTGGAAAGGCCACAGAAATACCTCACTAAGAGGATTACCAGCCTCAAACAGATGTCATACACAGACCGTCTCAAAAAAACTCAAGCTCTACTCCAGCACATATCGCCTACTCAGAGGCAATTTCTGCCTAACATACAATGCTCAGTTAAACCCAGAGCTGTTGGACATGCTACACTTAAAGAAATCCAAATTTCTCCAAACCACATGCTCCAGGGACCTAAAACTTGTCACCACAATAAATAGAACATGCTGGATGGATAGATTCCTGTCCCAGAGATGTTCCATACTCTGGAACAAGTTACCCATTCATGTCAAGCAAAGCTCTTCATTGGCCATCTTTAAGAAAAATCTTGATGACTGGATGAGAAATAGAAAATTCACCTTGGGGATGAATTCTGTGGCGCTGCTCGACAGGGGCACAGGAAAATAATTTTCTTGGGTAGTGAAAGCCAGGGAACCTTTTTGGCTAGGCTTATATAGGCCCCAGGGCCAGTAGCCTAGTACTTACCTATGAACTTGTTCATCTCCTTGTACAGTTGATGCTGAGATTGTCCTGACCCCTGCTGGGGTGTCTGACTTGGGTTACCAATGTCTGATGCACATACTGAGAAGGAAATGCTTGTTTTAGGCAAATAGGTTCTCTTTGTACTGTAGGATGGCAATTTTTCATTTGTGTCATATGTGTTAATCAGGTATCATGGCTTCTGTAGTCATTACACTGTATACATACCTTGGTCATCAACCTTTGCAAGTGATGCTGACATTGCCCTGCCCCATGTAGGTTGCTTGACATGGCTTTGCTTATGTCTGATGCATACAGTGGCAACATAATACATATAAAGCAAATGTGTTGCATTTGAATGCATCAAGGCTGGTTTTGTCTGTATTTTCTGCATATATCAGTCATCGTGATGACTTTCTTTATAGACAATCATTGTTTTATTTTTTTTAATTAATGCTTACTTCTGTTGATGTACTGCAGTATTTGTTCACTTCAGGTTCACCACTCACCTTTGTTACTCATAGGTTCATAGGTTGGTACTAGGCTATTGGCCCTAGGGCCTATACGAGCCTAGCCATAACAATTCCCTGGCTATTTTTTTCCCACAGTATTTACTTCCCTGGACTCCTGTTTAGCAGGGTGACTGATGTGATCCCCGGGGTGAATTTCCTTTCTCCTATCCAATCGTCAAGGTTCCTTTTGAAGAGGGCCAAAGAGGCGCTCTGCTTGACATGTATAGGCAGTCTGTTCCAGAGTCTGTGGAGTCTCTGGATCAGGAACCTATCCCTCCAGCATATTTTGTTCATTGTGATGACAAGGTGTAGCTCCCTGGTGCATGTGTCTCTAAGGGATTGGGATTTCTTTAAGTGTAGCATGTCCAACAGCTCTGGGTTTGACATGGTCCTATATGTTAAGCAGAGATCGCCTCTGAGTAGACGATAAGTGACAGAGTATAGCTGGAGTTTTTTAAAGTGGTCAGCATAGGGCATCTGCTTTAGGCATGTGATTCTTTTAGTGAGGTATTTCTGCGGCCTTTCCAGTTGTTGCAGATGTCTTGAGAGGTACATACCAAAAGGGGCATTGTATTCTATAATGTGTCTAATGAGGGATGAGTACAGTGGAACAATGACCTCATTTTCTCTGGATGAAAAGCCCTTAGTGATGAGGTGTGCCACATAGAAGGATTTCCTGACTGTTGTGGCGATGAGGTTATCGAAGTTGAGACCACTGTCCACCTGTATCCCTAAGTCTCTTATCACACTTTCGGTGTTTAGTGTACTGCCACCTATGTAGTAATTCATGGGTACATGTTTTTTCCCAAAGAGGACAACTATACATTTCTTGGCATTGAGCTTGAGCCCATGGCTCTGGCACCAAGCATCTGTTTCTGTAAGGCCCTTTTGTAGAGTATCCACATCATTTGGGGATTCATTAATGGCTCCCAGTTTGCAGTCATCTGCGAACTTTGTTAGCCAGAGTCCCTTAGTGTTGGCCTGTACTTGAGAGAGTAGATGCCAAACAAAAGTGGTCCCAGGTCTGAACCCTGAGGTACTCCACTTTTCACTTGTCTGGAGCTGGATTTGGAGTCGGCTACTTTTACAGTGTGGGTTCTGTCAGAAACCAGTTGGCAACCCATCGAGTGATGTAGGGATTAATGCCCAGCTTAGTAAGTTTATCTATGATTCCAGAGTGGGGGATGGTGTCAAAGGCCTTGGCAAGGTCCAGATAGGCTGTGTGGATCTCCTTACCTTCGTCCACAGCTCTGGAGACTGATTCAAAGAAGTCAGTCAGGTTCAGGTGACAAGATCGACCCTTCACGATCCAAAACTGGGTGGTGTCCAGTGTTTGAAGGTTGCCAATGTCTTTGTTTATAAGTTCCATGATAATACGTTCCATGGCCTTGCAGATCAGGCTCATCAGACTGATGGGGCAGTAGTTCCTGGGATCCAAGTTGGATCCCCTCCTTGTGGAATGGGATAACTACACTGAACAAGGTTACAACTTACTACAAGGTTACTGCTGCTGAGAATGTCCTAACCTCAGTTTGCCTATGTCTGAAGCTCACAGTAGGCAGCCATTGTTTGGGTAAGTAAAATCTGGTTCATTTGTATGCATCAGTGTTAGAGTTTGTATCTACTCTGTTCATTTTTTATTAAAGTAGTGTGTGTTATGTGTAATGTGCTGCCTCTTAACCAGTGCCATGGCATACTATCCACGCATCCATGGCATATTGTCCACACCTCCATATGCCACAATCATCCCTAGCTGCAGGCTCCTCATCTGATCCCTCATCTGTCTCTGCTGGCCATGTTTGTGGTGCTGGAAACTGTGGTCCCTGTCTTTGGGAACCCTGATGCAATTGCTTTGTGAGTATAATGTTATCTGGATGGCACAATCATTATTTTGGCAGAGGTGGTGGTGGGGGGTCATACTGCAGGGCACCTCCAAATGTATCTAGACAGTGGGACCAAGATTGATGCAGCACAAATGACATGAACTAGGATATTTCTGGCCTGTGCGTGTACAGTGTTAGAGCCTTGCTCAGTGTACTTGTGTGGGTTTCTCGTAGGAATCATGATTCAAAGATCTTGTGCATAACCTGCATCCTCCACAAGACATCCTTGTGGAAAGTCACCCCTTGACAACCCCAGGTAAAGGTCACTGGTATGCCATGTGTGTGAGTTGTGGAAACTGCCAAGGTGAATTTCACGCTAAACATAGCTGAACTCTTGTGCATTACAGACCACCTGCAGTCGATGGTGTGATGGCCTTTTTCTGTTCACATACCTCCTTCCCAGTTCAACAGGTCGAGCATTTATTTCAAAGTGAGTGCAGTCTATGGCCACCAGCTCCTCACGGAAATCTGCTATGTCACAGAAATTTTGCCTGCTGGTAGCTCTGTCCTATGGGGTATGCAGGAACTGGATATGCTCTCCACATGTTGCAGGATGGCATTGAGGAACTGGTGAGGTATTCTTGGGGCAGAGACCTGTGAAATCTCCTGTGTCCACTGTAGGTCACTGAAATGTCCCTGTGGTTGGTATATGTAAACTTACACATACATTAGTTTGCACTAGGATTGGGTTCTCCATGACTGCCATGGGGCCTCAGGTGAGGATGGCAGATGTCCACTGTTTCTAGTATAGTATTCTTGCCCACCCTGTGGTGCTCTAGCATTTCAATTTCATGTAGTCCATTGTAGGTCCAATGTGGTCTGATAAATCTATACCAAGGTCTGACAGCAGCAGCACCTTCTATAAGATCCTGTTACAGATATGGATTTATCATGGCTGCAGCATTCCCTAACATTATGGATTTATCATGGCTGCACCGTCCCCTAACATTATGGATTTACCATGGCTGCACCGTCCCCTAACATTATCAACTTATCATGGCTGCACCGTCCCCTAACATTATCAACTTATCATGGCTGCACCGTTCCCTAACATTATGGATTTATTATGGCTACAGCATCCCCTCACATAAGGGATTTATCATGGCTGCAGCATCCCCTAACATTATCAACTTATCATGGCTGCACCGTCCCCTAACATTATGGATTTATTATGGCTACAGCATCCCCTTACATAAGGGATTTATCATGGCTGCAGCATCCCCTAACATTATCAACTTATCATGGCTGCAGCATCCCCTAACATTATCAACTTATCATGGCTGCACCATCCCCTAACATTATGGATTTATTATGGCTACAGCATCCCCTCACATAAGGGATTTATCATGGCTGCAGCATCCCCTAACATTATCAACTTATCATGGCTGCAGCATCCCCTAACATTATGAATTTATCATGGCTGCAGCATCCCCTAACATTATGGATTTATCATGGCTGCAACATCCCCTAACATTATGGATTTATCATGGCTGCAGCATCCCCTAACATTATCAACATATCATGGCTGCAGCATCCCCTAACATTATGGATTTATCCTGGCTGCAGCATCCCTTAACATTATGGATTTATCATGGCTGCAGCATCCCCTAACATTATCAACTTATCATGGCTGCACTGTCCCCTAACATTATCAGCTTATCATGGCTGCACCGTCCCCTAACATTATGGATTTATCATGGCTGCAGCATCCCCTAACATTATTAACTTATCATGGCTGCACCGTCCCCTAACATTATGGATTTATCATGGCTGCAGCATCCCCTAACATTATGGATTTATCATGGCTGCAGCATCCCCTAACATTATCCACTTATCATGGCTGCACCGTCCCCTAACATTATGGATTTATCATGGCTACAGCATCCCCTAACATTATCAACTTATCATGGCTGCACCGTCCCCTAACATTATGGATTTATCATGGCTGCAGCATCCCCTAACATTATCAACTTATCATGGCTGCACTGTCCCCTAACATTATGGCTTTATCATGGCTGCAGCATCCCCTAACATTATCAACTTACCATGGCTGCACCTTCCCCTAACATTATGGATTTATCATGGCTGCAGCATCCCCTAACATTATCAACTTATCATGGCTGCACCGTCCCCTAACATTATGGATTTATCATGGCTGCAGCATCCCCTAATATTATCAACTTATCATGGCTGCACCGTCCCCTAACATTATGGATTTATCATGGCTGCAGCATCCCCTAACATTATCAACTTACCATGGCTGCACCGTCCCCTAACATTATGGATTTATCTTGGCTGCAGCATCCCCTAACATTATCAACTTATCATGGCTGCACCGTCCCCTAACATTATGGATTTATTATGGCTACAGCATCCCCTCACATAAGGGATTTATCATGGCTGCAGCATCCCCTAACAGTATGGATTTATTATGACTGCAGCATCCCCTAACATTGTTTAAAGTTCTATTGTGGTTTTACTTCAGCATGTGCTGGAATTCCGAGCTAAAGTGAGCACAATGCCAATTTTATATGTTTCAAAATCATTCTACCATGATTTTTTTTGCTTCATCAGCAAACAGCATGGCTGATTATTTATTTTTATTATATTTATTTCTTTATTTATGTATGCATTTATGTACATATGTATGTATGTATTTATTTATCCTTTGTTGCATGAGTTACTCCTACTAGAATGCTAGCCTTTTTCCAGGGGAGACCTGAGGTGGTATTTATACTACTAGGGGAAACTTGCCCAGGGCATCAGGGAATGTTCCCTACTCTTTTTAATAGGTGCTGTCAGATCTTTTACATCCAACAGAGCTACCACCAACTCTGGCTGATGGGGCCTCTGTTTAACATCTCATACGTAGGATGAGTTATCTGGTCTTTAGCATAATCGGCTGCTAACCCTTATTTTGCAGTGGCCACAATGTGTACTGCAGTTTCTTGAATTGCAAACTCCTTGCTGAATGCCGCTCACATCACACATGAGCTAAGTGCAGTTAGTAGGCCTTCATGGCTGAAGACGAGGGTAAGGTAGTTCACATGCCTATCTACATCTTGCCAAGGCTTCCAACACCATCCCCCTACTCTGGAATTATAGATAAACTCACTAAACTCGGTATAAATCCCTATGTCACAAGATGGGTTGCCAACTGGCTCACTGGCAGAACCCACACTGTGAAAGTAGCAGACTCCAAATCTGACTTCAGACCAGTGACAAGTGGGGTACCACAGGGTTCAGTCCTGGGTCCTCTCCTGTTTGGTATCTACTTCTCTGAAGTACAGGCTAACACAGAAGGTCTTTGGCTAATGAAGTTTGCAGGTGACTGCAAACTAGGAGCAATAATCAAAACTCCTAACGATGTGGACATCCTACAAAAGGGCCTCACTGAGACAGATGCCCGGTATCAAAGCCATGGCCTCAAGCTCAATGCCAAAAAGTACATTGTCATCTCCTTTGGTAAAATCTCTGTACCCATGAACTACCACAAAGGCGGTAGTAAACTTGACACTGAAAGTGTGATAAGAAACCTTGGGACACAGGTGTATAGCAGTCTTTCCTTTGATAATCACATTGCCACAGTAGTCAGGAAACCCTTCTATGTGGCACACCTTATCACAAAAAGTTTCTCATCCAGAAAAAAAGAGGTCTTTGTTCCCCTCTACTCATCACTCATTAGACACATTATAGAGTACAATGCCCCTTTTTGTATGTACCTCACAAGACATCTACAAAAACTGGAAAGACCGCAGAAATACCTCACAAAGAGGATTACTAGCCTCCAACAGATGACCTATGCAGACTGTCTCAGAAATCTCCTGCTTTACTCTTTCGCATATGGCCTACTCAGAGGTGATCTCTGCCAAACATACAAAGCTATGTCAAACTTAGAGCTGTTGGACATGGTCCACTTAAAGAAATCCCAATCCCTCTGAGCTACATGCTCTAGGGATCTAAACCTTGTCACCACACTAAACTTAACATGCTGGAGGGATAGATTCCTGTCCAAGAGACTTCCCATACTCTGGAGCAAACTACCTATCTATATCAAACAAAACTCCTCATTAGCACTCTTCAAGAAAAATCTTGATGATTGGATGGGAAATAGGAAATTCACCCCCGGGATCACTTCTGTGGCTCTGCTCGACAGTGGCACAGGAAAATAATTTTCTTGGGTGACAAAAACCAGGGTACCTTCTTGGCTAGGCTTATATAGGCCCTAGGGCCAATAGCCTCGTACTCCCCTATGAAACTATGCACCTATGGGTCCAGGCCCCTGTCAGACAGTTGGAGCCTCTGTTTAACATCTCATCTGAAGAACAACTTATCTGGTTGCTAACATATTCAGCTGCTAACCCTTGTTTTTCAGCAGTCACACTATATACTGCTGTTTCCTGAACTGCAAACTCCTTGCTCAGTGCAGCTCACAGGACACATTAGATTAGTACAATTAGTAGACATTAATGTATCCAGGCCCCTGTCTGGACAGTTTTCACCTGAAATGAATGCAGTATGCACATTTATATGTTTCAAAAACGATAAAAGTTGCCAAAAATGTGAAAACAAAAAAGTTGTTTAGTGCACAGTTCGCTTCACAATGGTGATAGTAATATGTCAGATAGCCAGTGTAGTAGAAACTTTATATTGTGCAAGTGCCTTGTTAATATGTAAATGTAATTACTATAATTATACAAACAAATATTAATCCCTCTGCAACCCTATGAGATAAACCACAACTATCACTATGGCTTTGGTTTGTGCAGATGTGCTCTTCATTTACTGCAAGGGAGCATTGTCGCTATCACTCCATATCTGAGATATTTGCATAATTTTGAATGGTATGCATATTTGCATATTTTATGGGTAAATAAATATAAATCAGTACAAAGAATTAATAGCTGGACAAGACGGATCACTGCCAAATGTTTTCATCATTGTGTATGCTTTCGTTTGATGTCATGGAGAGCCATATAAACATCTTCTGTTTCATGCTATTAATATAATTATTAACACATGACTTATATTCAGAATATTTCTGGAAAATAACCTAGATTATCTCTGGCATAGAGTACCTGACTTGTCTGAGAAGCCATTCCTGACCTCCATACAGACTGAGAATATAACATGCTATAATATGATGCATCCAGGTACAGAGTGCTCTAGATATGTACAGAAATATAATGCAATGCAAATATGCATATTGCATTACTAAACAAGTATAAATATCTACACACTGGTGGAAGGCAGACAGCATGTCTCAGTGACAAATTTTGCAGAATTATGTAAGCTTTCATTTGAAACCATGAAGTACCATATAAATATCTTCTGGTTCAAGTTATTAATGTGTGTGTGTGTGTGTGTGTGTGTGTGTGTGTGTGTGTGTGTGTGTGTGTGTGTGTATATATATATATATATGTATACATATATTTATATATGGGATCTGTAAAGATCCCAAAAGACAAAATCACCAAAACTAATTTCGGTTTGGCATACTTGCGTGAAAGTGCTTTTCACCGAAGAAGCACTTTCGCGTAAGTATGAGTGTTTGCGAGACCACACTATGGTGTGGATAAGGGAACATTCCCTTTTCCTCACTGTAGTGCAGTCTCGGAGTGAGAATATTAAAGTAGGGGGGGTGTGGGGGGTAACGTAAACTTTTTTTTTTTAACATATATTAACGAAAGCGCTTTTTCGGTGAAAGAGCTTTCATTGATATATGTTCAGGACTTTGCACATTCTTGCATAAGTCCTAGATATATATATATATATATATATATATATATATATATATATATATATATATCTATATCTATATATATATATATATATATATATATATATATATATATATATATATATATAGGATCCCTACAGAATATCACTGGTAAAAAGACTCACGGCCAGAGAATCACCAGAACCAGGATACGATTAGATTGATGCAAAAGTTTTTATTCCACGTAAAACACCCACAGTCAAAGACTTCAATAAAAAGTAATACAGTCAAGCGCTTTCGCCCGGGCTCTCCCAGGCTTTATCAAGACAATGAAACAGAATGTGTGCTTTCATTATATACATATGCCCATTCAATTAATCAATTGTGTTACGTATTCCAATTCCTTTTACTTCATAATAAAGTTTAAAATTTAAAGCTATACATTCAAAAACTTACAGGGTCCACTTAACAAGATACTAACATTTATAAGATGTGTGCATTTTGTAGGAAAACTTAATATATTAATTACAAATATTATTAAATTCTAAAAGTTGAATCTGTTAATAATATTTAAGAACAGTTTAAATGTTTTAAATGTATATTTAAATTAAATATCATGTTAAATATTAAATAGTAAGAAATAAAAAGCTAAAAAGCTAAAAAGTTAAAAAGCTAAAGTACTGTGCATGAATTAATATTCTTAAATTATAATATATATTCTACTATTATGCTTGATCATCTTACATAATGAATACAAAAATAAATGCATAAAAATAAATCTAAAAATATTTATAAAAATATATATGATATATAATGTTACAACCATAAACATAAATTGGTAGCTGTTAAAAATCATTCCATATATATTTACAATTTGGCTCTTCGAAGCTTGAGGGCACTATTAATGCTGATGGCATTGTTAAGCCCTGGTGGCTTCATGGCATTTAATTTTATTTGCCATAACAATTCTTTAAACTCCAGGGATGCTTCCCAATCACCCCCTCTTACACTATTAAATATTTGCTCTAAAACAAAGAATTCTAAGCACATGTTGTTACAAACTAAAGAGTGCTTATAAAAGGCATTAGATTCTTTTTTACTTTTAATTTCATAAATGTGTTCATATACCCTTCTTTTTAGGGTTCTTTCCATTTTACCAACATAAAAACATAAACAATACTGACAGAACCCCAAATAAACCACACCCTTAGAATTGCAATTAAAATGGCCCGATGGAAATAAATTCATATTTCTAGATTTTAAATGTATACCTTTGTTGTTTAACATAAAACAACATTGATTGCAGGAATTGCATTTATAAGTACCTTTAATAAGCTGATTTTTGTTGTTACTAGGTAATGATTCCCTTTCTAATAATTCTTTTAAATTGCAATCCCTTCTTCTTACAAATTGTGGTTTGTTTGGAATACTTTTTTTGAGATCTTCATTAATGGATAGAATTGGCCAAAATTTACAAATAGTGTTCTCAATCTCTGTATTGTTCGTGTTATATGTATATAGAAAAGAAAGGCTTTTTATGTTATTATCTTGTTGCTTGGTAACAATTTCTTGAGCCATTGTGTTACCAAGTAATGGGGGAAAGTGTGTGTTTCTTTTGTAAGACACCTCATTTGCCAGAGTTTCAAAAAAATTCCTTGGATAACCTTTTTCTAAAAATAGTTCTTTAAGGTATTCTAATTCTTTTTGGTAAAGTGTGTCCGTGCTACAAATTCTGGAAGCCCTTATCAGCTGGCCTTTTATAATCCCCTTTTTTTGAAACAATGGGTGATTACTATCGAAGTGCAGAAACATATTCGAATAAGTATTTTTTCTAAAAATACTCGATTCAAATTGATTAGATATATTATTTTTCCTTAAAATAATGTCCAAATAATGTAGTTCATATGGGTTTATTGTATATGTAAACTTTAAAAAACTTGTAGAAGAGTTGATATG
The DNA here is from genome assembly GCF_019279795.1 of Protopterus annectens. Taxonomy (NCBI): domain Eukaryota; kingdom Metazoa; phylum Chordata; order Ceratodontiformes; family Protopteridae; genus Protopterus; species Protopterus annectens. The sequence goes on along the minus strand of NC_056726.1, from coordinate 1,054,832,968 downwards.
TTGTACAAACTTTTCAAAATCATTTATATCACCGTTCCACAGAATGCATATATCATCAAGGAACCTTTTATAATGGACAATATTTTCTGCCCAACATGGTGAAAAAATAAATTCAGTTTCCCAAAAATGTAATACCATATTAGAATAGGCCGTGGCGCATGGTGTGCCCATTGCTACTCCTTTGTTTTGTTTAAATAATTCGCCATTAAAAATGATAAAATTGTTATTAAGAATAACCTTCATAAATTCAACTAATAGGTTTATTATTTTGTTACTAAAACCTGATTTTTCAATAAGTATTCTGTTAAACCAATCAATTCCAATGGCATGTGGAATGCTAGGGAATAAATCAACAATATCAATCGTAATCATATATTTGGTCATGTTAAAAAATTCATTTTTAATCCCTTTTAAAAATTCCCATGAGTCCTTACAAAGGCATTCTATTGATGATACCAATTTTTTGGTTGAGATGTCAATAAATTTACCCAATGGTTCCGTTATGCCTTTTGCGCCAGCTACTGAATACCAAAATTCCACAATCCCAAAATTCTGAATCCCGAGGACCTGAATCTCGAGATTGCGGAATCTCGAACGTAGTGAATAGGGATTGCCGTACAGTGCAGAACTGGAACTTTGCTGTTCACTCCACTGTACTGTGATCTTGGAGTTGGTATATTTAAGTTGCAGGGGGTGTAGGGGGTGCAGCCCCACAGGGGGGCTTGCTCCCCTGCACAGATGTTAGAATAATTGAATAGTTTGTTGTATGTTTTATTTTTTTTTTAAGTTTCAAGATTCCACAATCTCGAGATTCTGGTCCTCTGGATTCAGAGTCTTGGGATTATGGAATTTCAGTATTTAGTAGTGATTCCAGATATATATATATATATATATATAGATATATATATATATATATATATATATATATATATATATATATATGTGTGTATAAATATATATATATATATATATATATATATAGATATACATATCTCAAGTCAAAGTCAGTCATCTTTATTGTGATTTAGAACTACAAATGTGTAGCCTAAATGAAATTTCATGCAGCAGCTCAATTACTGAGATTAGGAAAGGAAAGTGAAACTACACATAGAAGTAGAGGAATAAACAGAACTAACAAATACGATAGTACTCTCAGCACACGCAACAAAGAGCAGAGACACTTACTAACACTAATATACGTAAAGAATACCCTCCTCTGAGTTAAATTAAGTACTCTATTTAAAGTAAAACAAAACACACTGCAGATTGAAATGCCTAAGTTATTTGTTTAGTATTGCACTTGAATGAGTTAAATAATGCTGACTATTGACATAATAATAAATATTGCATTTACTTGGAATGTATGTAAGGATATATTGCACAAATAAATAAAAATTGGCTTATTATGTGCCATGATACCTGGGACTAGTGCCCAAGTTCAGAAGTCTAATCACTGTAGGGACGAAACTGTTACTGAATCTTGTAGTCCTGCAGCAAATGTTGCAATATCTCCTGTCCGATGCCAGATGTTTAAAACAGTCCATGCGCAGGATGTGTGTTGTTCTCAACTTCTCTTAACACACAAAACGTTATATTTAATCCCATTTCCTGCCCAGCTATGAGTGCAACTCTACACCACTACCTCCCAAATTGTCACCTTTGATATTCTAACAAAAATCTATTTGATGTTTATAAGATTTACAAAAACTATGGTCAGTGTCTGTACTCACACTGTGTAGCAAGCAAACATCTGGCATACAATCTCTGCACCAGTCAGGGCAATACAAAGCATTCACTTTTCAAGCTGCAATGAAAGGAATTCCTCTCTGAGTCCTGAATTTGCACTGACTGCTGTCCTGGCTAAAATTTCAACTCCATCTCGTGTTATACCGATATACACCCATCACTCCTTGTCCTTGTTTTTTATTTCTCTGATTCTTATTTCCTTTCTCTTAATCTTGCTTTGACTCATTATTTCTCCTGCCTCTCATATCTACCTCACTCATCACTTCTAACATTTACGTTTTCTCTCACTAACCCCCTTCCTGTCCTCCTTCTTATCCACTGTTTGAATCTTCCACTCTGACATTTGTTTGAGTGAGTAATAAACACTCGAGTTCATGGCAACATGTTTCAATGCTACGTGATATTGAATTTGACTTGTTTTACTGATGATATATACGTATTATTCTACCTCTAATATGTGTATTAACAGTCATATAAATCTATACATTTATTTACAGTATATTGCAATATGAAGTCAATTTTCAACTACATGTACACATTTTCTGTTTTATTTTGTACAGCTCTTCAGCACAGGCCTCCCCTAAAAATGGATGTTTTCTCTGTGTCCACAACTTATATCACATGTTAACCTTCTGTGTCACCCTGGGTTCAGTCAGTATCACCCAGTGCATAAAGTTTGACTGTCAGTACCTCTGCAACTGGCTAGTTGCCTTCTCTTCACTGTTTATAGTCCATCTAGATGCCCTCAAGTACATATTAAACATTTCATGTCTGTTTCAGCATCCCTCCAGCTTCGATCATTCCCCATCAGTTTCCCTACTTTGAAGTAAATGCCCCAGTAACAGCCCTTTGCATTACTGTCTCCTATTGCTGTTCCCTAATCATTATCAGTGTTTCAATAACTCATGTGTTGAATGTTTGCTTGTGTCTCTACAGAACAACTTTATCTACCTGGCACCTATTAGCTTATGCCGTCTTCTTTATAGCCTGGGTTAGTTGAGTATTTCTCACTAGCAAATGTCATCGTCAACCATCAGTGCCTGCTGAGCTTGTAGCAGTCATCTGCCCAGGTGTTATACTCATCACTACTACCTGTAGCATTCATGTCTGTCTGCCTGTAAGTGTTCCCCAGTCCCCATCATTGCACTTCACAACCTCTGTTAATGCCCCCTCTGCAAACATGCTTTTCTCTAATTCAGTAAAAAAAAAAAAAAAACAGTTAAAAATTGATTTTTTTACTTAGTTTTTTAACCTAATGAATGAACAACTCCCAAGATCCTTTTCATCTGCATCTGCAACATAAGAGGTACAACAGTGAATACTACTGTCTATTGTTATCTGTTCCTGATAAAGATACACCAATAATTGTCCAAAGACAGAGCAATGGGTAGACGTTCTCATGATTTTCAGGTGTGCATCCAATGTTCATTCTTTTACAATGCAAGTTTAATCCTGTCTCAGTGCTCATCAGTTTATACACTGGCGTTTCTTTGGGATGTGGAAGGAAACAACAGGCTCCAGTGAAGCCCCCTTCAATCTCAATGAATTAACTAAAGTGGAAAGTAGTACCCACTTGCCATAAAATGAACTTCTTATAGTTTTCTATTTACCTCTGAAACAACATCTTGAATGTAATTCAGAAATGTGAGAAAAGTGCAGAAGGAAGCTAGTTCTAAAAACGCCACGCTTTATGTGCAAGACTGTATCTCTTGTCCCCTCCTTAATAATATAATCAATTCCAGGGTCACACAACCACTAGGAGAAATACTAAAGTCTGGAAAATTGGCAAACAGTACATTCAGCACATAAACCATTTCATGTTCTTTGTTATTACACTGTAGAGCTTTGTTTTTGTAGTGCTCAGTAGTAACATCTGGGCTAGCCATCTTGGTGGTGTAAACATTGGCTCTAGGTAATTAGGTCACTGTTGATGTCATACGCTGACCTCATTTACAAAACTGGAAAAATGAGGTAGATGTTGAGGCTGAATAGCAGCTAACTCCAGAAGTTGACCATTCATTCAACCAATCAATCAATGATGTGATTAATAAATAAATAAACTGGACCTTCAGTGATGCAGTGGGATAAATCCCTGATTGTGACCCAGATATCCAGGGTTGATCTAGTGGTCTACACAATGGAAAAGTTGGGGAAAGCGTGGAATAACGAGGCATGTGGTTTCTCATCTCTTTCTGGTGGAGAGAGTTAGAGAACATTGGGGAATACACTAGCATCATAATTCATGGTGGAGACTGGGCTATGTTTACTGAGGTAACAGCTGTTGCAACACCAGACAGTGGATAATATAAAAGTGGGCCAGTATTCTGTTGGCATGAGTCATCTTAATGCCCACTGCATAGCCTGAAAAATAACATCACTCAGTACACTTAATGGCTTAATACAAGAAAAAGCCAAACAACGCAATATCATACACCCTGGACTAGCCCCACCTGACCCCATGGAACAGTATAATGGCTCGTACACCTACTTAGTTTCCAGGCTTGTCCTGGAGAGAGGACTCTCCATCTGTAGGATAATATCAGAAGGCATTATGACCATGAGAATTATGGCCAAAAGCAATATATGAAGAAGCTGACAACAGGGGACTTAGTGTCAGCAGGGAATGTAATTAAAATATCTAGTAATATCATCCCTCCAAAAAAAGAGAAAATAATGGATTTGTGGAATTAATGTACAATTTATTTTAATATTTATTTCCTCTTTTAGTACCAGTAAAAACTACATATCGACTGGATAAAATATTTCCTTCCTCACACTCATTCACAGACATTAAAAATAGAGAAAACAAAAATAGATTTCAACATTTCTTTAGCACAAATTATAGTTTCTACAAGATAACCACTCATTCTGTCTTTATTACAGTCATAAATATAGCCAGTTATTTTAATATTCTTACATTTATGTAAAAAAAGTCTAGCAATTAATTAAGAATAGTCTTGTCACCAGAGCAGCTCCGTAAATCTGAATGACACCTATGCATCATTAAAGACAGGAGCAAGAAGTAATCCTTATGTCTAACTAGAAAATCATATTTTTTATATATGGTTATGTAACAAGCATACCTCTCAACTGTAAGATTATTGCAGAATCTCCAGATTTTTGCCTCATGTTTAGGTCTGTTTCTCATAAAATTGTGGTTTTCTGTCAAATCATTGAGTGTTGTAATCAGGAAATAATGTCAGTCATTTGACTTTTAATCTTTATACCCTTCAGAAAATTCATGCTAATGCAAAACCTGTTATTTTATCAACTTTCTAAGTTTGTTAGAGCAATATTTAAAAAGTGTCCCTATTTTGCCCCCCCCCCCCATTATTTATGGCTTTGTCTGAATTTCTTGCTGTTAAAGGTTGACAGGTATGGTAGCAAATAACCAATAACTAAGTTTAAAAAAGTATGCATTTTCCCACATTAGTTACAAGACACACAGACATACCTTCTATACAATTATAATGCAGCAATCAAGAGCAAAGAGGTCACTTCTTTGCGCAAAGAACCAATCTTTGTTATGTTTCCTGCTTTTTTTGCAACAAACACTTATGTTTTTATCACAAGCAGTTAGAAGGGAAGTTAAAAAGTACACATTTTTCAAAATTAGCTATAGTAAACCTCAGCAAAAGAATACTTTATACACTTAGTAAAAGCAGGTCTCAGAAGAGTCACTGTGCCACAACTGAGGAAATCCTATAAGCCTAACACAAATACACCACCATAAAAAAAAAAAAAAAAGAGAGAAAAAGACAGATTTAATCAGCATAGGTCCATGAGTGATTTCTAGGCTAGTGACACCAGAGGACCTCTTTAAGCTTAGTCTTGATTATTAAATGCATCTGACAAGTTCTTAAACCCTTTTGTTATTTTAAGGGGTATACAGAGGTTTGGACATAATGCCGCGGTGGTGCAGCGGTAGTGTTGTTGCCTCACATCAAGAGGTTTTCCCATTCGATTCTTGGCTGGAATGCGGGGATTGCCTTCTGTGTGGAGTCTGCATGTCCTCCCTGCGGTTGGGGGGGTGTTCGAAAGACATGCATAAATGGGTGTGCCTTCATTGAAGGTTGGACGTTGAGCTGGCACCTCGGCGATCGTGAAAATCTACAGACAATCATAATCGGACCGGAGTTACGCTGTGGCGACCCCTAACCGGGAAAAGCCAAAAAGACAAACAACATAGAGGTTTGGGCAGGGGTAATCTAGCGTATATAACCTGCTTCTAATAGAGACCGATACGGCAGACCCGGGGTAAATTGATGCAAAATAGTGTTCAAAAGTATTAAATGTGACATTAGGTTTCAATTTTTTTTTCAATCTTCACGCAACTTCTACAACTTGAAATTTGCATTATAACATTAGTGGACTGCATTAAACAGGTTTGCAAGTACACAGCATAAATAGACAAGTTACCTCTTTCACAAGCATGCAAATTACAGTCTTTATGAATCTGTGAAGCATTTCTTACATGAGGATATCACTTTATATCTTCAAAAGCATGTGAAATGTGGACTTCTAAAATGTGTGACTGCTTTCACAAATTGTAATCTGTCTTGGCTATTCAGAAACTATATGTCCAAAACATTTGATTACTACAGTGAAACTATTGGAAATAAAATATTGAGTGCTATGACTCTGTAATATTAATTTATGGCTAAAGCAATTCAATAATGTACCTTTAAATTTCCTTTCTTTGCTTTTCAATATCAAGTCTCTTAATGCACCCTTTAAAATGTTATATTCTGCACTACCGTGAAACTTTACACTAATAATTTGCCGTTGAAATACAATCTGTTCGTCTTGTGATTCCTTTTTTGAGAATACTTCTGCAATTCTGACCATTCTTTAGAAGCATCATTTACTGCACATGCATCCATTACATTTACAATCAATTATTACTTTGATTCAGATGTATGAGTCAGTGAATTAATAGCACATTTATTTTAATCAATAACTTGAACAAATGTTTGCCTTCATAAATGCTCTTCTTTTATCCTTGCAAAATTTTTGAAAACGCAGTTTAGCAAACTACAGATTTTGCAATATTTGTTTACTTTTGGACAAGGGTTGCTGTCATGCATGTAACCACGGTCTAAACAACACGGCATCTGTTCATCTGAAGGTCTTATTTTAAAGTGCAGCATCATGACTTTCATTTTAGTTAGGCCATTTTACTTCATGTGCTTCTGCTATGTTTCACATTATTCTAGACACCATTTTCATTTTAAATGTATTTAGATCCTCTGTAACCTCTTCTCTTTGTATATTTATCAAATCCATGTCTTTAAACACACATTAAAATGTTAAATCAGACTCTGGCAGGAGTTTGTTGCTGTCACTATTGTTCTTTATGTCAACGACAGTTCTGTACTATCTATGGCTTATTCTTTGTAGAGGGTCACAATGTTTCTTAAATCTATCGTTTTTATCAAGCGCATCAGACTGTTGCTCTTTAGTAAGAAAACTGCATTAAACATCTTTACAGTGTAATTTCCATCAAGGTACAGTAATGTAATAACTTGCACCTTCGTGAGTTTTAACTGCCAGATAGAACGCTGAAGTGATGACATATTGGCACACCTATCATTTCACATGTTTGGTTGCATTTTTCTATAAAACCAAAGTCATCAGTTGAAGAAGTTGATAAATGGATGACATGATAGAAAAATGGTTCTTTAATGAAAGAATAATGATAAATGAGACTTGTTTGCTACTACGTCTCCCAAATATTCTGCTAGATTGGAAAGATACACAGCTAGGTCATCAGAAAATCTCAGTTTCTCCATTGTTTCATTGAAGTTTGTTTTTTTGTTTTCATTATTTTGCTAGTTGGTCAGTTTTTTATTGCTTACTTTATTGATTTGCATTTCTAAACACTTTGGCACCCTTTTTGTTCCTTGGCTGTTTGTTTATTTGTGGGTTTTTTCTAGTGCAGTTACAGTTTATATCACCTTATTTCATCAAGAAGCCTGTTGTTTAAACTTTCACCCTTCACTCACTGTTCTAATGGTAGCTGTTCTCAAGTTGTACCTTTTCTTCCGTTGGTTTTACCATTAGTGGCAGCATGGCTGTGTCTTACACCAATCTGATTGATGTGCCTTTGCAGATCACTTCTGCAGACTGAAGAAAGTTGAAACATGAGTGCTACTCCTTCCTACTTGGACACTATTTGATACCTGAGTTATTTCACTCTCACCTTGGCTTATCCAACAGGAACTCCATTGAAGGCCTACTGAAGATAATATGTATGTATCTGTACTATTAACTATCATGACAACAACTCCTGAAAAGGGAATGACTGTGTGACACCGAACATGCAGATTAAACTTAATGGTAATTACTATGTATGTGTTGCAAATTACTTATATACAATACAATACAGACCTGAGGTGGTTGTTACATAAATGGGGGCATTTGGACAGACCACCAGGGGAAAAAGGAAAGGTACGTTTGTGTGTTGCTGTTAAAAGATAAGGAAATTCTGCTCTATTGCATTATTTTCAGTGGTATATCAATAAATAAAATACTGCATTCTTTCTATTAACTTCCATGGGGTCTGAACATCCACAAATACTACCCCTGACTCTGGCACAGTTTATCCAAAGTATGATACCATAGTAGTGAGGAGAGAAATTCTGAACTTCTCAGCAAAAAAAAAAAAAAACAAACATTGAACTTGCCAGTTGTACTTCAAACTTACAGATGCTTCTAGAATTGAGGAACAAACATTGTAGTTTAAAAAAAAAAACTTTGCTACTGATGGTCTTTACTACTCTTGTACAAGACGAAAGTGCTGATGCCCTAAATAACATCAGTTGCTGGGGAACACCCATTCAGCACTTCAAGTCATCGACAGGGCAGTGAGAAAACAGTAGAAAAAGAAGCTTAAAGTGAAAGCAGTAAATGCACATAAGCACTTTCTGTAATTTCATATGTTATGTCATATGTGTGATTTTTAGCCATTCTTCATTCATTACCAATGATTTAAAAACAAATACTGGTGGTGTAATAATAATCTATCTATTTATAACACAACATCTAACAATCATGTATGCCTATCCTTAACTTTCACTTGTGGTTATTCTTTCTTAGCATTAGTCACTTAGATTACATGTGTTATACCTACAGTTCTGCAGTTCCTAACAAACTCCAATATCTCTGTTTCTAGAGCTTGAAGGAAAGGTTCTAGATCTGAAGTAAAGAAGATTTAAGCCTCAGATTTGCACATCGCAATGACTTGTTTAGACACAAACACCATGAAACTCAAGTTTTCAATACAAATCTGTCAGTGGAACCCCCCAAGCATCACTAGTGTGCTATGGACGCTTGAGCAGCTTTGCCAAATTTATCATCTATAACCTTCACTAGAACCAGCACTTTTGTTAGTCCTAGCTCAAAAACTGGTCAAACTAGCCCAATAAGAGACATTGGGACACAGGTGGACAGTAGTCTCTCCTTTGATAATCACATCACCACAGTAGTCAGGAAATCCTTCTACGTGGCACACCTCATCACAAAAGGTTTCTCATCCAGAAAAAGAGGTCATTGTTCCCCTCTACTCATCACTCATTAGACCCATTATAGAGTACAATGCCCCTTTTGGTATGCACCTCACAAGACATCTACAACAACTGGAAAGGCTACAGAAATCCCTCACAAAGAGGAATACCGGCCTCAAACAGATGCCCTACACAGACCGTCTCAAATAACTCCAGCTTTACTCCATCGCATATCGCCTACTCAGAGGTGATCTCTGCCTAACATACAAAGCTATGTCAAACCCAGAGCTGTTGGACTTGCTCCACTTAAAGAAATCCCAATCCCTCTGAGCTACACACTTTAGGGACCTAAACCTTATCACCACAATAAACAGAACATGCCAGAGGGATAGATTCCTGTCCCAGAGACTTCCCATACTCTGGAATAAACTACCTATCTATATCAAACAAAGCTCCTCATTAGCACTCTTCAAGAAAAATCTTGATGATTGGATGGGAAATAGGAAATTCACCCCGGGGATCACCTCTGTGGCTCTGCTCGACAGTGGCATAGGAAAATAATTTTCTTGGGTGGCAAAAGCCAGGGTACCTTTTTGGCTGGGCATGTATAGGCCACAGAGCCGATAGCCTAGTACCTACCTATGAACCTGTGAACCTATGAACCTATGAATGCCTTCACTAATAGTATATATGGTAAAAACCTACTATAATAGATGAGCAGTTTCCTGCCATTTCACCGACCAGCCTGACTGACATGGGCATCCAGAGGCAAAGTAGTAATTGCCTCATGTATACTGACAACCACTTACTCCTAAAACAAACAAATACCATATGTGAGAGATGTAATTATGCTATGAAATTGGAATGCATTCTCTCATCTAACAACAAACTGGCCATCAAACAGGTTGTCAGCACACACACTTCACCTCTCACACAAAATAAGGTCACAACACATAAACTCACATATGCGGAGTTACTTACTAGAAGCCTACTAAAAGATCAGAGACCTCCCAGATGTAAACTGCTTTCACACACTGCTATGCAAATAGAAACTACTACACATAATTACGCATACAACAATATGTCAGCAAATAAGCCCCTAAGGCAAAACACCTCAAAATCTAATGTCTTGGTCATGGGCAACTCTATAGTGAGAAACATAAATGTCCCTCTCACCAGGATGGAACAGGAAAAGGTCATGATTAGCTGCCTGTCAGGTGCCAGTATCTGTCAAACACACATGCACTCAAGTCACTTGACAACAAATAGCATTATAACTTTGTTTTAGTCCATGGTGGGGTGAATGACTTGAGATGTACCCCTCTGGACTATATGAAGAGAGACATGACTGAACTCTCAGATGATGGGTTGGGAGTGTGGCCTAATGGTTAAGGTGTTTGCCTTGCAAACACAAGGTGCAGGGTTTGAGTCTCTCAAGGGATAATTGGCTAGGCTTAAAATGGCTCGCAAAGGGCAGTTAGCTTCGTACTAATCTATGAACCTATGAACCTATGTGTCCAAGGCAGATATGACCCTAGCCCTAAGCAGCAAACTTAACAACTAGCTTATCTTGTTGTGTCACTCCAGGGGAATCCAGTATCTGTCAGCCTGGGAAGACATGGTCGACAGACCATACTGCTTTGCCAGTGATGGTCTGCACCTGACTCCTATAGGCTTTCAGATACTGGCAAAGACACTTGCCTCCCCCATAGTGCTTTTTTAGGCAATGTCAAAACAAAAAATTTCCAATGTAAAAAAATGTACTCGAGACAAACTCAAGTTTCTGCTGCTTAATGATGGGAGTTTAAACATGAAAGTGGAGTCCCTGGAAGCACTCCTCACCTTGGAAGATGCTGACATCTGTGCAGTCACTGAAACATGGATTAAGTCCATGAAGAGCACCCTGCTGCTTAATGCTGGGAGTCTAAACATGAAAGTGCACTCCCTGGAAGCGCTCCTCACTTTGGAAGATGCTGACATCTGTGGAGTCACCGAGACATGGTTCAAGTCCATGAAGCTCACCCTGGTCATGCAAGGCTACAATGCCTTCCACATATTCACATGTTAAAATGTGTATGAAAGAACCAAAGGTGGAGGTGCATCCATCTTCATTAAAGCCAAGTACACCTCAAGACTAGTCAAAGATGAAGACTCTCTCGAACTACTCCATGTACAATTAACTATAAGCACAATGCCCTTCCACATCATTGCTAGATATAGGTCTCCCACTGTCACACTGCCAGCCCAGCTATCTGGAATTTTGAAAATAATTCTACGTCATTTGTGAATATTGATATGATTTATACAGAACTGTATGCTGTATACTGAGCTTCAAGAATGTAACCACAGCATACCCTGCAGTAACATAAAATATTAACCTGCAAAACCTAAAAATAGTTGAGGTTACATTACTTTATAACTGGGCCATATACAAAAGATGTTATCTCTCAGTTTCAGTTCAGTAACAGACACAATGTCTAGAGCTAGAAGTTCTTCTATTGTCTTGAAAGAAAAGCAATTACTTGGTTTAAAATGTAAAGTGTTTTATTGTTTTACGACTTCCAAGATCTGGCAAACATCTGAAAGATATGTATTTTTAACACAGATAAGTTAAAATTCTATTAGTTTCTGTTTCAGCCTGTGAACTGAAGTCAGGTGACAAAATGTGATGTCATCCAGGTTAATCCAATAGTAAAATGTGATCTTGATTTAAGAACTCCCTCAGAGAGAGACTGTACTTTTGTATTTTGTCTTGGACCTAGCAAGAACATCCACTCATCGCCACCTTCTGCACTTCTGCCTGCTTTTTGCTCTGTAAGTAAGATTTAAGGCATAGCATCTCTCTTAGATATAGACAGGAATATAGTAAAGATTAGTTTAGATGTTTTCTATACTGATTTGAGACTGTCCTGCAATGTTGTTTTAAAATATTTCCCATGATTTTGAACTCTAAAGTTACTGTGTTGCTACTGAGTATTGTCTTTTTCTTTTATTATTTATTATTACATTTATTTAAACCTATCTTTGTGGCTATCTGTGAGACATATTTAAGTTCCTAGAGTACTTGCATAATTATTTGGTGACACTGTACAAGTCACTCCTAATAGCCTGGCGCTTGGTCAAAACTACCATTTGGATATAATAACATTACAAAGTTGGATTGGACACACTTTGTAAGGACCTTATAGTAGGCGTTAAGTAGGTTTTGGTGGCAGTGGAAACTACCTTATAGTCTGGGCAGAAGGAGGCATAGCTAGTAAACCTAGTGCCAGCATTCCCCAGGGGTGTATGTGTTTGTATATAAACCAAATCTCAAAGTGTATGTGTGTCAGCTACTTGGTGGGGACATGAACACTGGTTGGACAGAGAGGGTGCTGGAGGTCTTGGCTTGGCCCATCAGCTGAGATCTTAACCCTATAGCTGTGCCAGTGGGGAGTCTTATTGCGGATCTGGAGAAAAAGGGACAAACCAGCCCCAAACTGACTGTGATCCCTGTGTGCTCTTAAGAGAAATTGTACTTTACTGTGTGTGTACTTGCCATCCTCCCAGTGTATACATTCTCTAGCTGTTGCCAGTGGTGAGGATTGAGGCTACTTGATTACTGGGGTAGTGCACGGGCATCACACCCATCATGAATCAAGAAAAGCACACTGCCTTCCTGGACTTACTGGAGTCACTCACCATACAGCACAACACCTTAGTCATGGGAGATTTCACCTATCCTTCCATCATCTGGGTGACACAAATGAGCATGAACATGCTTGCCCAGAGGTTCGTGGACTTTGTCAATACAAATGCTCTGGAACTGATAGTCTGCACTCCCACAAGGGGCTCAAATGTCCTAGACACAGTACTCACCCATAAGGGGAGTTACTGTACTCCCCCCTGTGTGATGCCCTTCCTGGTAAAGTCAGACCATAAATCAGTCACATTAGAAGTAACTATTAAACCTGTCACCATCACAGAAGCAAAAAAAAAATAAAATAAAAATAAAACTTTTCCAAAGCAAACTACAGCCTAGTAAGTGATGGTATGAAAAGTTTTATACCCCTTGCAATCACAGACAGGTGTACACAAATGTCCTGTATAAACACTTAAGCAACTGTATAGACTTGCTTGTACCTGATCAGATTAAAACCAGGTCCTTCTAAAAAACAAGACACTGTGGTGGACCTTAAGTATAAACAGGTTATATAAGAAAAGGGAAAAAAACTATTCTAAGAACAAGAGAGAACTGACTCAGCAGAGGAAGAATTCCCTTCACAGCTTAAAAAATCAGAAATCTTATAAAGTCTTCTAAAGTTAATTGCAAAACTAAAATAGCATCCCTGACTAAGGATAATCATAAGGTATTCTTTAGCTACGTCGGAAATCTAAAAGGGAAGGTCCAGCTTTCTGCCGAACTGGTAGTAGATGGCATCACTTATACCATATTGGAGGGAATTGCCAAAGTGCTAGCTGACAGATTTGGTGCAAACTTCTCCCCCTTGTCCCTACCAGCCATATCCAAATGCATACATGACACCAGTCCCCTGCCTAGTATCTCTAGATATCAGGTTATATCTGCAGTCTCCAGCTCCAAAAAACACAACTCAATGGAAAAAGATAACATCCCAGGTTGATTATTAAGCAATCTAAAGCAGGACTTAGTGGACCCACTTGGCATTCTCTTTAACCATAGCCTGAGAACTGGCTTTGTTCCAGCAGAGTGGAGAACAGCAACAGCAATCCCCTTGCACAAAGGGGGGCCATTGACTGAACTTGGAAACTATAGATCCATATGTTTAACCAGCCTCATCTGCAAGGCCATGGAAAGAATCATCATGGACCTTATCAACAAGGACATATGTGACCTTCAAACTCTAGTACCAGCCCAGACAGACTTCATTAACAGTAAATCTTGCATATTAAACCTAGTAGATGTCTTTGAGAAAGCTGTCAAAACCTTGGATGAAGATAAGACAGTGCATACTGCCTATCTTGACATAGATAAGGCTTTATGACACAATCCTCCATTCAGGTATCATTGAGAAACTCTCCCAGCTGGGGTCTAACACTTATGTCACTAGATGGGTAGCCAATTGGCTCTCTGACAGAACACATACTGTCAAAGTTGGTGACTCCACCTCTACCACTATACCTGCACACAGTGGCATACCACAAAGATCTGTGCTGGGCCCTTTACTGTTTTGAATCAATTTCTCACAAGTCCAGGTTAAAGTATATGACCTTTGGCTTACCAAGTTCACTGATGATTGAAATTTGGGTGCAATCACTGAATCCCCCAATGATGTTAACATATTACAGGAGGGGCTAACACAGAAACATGACTAGTGCCAAAGCCATGTTCTAAAACTAAATGCAGAAAAGTGCATTATAATTCTCTTTGGCAAAGAAGAATTCCCTGATAATTCCAATATTGACAACAGTTCAAACTCAGTGGTGTGAGATCTGGGAACACAGGTAGATAGCAATCTGAACTTAATCCACCAAGTTTCCACAGCAGAATGGAAAACCATCTATGTTGCATATCTCATAAGTAAGGTAATCACATCCAGGTCTAAAGGTGTTATAATCCACTGTACTCGACCCTTATGAGACAATTAATAGAATACAATGCTCTCTTCTGCATGTACCTCACTAGACACTTGCAGCAGCAGCTGGAGAGACCACAGAGGTTTCTCATAGGTTCATAGGTTGGTACTAGGCTATTGGCCCTAGGGACTATATAAGCCTAGCCATAACAATTCCCTGGATATTTCTTCCCACAATATTTACTTCCCTGGCCCCTGTCTAGCAGGGTGACTCACATGATCCCCGGGATGAATTTGCTATCTCCCATCCAATCGTCAAGGTTCCTTTTGAAGAGGGCCAAGGATGCGCTCTGCTTGACATGTATGGGCAGCCTATTCCAGAGTATGGGGAGTCTCTGTGTCAGGAACCTATCGCTCCAGCATGTTTTGTTCATTGTGATGACAAGGTTTAGATCCCTGGAGCGTGTGGCTCTGAGGGATTGGGATTTCTTTAAGTGGAGCATGTCCAACAGCACAGGGTTTGACATGGCCTTGTATGTTAAGCAGAGATTGCCTCTGAGTAGACGATATGCCACAGAGTATAGCTGGAGTTTTTTTAGACGGTCAGCATAGGGCATCTGCTTTAGGCCTGTGATTCTTTCAGTGAGGTATTTCTGTGACCTTTCCAGCTGATGCAGATGTCTTGTGAGGTACATATCAAACAGGGCATTGTACTCTATAATGGGTCTAATGAGGTATGAGTACAGTGGGACAATGACGTCCTTTTTTCTGGATGAAAAGCCCTTAGTGATGAGGTGTGCCACATAGAAGGATTTCCTGACTGTTGTGGTGATGTGGTTATCGAAGGTGAGACCACTGTCCACATGTGTCCCTAAGTCTCTCATCACACTTTTGATGTTTAGTGTACTGCCACCTATGTGGTAATTCATGTGTACATGTTTTTTTCCCAAAGGGGATAACTATACATTTCTTGGCATTAAGCTTGAGCCCATGGCTCTGGCACCAATCATCTGTTTCTGTAAGGCCCTTTTGTAGAGTATCCACATCATTTGGGGATTCAATAATGGCTCCCAGTTTGCAGTCATCTGCAAACTTTGTTAGCCAGATTCCCTTAGTGCTGGTCTGTACTTCAGAGAAGTAGATGCAAACAAGAGTGGTCCCAGAACTGAACCCTGAGGTACTCCACTTGTCACTTGTCTAGAGCTGGATTTGGAGTCTGCTACTTTTACGGTGTGGGTTCTATCAGTAAGCCAGTTGGCAACCCATCATGTGACATAGGGATTTATGTACAGCTTAGTAAGTTTATCTATGATTCCAGAGTGGGGGATGGTGTCAAAGGCCTTGGCGAGGTCCAGATAGGCTGTGTGGACCACCTTACCCTCGTCCACAGCTCTGGAGACTGATTCGAAGAAGTCAATCAGGTTCAGGAGACCAGATTGACCCTTCACGAACCCAAACTGGGTGGGGTCCAGTGTTTGAAGGTTGCCAATGCCTTTGTTTATAAGTTCCATGATAATGCGTTCCATGCCCTTGCAGATCAGGCTCATCAGACTGATGGGACGGTAGTTCCCAGGATCCAAGTTGGATCCCCCCTTATGGAGTGGGATAACTGTAGCTGTGTGCCACTCGGTGGGCATGAAACCTGAAGTGTGGCTATGATTAAACATGATGCTTAGGTGAGGTTCCAGTTCATTTTGTAGTTCATGTCGTACACAGCCCAGGATGTCATCTGGTCCCATGGATGCTGTATTCTTAGCTTTGGAGAGTGCGGTTTCTACCTGTTTGGCCATGATTACCAGAATTTGGCAATCTTTTGTTAGTGAGATGGGCCCTTTAGGGGGTGAGAGTGGGGTGAAGTTGGCACTAAATCAATCTGCCAGGATATTGGCAATATCCTTTGGATCAGTATATTTAATGCCTTTCTGTTGTAGTTCAGAGCATATCTGAGCATTGCCATTTAGATTCTTCACATAACTATAGAATGCCTTGTGGTTGTCTTTGGAATCTTTGGCAATGTTGTTTTCGTAACTAGCTTTGTAGGATTTTATGACGGATCTCAGCTCCTTACTGAGGCTGGTAAGGCAGTTTTTTGCATCTTGGGATTTTCCTCTTTTCTGCAACAGTTTTTTTCTTCTGTTGTATAGTTTGTTTATGGTAGGGGACCACCAGATTGGCTTCCTTTTTTTGGAGGAGGGCATCTTGGTTCTATTTGGGATGGCACAATTCATGCACAAGTGGATGTGCTCATACAGTGCCTTAGTGCAGGATTCAACAGTCAAACTTTCAGCTCCAGTCTCCATGGGTGCCATGAAATTTGTCACTTCAGACTTGAGTAGCATGCAGTTGGCTTTGGTGAAGTTTTTTACGGAGGTTTCCTTACTGGGGGGTGGGGGTGGGATGTGGATGTCAAGGGTGATTTGTTTATGGTCAGACCTGACCAATGAGGGGGTGACCATAGGTGTGGAGCATCTATCTCCCATGTTGGTAATGACCATGTCTAGGATATTGAAGCCCCTGGTGGGACAATGGATTAGTTGATCCATGGCGTTGGAATTTATGAATTCCAAGAACCGCTGGGAAAAGGTGTTGGTACCTGAGTGGTTTTCCCAGTTAATGGCAGTACAGTTGAAATCATCCAGTATTAGGGTGTTTGATTGTATTTTAATATTTTCCAGTATGTTTAGAAAGGTGTAGTGAGAATCTTGGGGCATGGTGGGGGATCTGTAACAAGCTACAATTTGGCTTGCAGTCTTATCTAGTGTTAGTTGCACCTGGAGAATGTCAGATGCATTGTGTTGGGCAACTAGCCTGGAGGTGTGAATATCCTTGGTGAATATGGACACTCGTCCACCTTTAGTGTTTTGGTCTTGGTTTTGTGGCTGAAAAGTGTGGTAAGAGTTGTAGCCTGGTATTGCAGGGGTGCTCTCTGGAGCTTTGAACCAGGTGTCAGTTACTGCACAGATATCAATGTTCTACATTTTTAGGAGTGCCTCAAGAGAGTGCATTTTGAGGTTTAGACTTCTAGCATTGAGTAGCATTACCTTCAGATTTTGCATGCTTGTATCTGTTACAGTGGTGGTTTTGTCCTTTGAACCTTGCCTAAAAAAGGCACTATAGTGGTGGCAAGAGCTTTAGCCAGTAACCTGAATCCCAGCAGTGACAGGTACAGACCATCTCTGGCAAAGCATCGTGGTTTGTCAATCATGTCATCCCAGGCAGACAGATACTGGATCCCCTTTGAATGATACCAGAAGCTTAGCCAATTGATGAAGTCAATCATTTTGTCCTTATACTGTGGTATCATTCTGGGTGAAGGCAGGATGCTACTCAGGGCTAGGGTCATACCTGCCTAGGCCACATGATCTGAGTGTTTTTCCATGTCTCTTTTCATGTAGTCCAGGGAGGTACGTCTCAAGTCATTTACTTCAACATGGACAATGACAGAGTCGTATTTGTACTTGTTGTGGAGTGACTTGAGTGCATGCATTATGTGGTGGATCCTGGCACCCAACAGGCAGCTGACTGTAATTTTCTCCCTGTTCAGCCTGGTGCGTGGGACATCAGTGTGCCTGAGTATAGAGTCACCTATGACTAAAGTGTTGGGTATGTTGTCTTGCCTTAGGGGCTGTTGTTATGTGGCACACTGGTGTTGTAAGCTATGTGTCACTTTGCTCTCATCAAGAAAATACAGAGCCTCCAAACCATGACTTACATGGATTGACTGAAAGCCCTGTCACTGTACTCTGTATCATATAGGCTGCTGAAAGGTGACTTGTGCCTGGCCTACAGGGCACTCTCTGACCCTGCCCTGATGGAAATGTTGAACATCTGCAAGTCAAATGGCTCACTCTAGGGATCTTAACCTAGCCTATGACATTAAAAGAATATGCTGGATAGACAGATATATCTCCCAGGGTTTGTCACTACTCTGGAATAAACTTCCAATTCATGAGAAGCAGAGCTCCTCACTGGCCCTATTCAAGTGCAACTGGACAAATGGATGAGAGACCACAAATTCAACCCAGGGGTGGTACCGATGTCCCTCATGGACATGGGTTGTCAGTGTTGATCATAGATTTGCTTTGTGAATTAAATCCATCTAACCAAGGCCAATTGCTGCAACTCTGGATTAACATGGCTAAGCTTGCATTTTCCAATACTCATTGCATTTTTACCTCCTCTAGATGTTGCATACTGCTCCATTACTGACACATGCTGTGTTTGCATTTTCTAATACTCAGTGCATTTCACTTCCTGCAAATTTTGCATACTGCTCTGTTACTGACTTATGCTGGACTTGCACTTTATAATACTTAAAGCATTTCACCTCCTGTAGATGTTGCATAGTGCTCCCTTGCTGGGCTTGCATTTTCTGGGAATAGTCAGTGTTATCCTTCTTTTGGAAGTGCTCACTTTACTTTCTACTGTGCTTTAGTCCACTTCCTATTCTGTTCTTTCTAGCATTTTCTGAAAAGAAGACTGAAACATAAACAAACATGAGGGCTCAGTACAGAGCCCTAAGTCTGCCCACTACATGACTGTGTACAACCCCTAGAGTGCACATTATCCCATTGTCGCTGTGGCCTAGACTTTCATGGATTCATAGTGTCTCAGTCTCTGCTGTGTTGAGTGCCATCACTATATGGGGTTAACCCTGGCCAGAGTGGAAGAGTTTATTGGGTTAAACATGAGCAAACTGTGATAAACCTTTGTGTCTATTCTGGTCACTGTGTTTGTGTGGTAGTTTCTCAGGGGATTTGGAAAGCCTTATATATAGCTGTGTGTGTGAGTATGTGCGGGCACGCGCCATTTCACTGTCTATAGCACACACCTGTTTGCACATGCTGAGGTATACATATGATCATTAGATGTGAAGGTAACACCAATTTAGCTAGAAAACATGCAGAACACAAGACAAAAATTAAGCATTTTCCCATTTGGTGAATATTATTATGTGTAAAGTTCAGTTATTTCTTTAAAATACAGAACTATAAGCAATGGCAAAATGAAAAACAAATGAATGTCGGATATAAACTGGTATCCCTTCCAAATTAGAAACTCACCTAAATCAGACCATCACCTTCAGATAATAGCTAACATTGCAGTAGTAAGTAGGTTATGTCTGAAAATGTCCATGGAACAAGCATCTATCCCATTTAACTAACAAAAATAAATAATAAAATAATAACATTCTATAACTTTTCAGATACTCAACATCCTGACAGTACCAAGTGAAGCTTTTCTTACAAATATCCTGTTTCTAGATGAAGTAAGAGTCCTTCTCACATCCTCATGGGCTGATACTGCCTGGGAGCACAGTCTGAAGGTGATCTGCTGTTGTTGAATACAAGGCCCAATACCTATTATTATTTACCCTGCAACCATCTCAGGCTGCTAAATATGATATCTGCACATTAATATTTTAGTGTTTTTTTTTTTGCAAAAACACTCATTGTTAGAATTCACATGGTTGAAAGCATGGCATAATTAGGTGGCACAATGTGCCATAGTGCAAAGATCGGCCCTGTTGGAATATGCCAATATAATCTGCCTACTCAATGAAATCTAATCATTTCAAAGGCAAAGGAGAGGAAATACATGATGCAGCTTTAATATTTTAGATCATACAATTAATGGTTTTAACAGAAGTGTGATGTAATTATACATTTTGACTGTGCAAAAGTGTGCTTAAGAGGGTCACATATATGTCCCCCAAAAAATTATGTGAAATTGCGATGAAATGGTACTGTGTAGCAGCTTTGCAATGCAAAAAGTGACCTGTTTAACAATATACCTTTTATAACATACTGGCACAATAGTTAATGAAAAACACTTTACTAGCTACATGTCTTCCTTTTCCTGAAAATTTACACATTGTCCTTTGACACAAAGGTATATGCACCTTTAGCAATGGTGTTTATTTGTATTCAGTTGTCTCATACAAAGCAAACAATGCTGAACAGTTTGTAAGAAACTATTGACCACTTCACATGTCCTTGCACACACACTGGAGGATGTGACTATTATATGCAAAGGGTCATTATCTGGTTACCACTGAACTCTTAAGCATCAAATAACTGCCATATGAATGTTGTCCTGACACACCATTAGAATTAATGCTGCCATCATGTCCAGAGCTCAGAAGCACAGACTTCTCGTGGGATGGGTCACCAAGAAGTCCAAGTAAAATGCTTTCAGATTACTTTGAATTTGCTTTTTTGAGGAAAAAGTGCCCAGCAAGCCTGTAAAGGTCACCACCTCAATAATGAATAGCTGACACTTTGCAAAGGTCACTGTAA
The DNA here is from genome assembly GCF_019279795.1 of Protopterus annectens. Lineage (NCBI taxonomy): Eukaryota > Metazoa > Chordata > Ceratodontiformes > Protopteridae > Protopterus > Protopterus annectens. The sequence continues at coordinate 1,054,811,884 of NC_056726.1, read as the reverse complement.
CTCCCAGGAAGAATGTATGTCTCTGCAGCCCACAACCAGCCTAGCCAGTCATGTAAACCGAGAACACTCAGATGCACTGTGGTGAAACATGTGGTGCTATCGCTGACCATTCCATGAATAGCCCGATGGCTGCCGTGACCTCAAAAAAGACTTAGGCCTAGTACTGTCTGGCTACTATTCAATAGGGAAGAAATCTCCTTAACCAGCTAGAGATCTTTATGTGCAATTAAGTATTTTAAAGACCTAACCAGCACATCCGCTTTCCTCCAGACAAATATGGAATGAGAAATGAATCATGGGAAAGGGCACGATGAAAATGAACCATGTCAGGTCATTCAAATCTAGAAGAGTTCTGAGGTCTGTTTTATTTATTTTGCAACTAAAAATAATCTGGAATGCTATCGGTATTCATGATGTGACTTCCTGAATGGCTCTCATTTTGAGGAGAATTTGGATCTCCTTTCTTTCCTGAAATTTTAATAGGGTAAAAGTTCTGGTAATGATAGGAAGGATATGGAATGGAAAGAAACAGAGTAAAGTAACAACCTTTCTATGGTATGTGCCTTTCCTAGTCCATTTTGTTAACATTTAGCTAAGCTGAAGCACAGAGAATGATTACCAGCTGCCTCTAAAGAGAGGCAGTCAGGAAGGTCATCTGGCCTGAGCTAAATGCCATGGTTGCCTTAACATCTTTGAGGACTCCTGATTTGCAGCCACTAGCCTTTTTGGACTCAAAGAAGCCTATTGGGATGCCACTTCATCCTGTTGTTGGACCTGAAGGGTGCACTGGAAATGGGGACAGTACTGACTCATTTGTATTCTGGGAAGAACATACATTTGGGGTGTGTGTTTGGCTTAATGATTAAGATCTTTACCTCAGAGTTACAAAGTACAAGGTTTGATTCTGAAGCTAGGTATTGGCATTGTCTGTAGACCAATAGCCCAACATTTCCCCATAGATGGTTAAAATATATTTCTGCAGCTAAGAACTGTATATTGTCTAATATCCCATTCAAGTTTTTCTTATTTCTGGAACAGATAACAAGAGTTTAAGAAGATCTCTATGATGTTGTCAGAAAAGGTGGGTAAATGCAGGCATGAGTACAAAAACTAATCACAATGCCAGATCCTGCCACTGCAGCAGCCCTGGCCTAAGCACCGTGGACCATGTGAATTGTGATTCTGCTGACCATGGCTACGGTAGAAACCTAAGCCCTGAGAGTAGCCTGCAAATATCCTTCTGGATGTCTTCCAGTCACACACTGCATTTCATCCATAATATCATTTTGTTAATTCAATATATGGGTCTAGCAGTGTCCTCTTTGTGGCTGAAAAGTGTTTCTGGACCAGTCAACCTACCCAGTTATCAAACAGAAAATAAATAAATAGTACATCAGTGTCATGGAAAGAGCAGAGGATGGAAACGCTCACTTACTGAACAGTGCTATCATCCTAGACTCCCTGTCAGAGGTATGACCAGTCTCTGCAGAGTTGGGTTTTCTTTAGGGATGTGATGAAGATCATAACATACTGACCTGGAACACTCTTTAGGATGGACCTTGTGTCTCTTGGTCTCAGGACTGGCAAGACAATAATAAATTCTTACGGGTCTTGTGGCACTGATGTTAAGCTCTGTCGTTAACTTCCAAACATATGTTGTGTTGTATGACTTAGTATTGTGTTGAGTGACATCACAAAAAGGCACAGAATGTATATGTGGGCAAGAAGAATTTATTTACCACAGGCACACTTAAAATAGTTATCATATCTGATGAGTCAGGATGACCTAGGCCCAGCAGTTTGACAGACAAAAGAGAAATCATCCTCTAAAGAACAAACAAATAAATACATCAGAAGATTCAGTAACTACGAAGAGCAAACAGGAAATAATCTCACAAGTAAGTACAATGACCAAAAATTCAGTTTGTAGCATAAAAGGCAGACTGGGATGTTTTCTTTTGTATCTTGAAGCTTCTACAGCATATATGCACTGAAATAAGGCAAGAAGGAGCAGGGATTTGTGAAACTGGGGTGCAGGCTGGTAACCTGGGAATTAAGACCTAAGCAGTCCTCACTCATATGGCATGAGTTGTAAGAATATCATGCAGATGGACCACTTCAGCTTCATAATTTTAATACAGACTGTGAGGGCTTATGGTTCTACTAAGACACTAACCAAAGACAAATTATCAACCAGCACTGGCAGCATTATTACAGCTTCAAAAATATGTTTATGTACTGATTTGCATGTATGTAATGTGTAATGTAGGTAACTCTTAACATTTACTTCTGTATTGCTTAGAACACTTGCTTGTTAGCACAGCAGTTCCATAGTTTACTTTGAAAGTTTAATTCTGACATCACAAATCGTATGTTTTCAGGATGGAAAGTAATTCTGTATTCAGAACGAAATTGAAGCAAAAAACTTTGATGTTTTTCAGGTCTGTCATTGTGACCAACCACATGGCAGCTATCTAATGAAACTGCATTTCTGTGGGGCACATAAGCTGCTTAGTCAGACTATTTTTTCAAGCAGACTCCGCTGTGTGAGAAAAATAACTTTTTAAAACTTCTGCATCCCCTCATACACTTCCTCTTTGACACACACACGCACACACACACACACACACACACACACACACACACACACACACACACACACACACACACACACACACACACACACATATGCAAAGGTAGTTGAAATATTTTTGGTCATGAAAAGTTTTTTCCACAGCATGCCTTTAAGGACAACAACAATGGTTTAATCCTGCTGTGTGTTGTATTTGGTACAACACGCAGCCATATAAGCTGTATATTAAATTTAGGAGACTGATGATTTCTTTATCTGTTATGTAAAAAATGCTCCTCTTCTAACCTTTTGTTTCATTTCTGAATGCCAGCACTATGACTTTCTGTGCTCCCTCTTTGGGAGTTATGTGAACAGCTATTTACACATGACAGTCACGGAGTCCAAAGCATCAGATTAAAATTAGGAAGCACCCTCACTGCATCCTAAGAGTCTGAGCCCATGCACATACTGACATGTATGTAGATAATATGCACACATGCACACACACACACACACACACACACACACACACACACACACACACACACACACACACACACACACACACACACACACACACACACACATGACAGAAGCACACAGTCACACAGACACAGGCATACACACACACACACACACAAATACACAGACACACACAAACTCACACAAACATACATGCACAAATGCTAGCTCAATAACACACAAGCACACATATACACACATATACACACACACACACACACACACACACACACACACACACACACACACACACACACACACACACACACACACACACACACACACTCTCTCTCTCTCTCTTTCTCTATCTATTAATGAAGGCTACAGAAGCTTCTTCTTCTGAGGTTCCTTATCTGTAATTTATTAGCTAATAACTACAACCCCTTAGTATTTATTGGAATAATATTTTAATGGTGAGATTTTGATGGCACCTATTATATCCTGTTGGAGGTATATGCAATCTGAGCATTGATAACTCCCTCAGTAACTGCTTACATACGAGGCTGACCCATAGACTAGCTATAATGCAATTCTAAAGACTTACCCTGATTACTTGCATATCAAGGCTCCCTATTACACTGTCGCAGACGCAGGTTGTCGAATGCGTCTTTGTCGAACTGAAAAGCACGAGAAGGCAAAATAGCAAAGTGGATTTTCAGCAAATTCTTTCCCTGGGAAAGAATTATTCTCGCTGCTTTCGCTACTTTGCCTTTTCGGCACTGTAGTGTGTTCTCGGAGTTGGTATATTTAAGTAGGGGGGTGGGGGGAAGAAGCCCCCCATTTTATGTAATGTTTTACATTTTTTTTTTGTTTGTTTCAGAACAGGGAAAAAAAAATGCTGTTCTGAGGTTTCGACGTTGTAAGCTTTTGCTTACATGAGGTCGATTATGTGTCGTTCACTCTTCTGAGCATGCGATATCATAATATAGACCCCATATCAATGCCTGCATTTAAAATAACAATAAATATTACTAGATATGGAGGTTACCAAGGTTGTAGCATAATCATCATAATTCTCAGTAACTCCCTGTCCTCATTTTTACAAGGGGTTTGTGTGTCATGCCAACTGTTGCTACCTCTCTCACATCTTTGACAGTTAAAGATGTTGTGTCTGTGATGCAACAGGTAGCACACTCACCTTTGATGTAGAAGTTTGTGGGTTCTATTCCTATACCAGGTATAGTGATTGGTGGTTCTGCTGTGTAGAATAAGTTGGTGCTGCACTCCTGAGTGTGTTGTCCTTCAGATGCGATGTGAAACTGAGGCACCACCTCCTTGTGTTTGGGGTAGGCTTGGTGGGTGTAAAAGCTCCACGGAATCTACCAGAAAGAGTAGGGAAAGTTTTTCAGTGGTATGGCCAAATTTCCCCTAGTCTTATAAATACCACCTGAGGTCTCCCCTGAAAAGAGGCTACTAACTTAGTGGGATTAACATGGTAAACAAAGAATAAATAAGTAAATATCTGGGTGTCACAGGTCTCCTCTTATCCAATCCATCGTTTTGATTGAAATCCTATCCTCCTCTTGACTTTTCTTGACAATAATAAATGTAGCTTATCAAATCATATTCTGCTTTCCTTCATATGTCACCAAGGCATCACAATCTTTTTGCTGTAATCTTCTGTGCAGTTATCGCTACTTTTGCTTCACTATGGACAACTTCATTTTTCATCTGTCTCACAGTGTGCACCTACTACCTATCTCAGATACTTTATCACTATCACTTCAAGAATTCTCAGCAGCTCTGCCTTCACCACTCTGGTTTGTTTGGGTAGGGTACAGAAGTACTGATCATGTCACTGTTTTGCACACCTTGCTTTTCAGCTTCTTAGGCACTCTTCTGTCACACACTACCCCTGACACTCTATGCCAGTTGGCTGCATCTCCTCTGATTCTAGCTTTATTATCCTTCCTCAGATTTCCTTTCTTCTCAAGTACTCCTCCCAGATGCTTGAAGCTGTTAACCCATTTAACTATTTCTCTTCTATCTCAGTTTTTGGTTTCTTCTGTTTTACCATTTGCTGCAATGACAACTGTCTTGTCTGTACTCATTGCATGTGCCTGCAGCTTTGCATTCCACTTGCTTATCACTTACAGAAGTTCCTGTCCATCATCTGATTGTAATACCACATCATCTGCATACAGCAGTTTTGTTCATCTGTCCCCTCTGACATGCTTGTTAACATAGTCCATCACCAGTATGAAAAGGAGTAGGCTCAGAGCTGAACCCTGATCTACACCCACTTCCACTGGAAACCCCTCTTTGAGTCCAAACCCTGCCACTGGGTCCTTGTACATGGCCTGGACTAATTGTAACAATGCTTCTGAGGCTTTAAACCATCACAGTACTGCCAAACCTGCTTTGGTGAGACTGTGTCATATTCTTTATCCATGTCTAAGAATGTCCATTTGGACAGGGTCCTTTTAACAGCCTTTTCCCACTATCCATCTCACTGCAATCATCAGGTCAGTTGTGATGAATCCAGATTTGAATCTGAGCTGCTCATCTTTCATCTTGCTTGTGTGTTCTTTTATCAGTCACCATGTCCACCACTTTCATACAGTGTGACAAGAGATGGATACCTCTATACTGCTGTGAATGTGTCCTTTTTTCTTCTACACTACCACTCAAATTCTTATTCTTTCTCGTTCCATCTCTCCACACTGCAAAGAGTTTCTTTAGAAGCCATTTTTTTCTGGTAATGCACCCAGCATTTTCTTTGAATGTGTTGTCACTTCATCGGAACCTTGAACATTCCCTGACTTCATTTTCCTTAGTCATTCTATACTTCCTCTTTGGTGTGTTGTCATTTTTCTTTCAACATAGGCTGTGGTGCTACTGCTTGTGTGGGTTTTCTTTCCTCAGCAGCTTCTTCAAGTACTTCCATCTGACTTTGATGTCATCTGGTCTTGCGAGCAGACTGTTGCTGGAATCCCTTACAAATGGTGTCTGTGACTATCTTTTTTCGTCTTTATTCCCTTGCTTTGCAACCTGATGGAGCTTCTTTGTGTCATATGCTGCATGACATTCCAAAAGCTGGTCGAGTCCTTCTGATGCCTTATTCTTTACCCCCTGTGACTACTGCCTTAGGTTTTTTATATGGCAGCCAGTGTTCTATCTTAGCCTGGTCTGTTTTCTCTAACTCCTTAGCCTGGTCTGTTTTCTCTAAGTCCTTAGCCTGGTCTGTTTTCCTCTAACTCCTTAGCCTGGTCTGTTTTCTCTAACTACTTAGCCTGGTCTGTTTTCTCTTAACTCCTTAGCCTGGTCTGTTTTCTGTAACTCCTTAGCCTGGTCTGTTTTCTGTAACTCCTTAGACTGGTCTGTTTTCTCTAACTCCTTTAGCTTGGTCTGTTTTCTCTTAACTCCTTAGCCTGGTCTGTTTTCTCTAACTCCTTTAGCCTGGTCTGTTTTCTCTAACTCCTTAGCCTGGTCTGTTTTCTCTAACTCCTTAGTCTGGTCTGTTTTCTCTAACTCCTTAGCCTGGTCTTTTTTCTCTAACTCCTTAGCCTGGTCTGTTTTCTGTAACTCCTTAGCCTAGTCGGTTTTCTCTAAGTCGTTAGCCTGGTCTGTTTTCTCTAACTCCTTAGCCTGGTCTGTTTTCTCTAAGTCCTTTGTCTGGTCTGTTTTCTCTAAGTCCTTAGCCTGGTCTGTTTTCTCTAACTCCTTAGTCTGGTCTGTTTTCTCTAACTCCTTAGCCTGGTCTGTTTTCTCTAACTCCTTAGCCTGGTCTGTTTTCTGTAACTCCTTAGCCTGGTCTGTTTTCTCTAAGTCCTTTGTCTGGTCTGTTTTCTCTAAGTCCTTAGCCTGGTCTGTTTTCTCTAACTCCTTAGCCTGGTCTGTTTTCTCTAACTCCTTAGCCTGGTCTGTTTTCTCTAACTCCTTAGCCTGGTCTGTTTTCTCTAACTCCTTAGCCTGGTCTGTTTTCTGTAACTCCTTAGCCTGGTCTGTTTTCTCTAAGTCGTTAGCCTGGTCTGTTTTCTCTAACTCCTTAGTCTGGTCTGTTTTCTCTAACTCCTTAGCCTGGTCTGTTTTCTCTAACTCCTTAGCCTGGTCTGTTTTCTGTAACTCCTTAGCCTGGTCTGTTTTCTCTAACTCCTTAGCCTGGTCTGTTTTCTCTAAGTCGTTAGCCTGTTCTGTTTTCTCTAACTCCTTAGCCTGGTCTGTTTTCTCTAAGTCCTTTGTCTGGTCTGTTTTCTTTAAGTCCTTAGCCTGGTCTGTTTTCTCTAACTCCTTAGTCTGGTCTGTTTTGTCTAACTCCTTAGCCTGGTCTGTTTTCTCTAACTCCTTTAGCTTGGTCTGTTTTCTCTAACTCCTTAGCCTGGTCTGTTTTCTCTAACTCCTTAGCCTGGTCTGTTTTTTCTAACTCCTTAGCCTGGTCTGTTTTCTCTAAGTCCTTAGTCTGGTATGTTTTCTCTAAGTCCTTAGCCTGGTCTGTTTTCTCTAACTCCTTAGCCTGGTCTGTTTTCTCTAACTCCTTTAGCTTGGTCTGTTTTCTCTAACTCCTTAGCCTGGTCTGTTTTCTCTAACTCCTTAGCCTGGTCTGTTTTCTCTAACTCCTTTAGCTTGGTCTGTTTTCTCTAACTCCTTAGCCTGGTCTGTTTTCTCTAACTCCTTAGCCTGGTCTGTTTTCTCTAACTCCTTAGCCTGGTCTGTTTTCTCTAAGTCCTTAGCCTGGTCTATTTTCTCTAACTCCTTAGCCTGGTCTGTTTTCTCTAACTCCTTTAGCTTGGTCTGTTTTCTCTAACTCCTTTAGCTTGGTCTGTTTTCTCTAACTCCTTTAGCTTGGTCTGTTTTTTCTAACCCCTTTTTGCATTGCTCCTTTCTTTTAATAATTTCCTCAGACCTCGCAACTATCACTAATTTGTAGGAACATTCTTATCTTCTGTTCTGATTTATCCCTGCACATTAATGTACTTATTTTTGGAGTTATGTCCCTATTTTCAGGTTTGCTTTACCCCTTCACACAATTTTCTGGATCCCCCTCATCACACATGACTTATGAAACTGTCTATGACACAGAAAACCACACTGTAATACTAACACACTATTGTCACTGGTAATTTAAAGAAAGAGGACACACATTTTACATCTCCCTTTTCAGAAGCAAAAATAAATTACCTTATATGGTAGAAATGTGCAATACAGTTCATTACAGTCTACATATTTTACAGTCTCTTTGAAAATGTGCTTATATTTTCCATCATTATTGTCGCTCTTTTTTTAATTTTCTGACTAGTAACACACATTCCTTCTGTAAGATGGAAGAATGATGTTCTTTCCTTATATAAACATGTAATAATATACAATTAATTATAATGTAAAATATATTATGTGTTACATAAATATATTTATGTATTAAAGGCTGCTAAGGGGAGATCTCTGGCTCATACACAAAGGCTGTACTGGAGCTATTTCTTAAACTTTCTATGCATCCATAAACTCAAGAGTCGCAGAAACACCCACTCTAGATACCTCAGTCTTAATTGCAACTTAGCTAGAACTTACCTGAGGGATAGCTACGTCTCACAGAGAATATCACTTATCTGGAACTGCCTTCCTCTCCATGCAAAGTTAAGTACAGCTCTTACTTTATGCAAATGCACCTTGGATTCATGGATGGGAACCATACGTTCACTACTGCTTTGGTACCTTTGTCCCATATGGAGAGCGGGGAATGTGTAAATATCTGCTCCAGGGTTATGTTTTGTCATACTGACTATACACAGGATCCATGCACTATACTAAAGGATTATATCACCTGTAGTTATCCAAGATTTCCTCAACATACAGAGGTTTGATGCTAAACTGCAAAGGTTTGAAACTCGGTGGGAAGTTGGGAATGCAGGGATATGACGATAAAGATATTCACAGATCAATAATCAATAGCCTGGTAAGTACCAATGAGCCTGTTTGGTATTCAGATTTTATGGCAATGAATGTTCAGATTTTTGAATAGAGCTACCTACTTTTCAAGGGCCTTTATTCCTATTTTCAATGTCTATAGGCTGGGAGGTGTGCTCCCCGTACTTCTGCATTACACCAACAACTTTCCTTCTGAACCTCATATCCATGCCTGTCTCAGTCTCATAGCTGTTCTATTGTCTTCACAAATGTTGTTTTTAGATGCTGCCATTCTTCTACTCCACTTTATTTATCCTTCTTCCTGAAATGCTAGCTCTATAAGTATTTCTTTGAACTTCTGTGTTTGAACTACAGTCATCCTCCAGGTATTCAGCCTTGGCTCTGTTGATCTTATGGCCATATTTGAATACTGCCTGCAGCTTACTGCAGACACTCGTGTTTTATGCTGTAGAATGACCACTTCATTAGGGATGGATTTTTAATCTCTAATTCTACCCCAATGACCATTCCTTACTAGAATGAAGTTGATCTGAATTGCATGGTTCCGAATCATGTATGTGGCCACATGACTGTCTCTCTGTGATCCACCATGTTGGTCACCATTAAGCTGTTAGCCACCCATCTCTTTCAGTATTCCTTTTTCCCCAGCTATGTGGACCCAGGCAGTCCTCATATTCTCTATTGTCTACCCATTTCAATCATACAAAAACAAAAAATATTTAACACATACATTATATGGATAACTTGTATCATACTGAAGATGCAAAGAGTAAGCACACCTTAAATGAAAATTATTTGGGATGGTGAATATATGAAATTGTAATTATTAGATGCCACTGACATCACAAGAATGTACCATCATATTTATTTTAGTGTTTTATGAGAAACAATCTTTTCTGCTAGATGAACATTACTATTTAACAATTTTGATGAGAGCAAAAGCAATGACTTCATATGTGAGAAGATATTTGATGACTGCTGGGAGGTAGGAGAAATAGAAGTGTGAAGTAAGGTAGAATGAATAAAGGTAGAAGCTTAGCAGATAGCCATGGAAACAGAAGGATTACAGTGGAAATATGGTTAGTAGTAATTGGTGTAAGTGTGACTTGAACACATTACGTGGCAGTTTAGTGTAAGATTTTATGAATTTAGGAATGGTGCTCTCATTTCTAGGTGAATGAACCATTTTTGTAACATTTACATTCTGCCTATTTGAAGAGATAATTCTTTCAGTTCAAGACAGATTTTAGAATGGGTTTTATTTTCTCTGAGATGACTTCTCAGATTTTATTAGCAAGGATGGAGAAGGTGTGTTTTGTGCATTTTAAATTAGTGTGCAGAATTTGCAAATTGGGTGTAGATGCAGAGAGAGAGAGAGAGAATGGATCTTAACATATATGGTGGTAAAAGTCTCTCTAGTAATTTACTTGCAAAATAGGGAAAGCTTTTCAGGTTGATGAGGTTGAAGATCAGTGTTTCTTGCTAGAGGACTGCCCCTTATGGGATGGGCAACCATTTCTCCTTTGCTACAATGTGGCAGCATCTTTAGCCAGTATGGAGTGCAAAGTGTCCTTGACAAAGAAAGCAATTCACCCCAAGCTGACACGTACTGGATACCCCTTGAGTGACAACTTTTATTCTTTCAGTTGTTGAAACCAATCATTTTTTTGTACTTTGTCATTTCTTGGAGAAAGAAGAGTTCTGTTCAATGCAAGGGTCTTTCCTGCATTTGTTTCAAGGATGGAGAGCTCAGAAACATCCCTCTGCACATCCCTTAGGGTTTTGCTTGCCAAATCATTTACACCCTGTTTTGCTTGGAGGTCCTGAGGGTCCTTGCAACATCTGAGATCTTGGAAATCAAAAGTCAGCTCACTGTCACCTTATTTTTGTCCAGCCATCTGAGAGCATTGATTGTGAGCCTGACTGTGAAGTCACCCATCAGATTTTCAACAGTAGAGGGTTTCTGACTTTTATGTTTGGAGGGAGTTGGAGTTTTTTATTTATTTGTTTGCTGGTGACTCTCAGTTGTGAATGTTGCAGTATGTGTTGTGGTGTTTGATTTCTACTGAATTTTACTTGATCTTGCAGGTTTTTAGGCGATGACATTTTACAGCCTCAACATATTGGTAATTTTCCATGTATTTGCCTGGAGTGCTATGAAGGTGTGAGGTGGTCGCAGACTGAGTTCATTCTTGAGAGTGATGCTGCCACCTTAGCTAACTATTGATTCAAACACAAAACGATGATACCAGGGAGTAAATGCTCCTTACCAAAAAAACAGCAGCTAAATTTTAAAGTAAAGTAAAATAAAGATGGCAAAGGAGCAAACAAAGGCTGCAAACACTCAACAGCATATAAATTCCTTCCACACAAGTATTGAAGAAAGGAACAGTCCAAACTGGTGGATTCCTGCATTGGAGTCGTCTTCTTTGGTTGTGATTGGAAAAAAAACTTAGTTTATTCATGCACTGGTAAGCACTTTCACCCCTTCGGGCTTCCTCAGACCATTAAAACTTGGAAGACAAGAACAATTCTACTTTTATACTTCCATAGTATACCAATTAAACAACTGATTAATCCAACCTGTAGCTAATTCATTCAATTTCATTAAAGTGGTATTCTCACTAAAAGAACCTCACACTAAAAGACTAAAAATATAGCCTACTACTTACAAATATATGCTAATTTAAAATCATAAAATACATTAACTACATAGTTTAAAAATAATTATTCATGATAAATTTGTAGAACATAACTAAAACCCAAACATGCAATGGAAGAGCACAGTTCCGTTTGTTTGTTCCTTTACCATCTTTATTTTACTCTGAAATATTGATATATCTTACAGACAGATTGGGAAGAAGGTAGGTAACAGTTAATTTTCTGTGAGCATAAGGAAGTTGCTACATTACCTTATTAGACTAAATGTTATGAGGCTGAGAACTGAGTGAAGACAAACTGCATGATATTTTATTTAGTCCAAGACTGTATAAATATTGGGTATAATACTTATTTGTGCATCATTTGATGTACTGCAATAAATTCATATGGGTGCAGTATAATAAATATTAGTACAATAAAACATTTGCAGTATAATAAAAAATTACTGGAAGGGTTCTAAGTTAGAAACAGCATATGCAATTGTGACCTATCTAGCACTATTTGCATTGCATCCATAAAAAGCTCCAATGCTTATTATGTATACATGTAGCTAGGCATTGTGCACAATGACCATCTCCTTGTCACAGCTGCGGCATATACCTGTGGCCAGATTGTGTTTTAGTACCTCTTGGTCATATTAAAGTATGAGCAGCTGAGGTATACAATGAATGCTTATGGCAACCTGTGGTAGTAATTGTGAATCCATGTGCACAGACAGGAAATGTACGTTAACAATGTTGATCTATTATCCAGCAATATATATGCCTACCTAACTCTAAAAGCACTGTTCCCAACTACATTAGTCTAATGTCCACAAAACTCTCTACCTGTATACTACACCCCAAATAAAACAAATACGTCATCCATTATCTTATCTCTATCCTTCTCTCCAGGGACACCCACCCAAACCCAGGCCCCTCTACCACACTGAATCCAGCCCCCCAACCCCTCCCCAAGCAACAGGCAAACCCCTCCACTTCTCAGCTCTAAATACTCAGAGCCTATGTAACAAAATTCCAAACCTTCATGCCTGGCTTCTACATAACTAGCCCAATATTCTCTCCATCTCAGAAACCTGACTTAAGCCCCACATAAAAGATTCTGAAATAACTCCTCCCAACTACTGCATGTTAAGGAATGACAGAACACAAAAAAGGGGGGGGTGTAGCACTCCTTTACTCAGCATCCCTCTTTGTCACCCCCTATACCAAATCCTTTCCCAAATTTGGCAAGGCAGAAATAATACCAGCCCTACTCCATCTAAACAAACACAAACTCATATTTGTTCTCTCCCTTTATATTCCCCCTGGTAACAACATCTCATCTCTTGAAGATATTCTCTCCTGGGTCTCCACCAACATTACTCACGAGACCATAATCCTGGGGGATGTGAATATAAACTGGGCCACAATCCAATCTCTCACTAACTCACTCAATATTAATTTATATAACTTTACAGAACTAATCAATTCCACTACCAGGCCTTCCAAGAACTCCTTTACTAGAAGTACAATAGACTAGATTCTAGTATCCCATCCTCACTATAGCTCTGATAGTGGTATTCTCCCAGTCCCACTAGCTGACCACTTCCCCACTTTTGCCCGCCATCTCCCCTCTTCCATACAACTAACTCACACCTATATTTCCATCCGCTGCCTAAAAAACTTCAATTCTGAAACCTTCTCAAATACAGTAAAAAGCACAAACTGGAACCCATTAAAGACTCTCCCCCTAGATAATGCTCTCTCCTACTTTAACTCTACTTTCACAAACCTGCTCAACTCCTTTACCCCTCTAAAAACAAAACATACAAAAAGTAACCCTGTACCCTGGTTAACCAAAAACACCTACTATGCAACTCTGTGACAAAGCCTGGACACGTTACCATAAAAGCAAAACCACTATTACCCTTAACGAATATAAAACACTAGGAAATAAAGTCAAAACACTTATTACCTCTGACCAAAAAGCCTATTTCTCCACTCTCCAAACCAACCACAACATCAATCCCAAACTATTTTGGAAAGAAATCTCATCTTTCCTCAACCCAGGAAAGAAAGAAAACCCTTGCCCTAACGCAGATGCCTCTGACATGGACTTGGACACCTAATTTAATTCTTTTTTCATAGAGTTCATAAGCAAGCTAACATCATCCTTCACCAACATCTCTGAGACCCCTCCTCAGTCTGCACCCATCCCTTCCTTCTCTAGCATCCCTTGCCCCCAAACTCCACCCTTCTCTATCAATCCCACCTCTATATCCACCATAAAAAACCTTCTCCTAAAATTAAAACCTGGTTCCAATGCCTCTGATGAAATTCCCTCCTACTTCCTAAAAGTAGCCGCAGAAGCTATTGCTCTGCCTATCAGCACACAAATTAATCGGTCTATCTCAGAAAGCCAGATCTCCCAGCTCTGGAAGAAAGTCTTTATTATTCATCAACATAAAGGAGGCAATAATAATAACATTCCAAACTTTTGCCCTATTGCTATCTTATCCCCTATTTCTAAGCTTCTTGAAAAACGTATCCACCAGCAACTCTTACCTTACCTCATCAACTACCAGCTTCTTACCCCCACACAGCATGGATTCAGACCTGGTCATAGCACCTTCACTGCCCTCCTCTCCTTCCTGGACACAATTAACAAAGCCCGCGATTCCACCCATTACATGCCTCTCCAAGGCATTTGACACTATTTCCCACAACCTACTTTGTAATAAACTCTGTAATAAACCCTCCAAACTAAACCTATCTCCTTCCTCTACTAAGTGGTTCTCCAGCTACCTCACAGCCAGACAACAAGCAGTCAAATGGAATAAAGCCACTTCACCCTTCTTTAATTCTCCCAAAGGTGTCCCCCAAGGTTCCATTTTAGGCCCCCTACTATTTAATATATTAACGACTTCTGCCAAGCCATTCCAAACTTCAGCCTCATCCAGTATGCTGATGATTCTACCGTTATCTGCTCCGCCCCTTCTATCCCCACTGTAAATAAACTTACCCAAAGCACCTTCTCCTCTACTGAACAGTGGATGCTAGACAACCATCTGGCTCTTAATGCAACCAAAACTAAACGTATGTTATTCACGACCTCCAAAACATCCTCCCTAGATAAACACTCATTCATAATCACCAGCAGAAACAATACTCCCCTAGAAATAGTCTCTGACACTAAACTACTAAGAGTACTCATATATGATCAATTAAAATTCAACAAACATTTACAAGTAAATATAAAAAAACACAACAAACCTGGTATGCTATACTGCCATAATCGTTATATCACTCCTTCCACCAGGCTCATACTAGCCAATACTTATCTCATCCTATCCCTCCTATATGGTGCATCTATCTTCACCAACCTGCAATCCTCCCTCAAAACAAAACTCTCCTCTTGTTATAACAAGATATCAACATTTGCAGTGAGTCACAGAGACATTTCTCACCATTGTAATTCTCTTCACCAACTAAACTGGCTTGAGCTACCTAACCTCCTCACTTATACCCAACTCATCCAAACACACACAAACTCATTTACAACTTCTCTCTTTGTCCCTCCCTTGTCACTACCTTTGAAATGCATGAACCAGAATGACTTCTAACATCTAATTCCTAAAAGCTAATTAAATCGCACAAACTCAAACATCCAGCTGGGAATCTCCTAATGTCCTTCTCTCTTGCACACCTTGGGAATTCTCTACCATCTGCTATCCACATCACCAGCAGTCTCTCCTCATTTAAAACCTTGCTGCACTCACAGCTAACTTCAAAATGGAAGTGCTTCTGTTCCCATCCTACCTAATCCTTCTAATACCACTTCCTACTCTGCTAGATCTAAATACGCCATCACTGCCGCCTATTGTTCTGCAGTCTATTGAACTATTTGACCAATTACTTAACAGTTACCCTGTGCTGCTACTTTTGTATATATAAAAAAGTGTTTTCTATTGCTGTTTAATGAACTATACTGATGTATTCTATCATTGTTAACATTTTCTTATCATATTTACTTTGTATTCCTAAGAGATAATCTGTAATGTATATGTGCAATGTGTACTATGTATTTGTATTTTTCTGGAGCTTTTCTCCCCAGGACTCCATTGAAAATGGGCTCCTTGTGGCACAGTGGACTATCCTGGCAAACAAACTGCAAATAAAAAATAAATATACAGAAAATTTTCCATGAAAGGGGAAATGTCAGGGAGGGCTAAGGGTGGAGTAGAGGGTTCATTATTGCAACATCAGCCACAGAGATGGACAGAAGGGTGCAAAGGGGGCTGAAAAACAAAATGAAAAAGGGAGGCATGACAAGACCTGAATGCAGAATAATGTGAGATTTAAATAGGAGAGGTGGGGTACAGTAAAGTAACATGATGTACCAACCTACTCCAGTCCAGATAAAATCGGAGTGTAAACAATGGACCTTTACTGTAATGAAATGTCATTAAAAAGTATGATAACCTCAGGGAAGTCAGCCCATCGTTTCAGTTCACTTGGCAGTATATACTTATTTTCCCTGGCAAGGGGAGAAACAGAAGCAATCAGAGTAAAACATGTCATAAAGTATGCATAGCAGGGGAATGTAACACTATTAACAAAAGAAAGACAGGACTTAAGGGTTTTGAACTCATTACTTTCTCAGTGATATTTATTATATGGGTGCATCAGCACAAAACAGGAGATTATATGTTGGCATAATGGTTTAGGTG
The DNA here is from genome assembly GCF_019279795.1 of Protopterus annectens. Classification (NCBI taxonomy): domain Eukaryota; kingdom Metazoa; phylum Chordata; order Ceratodontiformes; family Protopteridae; genus Protopterus; species Protopterus annectens. The sequence goes on along the minus strand of NC_056726.1, from coordinate 1,054,795,556 downwards.
TTTATCTTACAGACACAGGGTGCAGGTTTGATTATTAGAACTGGCTAACTGGCTAGGCTTAAAATGGCTCACAAGGGCAGTTAGCCTCCTATTAATATATGAACCTATAAACCTACTTCAGACTGCTAGCAAGAAAAGAAAATAGCTTGCAAGGAATTTGAGTTCATAACCTTCTTAATGAGAATTTTGAAACTTGTGCATTGGCAAGGGAAGCGTCAGATGTAGGCAGACTGCAAAGTGTCATAAAATGTACATCAAGGGAATGTAACACATCTGCATTCTGCAAACCAAACTGTGTAGAACAACATACAACCCACAGAGGATCAGAACACCCTCCCCCCAGCAGACTGCATTGGCACACTACAAATCACTTAGTTAGACTAAAGAGCTCACCCTCACTTTACTCCGCATTTGCATGATGACATACTTAACCATGCTTAGCTTATTTGTGTGAAACATGGCAGCATCCATAGTGCATGACAAGGACTGGACTTCATTTTGGACATAGGATAAGGAGTGCCAGTTCTCGTGGGTTGTGCATGTGCATCGACGTTGCTCTTTGCAACCCTTCCTGCAGAGTCTGACCACAGACAGATTATTTTTTATTTAAGCCTTTTTTTGGGTATTGTGTTTATTTATTTTTTTAACCAGATTAAGTTTGGTAATGGGTGTATAGGACAGAGATGAAAACAGGAAGGAAACAAAGTGCAGTACACAAGGTGAGTAAATAAGGAATGAGCAGACCGGCGTTGAGATAGGAATGTACCCTCAGCTTCTTAGCTCAATACTGCTGGAGATGTCCAGCAATGATTGCAATGATCTAATAAAGTCAATCATCAATGATGTGCCAGAAAACTGCACTTTTAGGATGAACACATCACACAAGAGGATCCAGTCAAGTTTACATTTGTGAAGTATCTAGAAAGATGGGAGTACATTTTGTTTCTTTTTTTTGGGAACAGGCTTCCTTTCACTTATTTATTTATTTAGTTATTTGTTTATTCATTTGTTTATTTATTTATTTAATGTAAGAGATGGGATAGTTGAGGAAGGAGCTCATGGAAGTTATAGGTTGGAAAGATGGGGAGGTTAGCTATAAGGGCAAGGCAGACAAGACTGACAGGATGGGGAATAAAATAATGAGGAATGTGGAACACAATAGTGAAGGAGACACTGGACAAACAGAGGGATACCAATGATCAGGGTAAGATTGTACAACATAGAGGGCTGGGTATGGACACCAAATGGAGGGGGATAGGACTGGGTGATTGAAGATACAGTCTTAGCCAGCTTTGATTCATTAGTAGATTACTGATTACTTTGCAAACCATCATCATTGGGGAGGGATGTGGCTCAATGAGTCATATGAGCACACACTCCATGTGTCCAATGTGGGCATCCATCCTCCTGCCTATTATCTGTTATCTCTCCCACAAGCCCTGCCATCTCCTGAGAGGTGACAAAACTGTCACTTCCACTCACACTGCTAACAGTGAGTACCACTGTGCCACCACCTGATGCAGGGCTATCTCACTCACGTGGTACAGATACACCAGGAGGTGTGGAGGGAAGTGTAGCAGCTTAGTACCCAGATGTTATGGGTGTCTCTGGTGATGTTGGTGGTGCTACTGCTGCCACCTTTAGGTGGACAAAAGGCACTGCTGGTGGGCTAGGTGTAGGTGGCTGTGCTGCTGCATATTAAAGTAAAAGAAATGGAATAAAAAACATAAATCAAATAAATATATGAAAGTGAAAGGATATTGACAAAGAGGGTAGGGGAAAGAGAAATAGAAACGTAATGACTACTGCATTAAGTATGTTGATACTGATATGATAAAGCATAATAACTTTTTAATAGTAGGATTTATACAGGTATGTCTTCTACCTGTTTTTCTGATTCTAACATATGGATGGTGCCTAAGCCAAAAGCCATCCTCACATGAAGTCTGACCTGAAAGAATACTAATTGTAAGAGCTAATTATCAAGGCAGGATATCTGTGCCCATGGCCAGTGATGCTATGTGAGCTTTGATGAGCATATAACTGTACGTATACAAAATTAACATGCTGATCTCACAATATATGCATCCATCACAGGTGATAGACAAGGGACAGATACATCTATGTTATATTGTGAAATGGTCAGCAAAGTACTTGTACATATGGACATTACATATAAGGACCTTGTAGTGGTACACTGGCATGACAACAGAAGGTTTTTCTATGAGGAATTGAACCTACAGAGATCAGACTTCCACTGACTCAAGTCACTTTTGTCATAATGGCACTGTTCCCCCCATGGATGGCCTTACCAAAACTATTCCAGGCATCAATCGTATACTGAGACCCCAGTATAGCCCTCCAGGAGGAGCCTCCAACTATATTACATATGGAGAATGTCCAAAAAAAAATCTTGGATTCTTCCTCACACAACCTTTGTGCTCTAAAGAATCTCACCTTCTCCTGCAACAATTGTTTTACCTTCAAAGAACAAAGGAAATATGGCAAGGAACTGGCACCCAAAACAGTTCTGTATCTCAGCCTCTGGATAATGATGGGTATGAATGGGCAACTGATCTGTGCAGTACTTGATAAACTAATAAAATATAGGTACTGTATTGTTATGCTTTCAATGTCACATGAACGTGTGAAACATCTCAGTCCTCCATTACTCTGTTTACTGCTCAGAATACGTGCTCAACAGTAAGTGCAGCTTCACATGGGTAATTATGGGATGATAAGTCTCTATACTGTAACATAACTGGCTTTTCATGCATGTGTGAAGCAGCCTAATGATACTTAGGCACGTGCATGGTATTGTGTACTTATATTTACGATGTTTATCAGGTTTGCACTTTGCACATATTGAATGATTCAGAAACAATAATAAAATGAGCCATAATTAGAATAATACTTGTGATGACAGGGTACGTTGTACACTGTGTAAGAATGGCAAGAAGCCTCGTTTCTCACTGCATTACAGAAGAAAACTTGGTTACCCTAAGTTAGAATCCTACTGCAAGCAAATTTGTTTCTTACTGAAATTTCTGTGTAGATAAGATTTGTGCTTCTTTTCACGTCTGCGTACTTGTCCACGGCTACCCTTTTGTCTGCTCGATAATGTAAGGACAGGAAGGGATGTCAGTTGGTCAGTGTTTCTAAATGTATCACACAAAGTTGTCTTAAGTAGGAGATTGCAAGTATACTGAATGTAATAACCTGCAGGATTGTTAAAATAGGCTGGAGATACAGGACTGCGCAATACTATTGTGGTCTTGTGTGCATCACACATTTTTGGTTAGCCACACCCTTAATAACACTGCTATGGTGGTGGTCATGTTCTTGTTAAATTGCACTTTATACTCTTGTTTTGGGTGAACATGTGCTCAGGATGCACATATGCTTGACATTCACTTAAAGATTGATTGTGGATACAGCTATGTAAATGTCAGACATAACTACAGCATACTAGATGGCCTACTAGGATACTAGTGGCATAAGGATTTGTATGGCCCATATAGCACCATGGTTGTTTATTCCACTTTTTCTATGCCAACAGGGCTATGCCTAAATACAGGCTAAGAAGTATACTACATCTGGTGTGAGAAGTGTACTACATCCGGTATGAGAAGAAGTATATTACATCTGTTGTGAGAAGAGGTGTACTACACCTAGTGTGAGAAGAAGTGTACTACATTTGGTGTGAGAAGAAGTGCACTGCATTTGGTGTGAGAAGAAGTGTACTACATTCAGTGTAAGAAGAAGTGTACTACATCTGGTGTAAGAAGAAGTGTGTTACATCTGGTGTGAGAAGTGTACTGCATCTGGTGTGAGAAGAAGTGTATTATATCTGGTGTGAGAAGAAGTGTACTGCATCTGGTGTGAGAAGTGTATTACATCTGGTGTGAGAAGAAGTATATTACAGCTAGTGTGAGAAAAAGTGTACTACATCTGGTGTGAGAAGAAGTCTACTGCATCTGGTGTGAGAAGAAGTGTACTACATACAGTGTGAGAAGAAGTGAACTACAAAAAGTGTACTACATCCACTCTGAGAAGGAATGTACTACATGCAAAGTGAGAAGAAATATACCACTTCACACAGAAAAGAAGTGTACCACATCCAGTGTGAGAAGTGTACTACATCCAGCAAGAGAAAAAGTGTACTGCATCTGGTTGAGAAGACATAAACTACATCCCGTGTAAGAAAAAGTATACTATTTGCAGTGTGAGAAGTGTACTACATCTGGGGTGAGAGGAAGTGTACTATATCCAGTGTGAGAAGAAGTACACTACATCCTGTTTGAATAGGTGTACTACATCTGTGTGAGAACAAGTGTGCTACTTCCGGTGTGAGAAGTAGTGTACTATATCTAGTGTGAGAAGTGTGCAACATCCACTGTGAGAAGGAGTGTACTACATCCAGTCCCAGAAAAAGAGTAGTACATCCAGTTGAGAAGAAGTGTACTACATCCGGTGTGAGAAAAAGTGTACTACATCCACAGTGAGAAGAAGGCTACTGCATCTGGTGTGAGAAGAAGTGTACTGCATCTGATGTGAGAAGAAGTATACTACATACAATGTGAGAAGAAGTGAACTGCACCTGATGTGAGAAGAAGTATACTACATACAGTGTGAGAAGAAGTGAACTAAAAGAAGTGTACTACATCCACTCTGAGAAGGAGTGTACTACATGCAAAGTGAGAAGAAATGTACCACTTCACCCAGAAAAGAAGTGTACCACATCCAGTGTGAGAAGTGTTTACATCCAGCATGAGAAAAAGTGTACTGCATCTGGTTGAGAAGACATGAACTGCATCCCGTGTAAAAAAAAGTATACTATTTGCAGTGTGAGAAGTGTACTACATCTGGGGTGAGAGGAAGTGTACTATATCTGGTATGAGAAGAAGTGAGCAACATCCAGTGTGAGAGGTACTGTTATACATCCAGTGTGAGAAGAAATGTACTACCTCCAGTGTGAGAAGGAGTGCACTACATCTTCTGTGAAAAGGAGTGTACTTCATCCAGTGTGAGAAGAAGGGTACTACATCTGGTGTTAGAAGGAGTGTATTACATTACTGAGAAAAGGAGTTTACTACATCTGGTGTGAAAAGGAGTGTACTACATCCAGTGTGAAAAGAAGTGAACTACATCCAGTGTGCGAAGGAGTGTACCACATCTGGTGTGAGAAGAAGTGCACTACATCTAGTGTGAGAAGAGGTGCAGTACATTCAGTGTGAGAATAAGTGCACTACAGCTGGTGTGAGAAGAAGTGTACTACATCCAGTGTAAGAAGAAATATACATCTGATGTGAGAAGAAATGTATGACACCCAGTGTGAGAAGAAGTGTATTACATACAGAGTTAGAAGAAGTGTACTACATCTGGTGTGAGAAGAAGTGTACTAACCCCAGTGTGAGAAGAAGTGAACTACAAGAAGTGTACTATATCTGATGTGAGAAGAAGTGCACTACATCCGTTGTGATAAGAAGTGCATTACATTCAGTGTGAGAAGAGGTGTAGTACATCGGGTGTAAGAAGGAGTGTACTACATAAGTGTGAGAAGGAGTGTACTACATCTGGTGTGAGAAGAAGTGTATGACAAAAGGTGTACTACAGCCAGTGTGAGAAAAAGTGTACTACATCTCGTGTAAGAATATACTACATCTGGTGTGAGAAGAAGTGCTACATTCAGTGTAAGAAGATGTGTACTACATCCTGTGTGAGAAGAAGTCTTGTATATCTAGTGTGAGAAGAAGTGTACTACATCCTGTGTGAGAAGAAGTGTTGTATATATCTAGTGTGAGAAGAAGTGTACTATATCCGGTGTAGAAGAAGTGCACTACATTCAGTGTGTGAAGATGTGTACTGCATCCTGTGTGAGAAGTGTACTACATCTGGTGTGAGAAGAAGTGTACTACATCCAGTTGAGAACATTTTGGGCCAATTTCTAGCTCTTTCAAGTCCCCCTGTATACAACCTGCTTTGGCACGGTTTTTGCACTTGTTACTACTCAGCCAAGCTCCTCGTGGTCCTGCAGAGTGGTGCTAGCAGCAGAGAGGCTAAATGAGCGACTGCTAACCTGATAAAAGTGTTTTATTTGCTGCTACTACCTGGGTGACTGTCCCATCTAGCTAAACTGCAAGTACTTCTGCTTCTTGAACTGTTTTAAACTGTTTAAAGTTGTTTTTGCACCTGCCCTTTTAAAGTTTGTCCTGTTTGTTGCATTTAACTGTTGAGGTTACACACTCAAGTGCGCGAGCCAGTGCTACATATTTATTGCATTTTCCTTCTGTTTGTTGCAAAAAAGAAATATCCTTGTTTCCCATCTTTCCTGACCTAGAGTAGTCCAAATACAGGCTTTGCTGTATTCTGGACTTGTGGAAAGTTCCTGTGTTGCCCATTTCCTTTCTTGGATAAAGGGAGGCTTCTTTGTTCACCAGTGGCAGTGGGGAGCTTATAGCAACCTATCTATCCCTGGAGGAGTGTTCCAAGCACAAGAATCTGGTAGTCTGTTGGCTGTTTTGGGCCAGTTTCTAGCTCTTTCAAGTCCCCCTGTATAAAACCCACTTTGGCATGGGTTTTGCACTTGTTACTACTCAGCCAAGCTCCTCGTGGTCCTGCAGAGTGGTGCTAGCAGCAGGGAGGCTAAAAGAGCGACTGCTAACCTGATAAATGTGTTTTTTTTTGCTGCTACTACCTGGGTGACTGTCCCATCTAGCTAAACTGCAAGTACTTCTGCTTCTTGAACTGTTTTAAACTGTTTAAAGTTGTTTTTGCACCTGCACTTTTAAAGTTTGCCCTGTTTGTTGCATTTACCTGTTGAGGTTACACACTCAAGTGTGCTAGCCTGTGTTACATATTTATTGCATTTTCCTGCTGTTTGTTGCAAAAAAGAAAAAAAATATCCTTGTTTCCCGTCTTTTCTGACCTACAGTAGTCCAAATACAGGCTTTGCTGTATTCTGGACTTTTGGAAAGTTCCTGTGTTGCCCATTTCCTTTCTTGGATAAAGGGAAGCTTCTTTGTTCACCAGTGGCAGTAGGGAGCTTGGAGTAGCCTATCTATCCCTGGAGGAGTGTTCCCAGCACAAGAATCTGGTAGTCTATTGGCTGTTTTGGGCCAATTTTTAGCTCTTTCAAGTCCCCCTGTATAAAACCCGCTTTAGCGCAGCTTTGCGCGATTTTGCATAAGCGCAGCATCGGGCAGCCGCTAATTGGGTTTAAACCATTCTCGGCTCCACAAAGTCTGCTCTTCACTTTTTCCCATAGAACTGATCTAGTTCTCATAATAAACACCCTATTCCTACTCTAAAGCCTGGCACTTGCTCACTAAAGCAATTATATAAGTCAGCACTAAAAAATTAAAAGCACTACACCCTCACAAACTCCCCTTGAGTACCCTGTTCCCCATTGGCCCTTTTTTTCAATTATAAAGGAATTCCCAATACTATTCTAGCATGTCCAAAGATCAGTTGTCAATCTCCTCTCCGGTCCAGCTGGTGAATCTGGGAATCTTGAGGCAATGTTACAACTGCCTCATGTACACAGACAACCCTCTCCTCCTCCCAACAAATTCCAACATATGTGAGAGATGCAACCATATAGCCAAACTGGAGGCTAAGCTCTCTCAACTCACTACTGGCGTAACCAGTCAGGAGGAGAAGGAAACCACACTCACTACAATTTCAGTCTCACATAGACCTACCACGACAGCAAACCAAACACATAAACACACAAAAACATACTCGGAGGCTCTAAATAAAAATCTTCCTAAGCAGCAGACATCTCCAAAGCAGACACCCAAGCAACCGCTACCCCAAAACAAAACACGTGCAACACATAGCTCAGAAAGCCAGTGTGACGAACAGTCACAGCCCTTAAGGCTAAACAACACACCTGATACACTTGTAATAGGTGACTCTATCATCAGGCACACTGACTTCCCGCTCACCAGGCTGAACAAGGAGAAGGTCACGGTGAGCTGCCTGTCGGGCGCTATGATCCGGCACATAACACAAGCCCTCAGGTCACTCCAAGGCAAGTACAAATATGTCTCAGTCATTGTCCATGCTGGTGTGAATGACCTAAGATGTACCTCACTGGACTACATGAAAAAAGATATAGAGGAGCTCTCTGAGCATGTAGCCCAGGCCGGTATGACCCTCTCTTTGAGTAGCATCTTACCCTCACCAAGAATGATGCCACAATATGAAGACAAGATGATCAATTTCAACAATTGGCTTAAGTATTGGTGTCATTCTAAGGGGATCCAATGCCTGTCAGCCTGGGATGACATGCTCGACAAGCCATGATGCTTCACTAGGGATGGCTTGCACCTGTCACTCCTGGGCTTTTGGATATTGGCAAAGGCTCTTGCCACCCCCATAGTGCCTTTTTTAGGCAAGGCTCAAAAGACAAACCCACCTCCATAGGTATCACAAGGGATAAGAAACTAAGAGTAATGCCAGAAGTCTAAACCTCAAGAAGCACACACTCAAAACTCTCTTTAGCATGGAGAGCATCGATATCTGTGCAGTAACAGAAACCTGGTTCAAGGCTCCCGAGAGCACCCCTCATACCATGCTTTTCGGCCCTAAAACTTGGACTGAACCACAAAAGGAGGGGGAGTACCAATATTCATCAAAGATACCCACACCTCCAGGTTGGTGGCACAGCACGAAGCATCAGAGACTATCCATGTGCAACTAACAGTGGGTAAAACTGCCTTCCAGTTTATAGCCTGCTACAGACCAGCCTCCCAAACCCAGGAACCCCACTCAGCCTTCCTGAGAACACTGGAAAATATGAAGGTCTCTCCAAACACCATTATATTGGGCGACTTCAACTACCCAAACATAGACTGGGAGTATTACTCTAGCTACAACACCCTAGCCCAAAGGTTCCTAGAATTTATAAACTCAAATGCTATGGAACAACTTGTTACCACTCCCACAAGAGGGGAAAACATACTGGACCTGATCATCACCAACATGGGGACTCTATGCTCCAGACCAGAAGTGTATCCCTCACTGGTAAGATCAGATCATAAACTAATCTCATTAGATATTCACATCCCGACCCCAACCCCTCCCCAGAAAACCACAGTGAAAAACTTCATTAAAGCAAATTTCACACTCCTCAAAACCGAGGTGGAATCCTTCAAAGCCCCCAGGCCTGTGGAAAATATGGCCCAGACCTCAGAATTTTTTATAAATGCATTCTATGAACACCTTCAGGAATGCATGGATCATGCAATCCCAAATAAATCCAAGACCCAATCCTCCAAAGGCAGGCATCCTGTCTGGTGGACCCCAGCCATGAACAAACTATACAATAGAAGGAGGAAGCTACTACATGATAGAGCAAAATCCCAAAAAAGGAAGGCATCTCTGATCAGTATAAGTAAAAAAATACAGGCACTCATAAAATCGTCTAAGGCTAGCTTCGAGAGAAAAATTGCACAGGACACTAAAGATAATCATAAGGCTTTCTTTAGTTATGTTAGGAACCTGGGTGGGAATTCCCAGATATGCTCAGAATTAGTCCAAGATGACAAAAAATGCACCAAACCCACAGACATTGCCAACATCCTAGCTGACAGGTTCAGCGCAAACTCCCCCCCCCCCCTTCCCCAACAAAAGGGCAAATATCTATCCCAGCAGAGTGCTGCCCCCCTGACATCTCAGATGGTCAGGTAAGAGTCGCCCTCTCCAAAGCAAAAAACACAGCATCAATGGGACCAGACGGTGTCCCAGGCTGTGTCCTACATGAACTCCAAGAAGAACTAAACCCAAACATAAAACTACTGTTCAATCTCAGCCTTACTACAGGATATGTACCCAAAGAGTGGCATACAGCAACAGTGGTCCCTCTCCACAAAAGTGGTGCCTCAACGGATCCTGGAAACTATCGCCCCATAAGCCTGGCTAGCTTGGTCTGCAAAGCTATGGAAAGGATCATCATGGACCTCATAAATAAAGATATTGGGGACCTACAGACACTGGATCCTACCCAATTCGGCTTTGTTAAGGGCAGATCCTGCCTCTTAAACCTGGTTGATTTCTTTGAAACAGTCACCAAGACCATTGACGAGGGGAAGGTGGTCCACACAGTCTTGCTGGACCTCGCAAAAGCCTTCGATAAAATACCCCACTCGGGCATTATAGATAAGCTCACCAGCTTAAATATAAACCCCTATGTCACTAGATGGGTTGCAAACTGGCTCAAGTACAGAACCCACATGGTTAGAATTGCTGGAGCCATGTCAGACTCCAAACCAGTTACAAGTGGCGTCCCACAAGGCACAGTCCTGGGACTTCTCTTGTTCAGTATATATTTCTTGGAGGTACAGGCCAACACGGAAGGACTGTGGCTGACCAAGTTTTCAGATGACTGCAAACTCGGCACCATAATCAACTCTCCAGCTGACACAAGCATCCTCCAAAAGGGCCTCATAGAAATAGACAACTGGTGCCAGAGCCATGGCCTCAAGCTAAACATCAAAAAGTGTATAGTCATCCCCTTTGGCAAAAACAAAGTGCCCACAAATTACCACATAAGTGGTAATCCATTAAGTAAGGAAGAAGTAATTAGCAACCTGGGGACCCAAGTTGATAGCAATCTCTCATTCGACAACCACGTGGCCAAAGTGGTTAGAAAAACATTTTATATAGCCAACCTAATCATGAAGGGATTCACATCTAGATCAGGGGAGGTCATCGTGCTTCTTTACCTATCCATCATTAGGCCCATAATTGAGTACAATGCCCCTTTTGGGATGTACCTTACCAGACACCTGCAGCAACTGGAAAGACCCAAAAAGTACCTCACCAAGAGGATCAAAGGGCTCAAACAGATGCCATATGCTGCCCGGTTAAAGAAACTCCAGCTGTACTCAATGGCATACCACCTGCTCAGAGGCGATCTGTGCCTGACGTATAAAGCCATGTCCAACCCGGAATTAATGGACATGCTGCACCTCAGAAAATCCAAATCCCATCGAGCTACTCGAGACTTGAACCTCAGCACTGAAATAAATAGGACATGCTGGAGGGACAGATTCATAACCCAGAGGCTCCCTTCACTCTGGAATAAAATCCCAGTCCAGGTTAGGCAGAGTCCCTCATTGACTCTCTTCAAGAGGAATCTTGATGAGTGGATGGGAGATCGTAGATTTACCCTGGGTATCACTTCTGCGTCACTGTTAGACAGAGGCACAGTATACTAACCTCGAAAAAGGGCATAGCAAAATTCATTTAAAATGGGTGGCGAAAGCCAAACACACTCTGGCTAGGCTTGTAAATGCCCTAGGGCAGATAGCCTAGTATGAACCTATGAACCTATGAACCTATACAGTAGAAGAAGGAATGTACTACATCCGGTGTAAGAAGAAATGAACTACATCAAGTGTGAGAAAAAGTACACTACATCCCGTTTGAAAAGAAGTATACTACATCTGGTGTGAGAGCAAGTGTGCTGCATCTGGTTTGAGAAGAAGTGTACTATATCTAATGTGAGAATAAGTGTACAACATCCACTGTGAGAAGGAGTGTACTACATCCAGTCTGAGAAAAAGTGTACTATATCCGGTTGAGAACTGTACTACATCCATTGTGAGAAGAAGTGTACTACATCCACCATGAGAAGAAGTGTACTACATCTGGTTGAGAAGAAGTGAACTACATCCCATGTGAGAAAAAGTATACTATATCCAGTGTGAGAAGAAATGTACAATATCTGGCTTGAGAGGAAGTGTACTACATCTGGCGTGAAAGGAAGTGAACTATATCTGGCATGAGATAAAGTGTGCAACATTGATTGTGAGAAGTACTGTTCTACATCCAGTTTGAGAAGAATTGTACTACATCCAGTGTGTGAAGTGTACTACATCCAGTGTGAGAAGAAGTGTACTACATCTGGTGTGAGAAGGAGTGGACTACATCTGGTGTGAGAAGAGGTATACTACATCTGGTGTGAGAAGTGAACTACATCCAGTTTAAAAAGAAGTACACTGCATCCAGTGTGAGAAGGAGTGTACTACATCTGCTGTGACAATAAGTATACTACATATAATGTGAGAAGTGTACTTCATCCAGTGTGAGAAGAAGTGTGCTACATCTGGAGTGAGAAGGAGTGTACTTCATCCAGTGTGAGAAGAAGTGTACTCCATCTGGTGTGAGCATGAATGAATTACATCAGTGTGAGATGGAGTGCACTACAACTGGTGTAAAAAGAAATGTACTATATCCTGTGTGAGAATAAGTATACTACAAAAAGTGTACTACATGCATTGTGAGAAGGACTGATATACATCTGGACTGAGAATGTGTACTACATCCAGTGGGAAAAGAAGTGAACTACATCCAATGTGAGAAGGAGTGTACTACATCTGGTGTGAGAAGAAGTGCACTACATCTGGTGTGAGAAGAAGAGTACTACATCCAGTGTAAAAAGAAATATACTACATCTGGTGTGAGAAGAAATGTATGACACCCAGTGTTAGAAGAAGTGTACTACATCTGGTGTGAGAAGAATTGTACTAAACCCGGTCTGAGAAGAAGTGTACTACATCTTCTGTGAGAAGAAGTATACTACATCTGGTGTCAAAAGGAATGTACTACATATGATGTGAGAAGGAGTGTACAAAAGCTGGTGTGAGAAAAAGAATACTACATCCAGTGTGAGAACTGTACTTCATCCAGTGTGAGAAGAAGTGTACTACATCAGCTGTGAGAAGGAGTTTACTACATAGGTGTGAGAAGGAGTGTACTATATCTAGTTTGAGAAGAAGTGTGCAACATCCACTTTGAGAAGGAGTGTACTACATCCAGTCTGAGAAGACATGTAGTACATTCAGTATGAGAAGTGAACTGCAGCCCATGTGAGGAAGTATACTAATTCCAGTATGTGAAGAAGTGTACTACATCCAGTCTGAGAAGGAGTGTTCTACATCTGGTGTGAGAAGAAGTATACTACATCTGGTTTCAGAAGTGTACTGCATCCTGTGTGAGAAGAAGTCTACTACATCCAGTGTGTGAAAGAGTGTACTACATCTGGTGTGAGAAGAATGTACTTCATCTGCTGTGAGAAGAAGTGACTACATCTGGTTAAAGGTGTGTACTACATAAGGTATGACAATAAGTATACTAAAATAGGTGTACTACATTCAGTGTGAGAACAGGTATACTACATCCAATGTGAGATGACGTCTACAACATCTGGTGTGAAAAATGTATACGACAACCAGTGTGAGAAAAAGTGCATTACATTCAGTGTGAAAAGAAGTGCACCACATTCATTGTGAGAAGAACTGTACAACACCCAGTGTGCAAAGAAGTATACTACATCTGGTGTGAGAAGAAGTGTACTATATCTGTTGTGAGAAGGAGTGTACTACATCAGTGTGAGATGGCGTATACTACATCTGGTGTGAAAAGGAGTGTACCACATCTGGTGTGAGAAGAGGTATACTACAAAATGTGTACAACATGCATTGTGAGAAGAACTCCTTTACATCTGGTGTGAGAAAGAGTGTACTGCATCTGGTGTGAAAAGAAGTGTACTCCATCCACAGTGAGAAGGAGTGTATTACATCTGGTGTGAAAAGAAGTGTATTACATCTGGTGTGAGAAGTGTACTACATTCAATGTGAGAATAAGTATATTACAACAGGGGTGAGAAGAAGTGCACTACGTCAAGCGTAAGAAGAAATATACTACATCCAGTGTGAGAAGAAATGTGCGACACCCAGTGTGAGAAGAAGTGTACTACATCCAGTGTGAGAAGAAGTGTACTACACCTGGTGTGAGAAGAAGTGTACTACACCCAGTGTGAGAAAAAGTGAACTACAAGAAGTGTACTACATCTGGAAGGAGTAGAAGTGTACTACATCCAGTGTGAGAAGAAGTGTACTACATTCAGTGTGAGAAGAAGTATACTACTTCTGGTATTAGAAGGAGTGTACTACATCTCATGTGAGAAGTAGTGTACTACAGCTGGTATGAGAAAAAGAATACTACATCCAGTGTGAGAACTATAATTCATCCAGTGTGAGATGAGGTGTACTACATCTGGTGTGAGAAGGAGTGTACTACATAGGTCTGAGAAGGAGTGTACTACATCTTTGTGAGAAGAAGTGTACTACAAAACATGTACTACATCCGCTGTGAGAAGAAGTGTACTACATCTGTTGTGAGAATGCACTACATCGGCTGTGAGAAGAAGTGCACTACCTACAGTGTAAAAAGATGTGTAGTACATTCTGTCTGAGAAGAAGTGTACTACATCCAGTGTGAGAAGGAGTGTACTACAACTGGTGTTAGAAGAAGTGTACTACTTCCGGTGTGAGAAGATGTACATCCATTGTGAGTAGTGTACTACTTCTGGTTGAGAAGAAGTGTGCAACATCCACTGTGAGAAGGAGTGCACTACATCCAATCTGAGATGAAATGTACTACATCCAGTATGAGAAGAAGTGTACTGCCTCTGGTATGAGAAGGAGTATACTACATCTGGTGTGAGAAATAGTATACTACATCTGGTGTGAGAAGGAGTGTACTACATCTGGTATGATGAGATGTACTACAACTGGTCTGAGAAGGAATGTTCTACATCTGGTGTGAGAAGAAGAATACTACATCTGGTGTCAAAAGTGTACTGCATCCTTTGTGAGAAGAAGCATACTACATCCAGTGTGAGAAAGAGTGTACTACATCTGGTGTAAGAAGGAATAAAATACGTCTGGTGTTAAAAGAATGTACTTCATTTGCTTTGAGAAGAAGTGACTACATCTGGTGTGAAAAGGAGTATACTACATCTGGTATGACAAGAAGTATATTAAAAAAGTGTACTACATTCAGTGTGAGAAGAGGTGTAGTACATTCATTGTGAAAAGAAGTGTGCTACATCCAATGTGAGATGAAGTCTACAACATCTGGTGTGAGAAGTGTACTAAACCCAGTGTGAGAAGAAGTGAACTACAAGATGTATACTATATCTGGTAGGAGAAGAAGAGTACTACATCCAGTGTGAGAAGAAGTGCACTACTTTCAATGTGATAAGAAGTATACCGCATCCGGTGTGAGATGAAGTGTATTACATCCAGTTGGAGAAGAAGTATACTACATCTGGTGTCAGAAGGAGTGCACTACATCTCATGTAAAAACATCTGGTGTGAGAAAAAGAATACTACATCTGGTGTGAGAACTGTACTTCATCCGGTGTGAAAAGAGGTGTACTACATCTGGTGTGACAAGGAGTGTACTACATCCAGTGTGAGAAGGTGTACTACAGAAATTGTACTACATCCGGTGTGAGAAGAAATGTACTACATCTGACATGAGAATGTACTACATCTAGTGTGAGAAGAAGTACACTACATTCAGTGCGAGAAGATATGTACTACATTCTGTGTGAGAAGAACTGTACTACATCCAGTGTGATAAAACATGTACTACATCCATTTGAGAAGAAGTGAACTACAGCTAGTGAGAGAAGGAGTGTACTACAGCTGGTGTTACAAGAAGTGTACTACATCCAGTGTGAAAAGACGTGTTCTACATTCAGTGTGAGCAGGACTGTACTACATCCAGAGTGAGAAGAAATGAACTACATCCGGTATGATAAGTGTATTACATCTGGAGTGAGGAGAAATGTACTACATCCAGTGTGAGAAGAAGTGTAATACATCCAGTGTGAGAAGAAGTGTACTACATCCGTTTGGAGAAGAAGTATACTTCATCTGGTGTAAGAAGAAGTCTACCACATCCAGTGTGAGAAGAAGTGTACTACATCTGGTGTGAGAAGAAGTGTACTACACTCGGTGTGAGAAGAAGTGAACTACAAGAAGTGTACTATATCTGGTGTGAGAAGAGGTGTACTACATCCAGTGTGATAAGAAGTGCCCTACATTCAGTGTGAGAAGAGGTGTACTACATCTTGCGTGAGAAGGAGTGTACTAAATAGGTGTGAGAAGGAGTGTACTACATCTTGTGTGAGAAGTGTGCTACAAAATGTGTACTACATCCAGTGTGAGAAGAAGTGTACTACATCTCGTGTGAGAATATACTACATCTGGTGTGAGAAGAAGTGCATTACATTCTGTGTAAGAAGATGTGTACTACATCCTGTGTGAGAAGAAGTGTTCTACATCTGGTGTGAGAAGAAGTGTACTATATCTGGTGTAGAAGAAGTGCACTACTTTCAGTGTGTGAAGATGTGTACTGCATCCTGTGTGAGAAGAAGTGTACTACATGTGGTGTGAGAAGAAGTGTACTACATCCAGTTGAGAACAAATGGACTACATACAGTAGGAGAAGGAATGTACTACATACGGTGTGAGAATAAGTATACTACATCAGGTGTAAGAAGAAATTAACTACATCAAGTGTGAAAAGAAGTATACTACATCCCATTTGAAAATAAATGTACTACATGTGGTGTGAGAGCAAGTGTGCTTCATCCAGTCTGAGAAAAAGTGTACTATATCCAGTTGAGAAGAACTGTACTACATCCATTATAAGAAGAAGTGTACTACATCCAGCATGAGAAGCAGTGTACTACATCTGGTTGAGAAGTGAACTACATCCCATGTGAGAAAAAGTATACTATGTCCAGTGTAAGAAGAAATGTACTGCATCCGGCTTGAGAGGAAGTGTACTACATCTGGCATGAAAGGAAGTGTACTATATCTGGCATGAGATAAAGTGTGAACATTGATTGTGAGAAGTACTGTTCTACATCCAGTGTGAGAAGAAGTATACTACATCTGGTGTGAGAAGTGAACTACATCCAGTGTGAGAAGAAGTACACTGCATCAAGTGTGAGAAGGAGTGTACTACATCTGCTGTGAGAATTAGTATACTACATATAGTGTGAGAAGTGTACTTCATCCAGTGTGAGAAGAAGTGTACTCCATCTGGTGTGAGCATGAGTGTATTACATCAGCATGAGAAGGAGTGCACTACAGCTGGTGTGAAAAGAAGTGTACTACATCCTGGTTAGAAGTAGTATACTACAAGAAGTGTACTACATGTGTTGTGAGAAGAACTATTTTACATCTGGTGTGAGAAAGTGTACTACATCCAGTATGAAAAGAAGTGAGCTACATCCAATGTGAGAAAGAGTGTACTCTATCTGGTGTAAGAAGAAGTGTACTACATCTGGTGTGAGAAGAAGTATACTACATCCAGTGTAAGAAGAAATATACTACATCCGGTGTGAGAAGAAATGTATGACACCCAGTGTGAGAAGTGTATTACATCCAGTGTGAGAAGAAGTGTACTACATCTGGTGTGAAAAGAATTGTACTAAACCCGGTGTGAGAAGAAGTGTACTACATCTACTGTGAGAATACGTATACTACATCTGGTGTCAGAAGGAATGTACTACATATGATGTGAGAAGGAGTGCACTACAGCTGGTGTGAGGAAAAGAATACTACATCCAGTGTGAGAAGTGTACTTCATCCAGTGTTTGAAAAAGTGTACTACATCATCTGTGAGAAGGAGTTTACTAGATAGGTGTGAGAAAGAGTTTACTATATCTAGTGTGAGAAGAAGTGTGCAACATCCACTGTGAAAAGGAGTGTACTACATCCAGTATGAGGAGACATGTAGTACATTCGGTATGAGAAGAAGTGTACTGCAGCCCATGTGAGAAGTATACTAATTTCAGTGCGTGAAGAAGTGTACTACATCCAGTCTGAGAAGGAGTGATCTACATCTGGTGTGAGAAGAAGTATACTACATCTGGTTTCAGAAGTGCACTGCAACATCCACTGTGAGAAGGAGTGTACTACATCCAGTCTGAGAAGACATTTAGTACATTCAGTATGAGAAGAAGTGTACTGCAGCCCATGTGAGAAGCATACTAATTTCAGTGTGTGAAGAAGTGTACTACATCCAGTCTGAGAAGGTGTGATCTACATCTGGTGTGAGAAGGAATATACTACATCTGGTGTGAGAAGAATGTACTTCATCTGCTGTGAGAAGAAGTGACTACATCTGGTTTGAAAAGGAGTGTACTACAACCGGTATGACAAGAAGTATATTAAAAGAAGTGTACTAAATTCAGTGTGAGAAGAGGTGTACTACATCCATTGTGAAAAGAAGTGTACTACATCCAATGTGAGATGAAGTCTACAACACTGGTGTGAAAAAAGTATACGACATCCAGTGTAAGAAAAAGTGCATTACATTCAGTGTGAGAAGAAGTGTACTACATCCGGTGTGAGAAGGACTATAAAACTCCCAGTGCGCAAAGAAGTATATTACATCTGGTGTGTGAAAAAGTGTACTGCATCTGGTGTGAGAAGGAGTGTACTACATCAGTGTGAGATGGAGTATACTATATCTGGTGTGAAAAGGAGTGTACCACATCTGGTGTGAGAAGAGGTATACTACCAAATGTGTACTACATGCATTGTGAGAAGAACTCTTTTATATCTGGTGCGAGAAAGAGTGTACTGCATCCGGTGTGAGAAGGAGTGTATTAGTGAAGTGTGAAAAGAAGTGTATTACATCTGGTGTGAGAAGAAGTGTACTACATTCAATGTGAGAATAAGTATATTACAACAGGTGTGAGAAGGAGTGCACTATGCTAAGAGTAAGAAGAAATATACTACATCCAGTGTGAGAAGAAATGTGCAACACCCAGTGTGAGAAGAAGTGTACTACATCCAGTGTGAGAAGAAGTGTACTACACCTGGTGTGAGAAGAAGTGTTTTACACCCGGTGTGAGAAAAAGTGAACTACAAGAAGTGTACTACATCTGGTAGGAGAAGAAGTGTACTACATCCAGTGTGAAAACAAGTGCACTACATTCATTATGAGAAGTATACCACATCCAGTGTGAGATGAAGAGTATTACATCCAGTGTGAGAAGAAGTATACTACATCTGGTGTCAGAAGGAGTGTACTACATCTCATGTGCAGCTGGTGTGAGAAAAAGAATACTACATCCAGTGTGAGAACTATAATTCATCCAGTGTGAGAAGAGGTGTACTACAGCTGGTGTGAGAAGGAGTGTACTACATAGGACTGAGAAGGAGTGTACTACATCTTTGTGAGAAGAAGTGTACTACAAAATATGTAATACATCCGCTGTGAGAAGAAGTGTACTACATCTGGTATATGAATGCACTATATCTGGTGTGAGAAGAAGTGCACTGCCTTCAGTGTGAAAAGATGTGGACTACATTCTGTGTGAGAAGAAGTGTACTACATCCAGTGTGAGAAGGAGTGTACTACATCTGGTGTTAGAAGAAGTGTACTGCATCCGGTGTGAGAAGATGTATACTACATCTGTCATGAGAAGTGTACTACTTCTGGTTGAGAAGAGGTGTGCAACATCCACTGTAAGAAGGAGTGTACTACATCCAATCTGAAAAGAAGTGTACTACATCCAGTATGAGAAGATGTGTACTGCCTCCGGTGTGAGACAGAGTGTACTACATCTGGTGTGAGAAAAAGTATACTACATCTGGTGTGAGAAGTGCACTACATCCGGTGTGGGAAGGAGTGTACTACATCTGGTATGATAAGATGTACTACAACCAGTCTGAGAAGGAGTGTTATACATCTGGTGTGAGAAGAAGAATGGTAGATCTGGTGTCAGAAGTGTACTGCATCCTTTGTGAGAAGAAGTGTACTACATCCAGTGTGAGAAAGAGTGTACTACATCTGGTGTGAGAAGGAATATACTACATCTGGTGTTAGAAGAATGTACTTCATTTGCTTTGAGAAGTGACTACATCTGGTGTGAAAAGGAGTGTACTACATCTGGTATGACAAGAAGTATATTAAAAGAAGTGTACTACATTCAGTGTGATAAGAGATGTACTGCATTCAATGTGAGATGAAATCTACAACATCTGGTGTGAGAAGTGTACTAAACCCAGTGTGAGAAAAAGTGAACTACAAGACGTATACTATATCTGGTGAGAGAAAAGTGTACTACATCCAGTGTGAGAAGAAGTGCACTACTTTCAATGTGAAAAGAAGTACACCACATCTGGTGTGAGATGAAGTGTATTGCATGCAGTGTGAGAAGTATACTACATCTGGTGTCAGAAGGAGTGCACTACATCTCATGTGAGAAATAATGCAGCACATCTGGTGTGAGAAAAATAATGCTACATCCGGTTTGAGAACTGTACTTCATCCGGTGCGAGAAGAGGTGTGCTACATCTGTTGTGAGAAGGAATATACTACATAGGTGTGAGAAGGAGAGTACTACATCCAATGTGAGAAGAAGTGTACTACAGAAATTGTACTACATCCGGTGTGAGAAGAAGTGTACTTCATCTGGCATGAGAATGTACTGCATCTGGTGTGAGAAGTACACTACATTCAGTGTGAGAAGATATGTACTACATTCTGTGTGAGAAGAAGTGTACTACATCCAGTGTGAGAAGAAGTGCAGTACATTCAATGTGAGAAGTATACCACATCCTGTGTGAGAAGAACTGCACTACATTCAGTATGAGAAGAAGTGTACTACATACAGTTTGACAAAGTGTTCTACATCCAGTGGAGAAGAAGTATACTACATCTGGTGTCAGAGGAAGTGCACTACATCCAGTGTGAGAAGATATGTACTACATTCTGTGTGAGAAGAAGTGTACTACATCCAGTGTGAGAAGACGTGTTCTACATTCAGTGTGACTAGAACTGTACTACATCCAGAGTGAGAAGAAATGTACTACATCCGGTATGATGAGTGTATTATATCTGGAGTGAGAAGAAGTGTATTAGATCTGGTGTGAGAACAAGTGTAATATATGAGGTGTGAGAAGAAGTGTACTACATCCATTTGGAGAAGAAGTATACTACATCTGGTGTGAGAAGAAGTCTACCACATCCAGTGTGAGAAGAAGTGTACTACATCTGGAGTAAGAAGAAGTGTACTACACCTGGTGTGAGAAGAAGTGAACTACAAGAACTGTACTACATCTGGTGGAAGAAGTGTACTACATCCAGTGTGAGAAGAAGTGCACTACATTCAATGTGAGAAGGAGTGTACCACATCCAGTGTGAGAAGAAGTGCACTACATTCAGTGTGAGAAGCAGTATACTACATACGGTTTGAGAATGTGTTCTACATCCATGGGTAGAAGAAGTATACTACATCCAGTGTGAGAAGATGTGCAGTACATCCAGTGTGAGAAGAAGTGTACTACATCTTATGTGAGAAGAAGTGCACTACATTCATTGTAAAAAGAAGTGTACTATATCCGGTGTGAGAAGGAGTGTATTACATCTGGTGGGAGAAGATGTGTACTACATCTGGTGTGAGAAGAATTGCACTACATCCAGTTTGAGAAGGAGTGTACTACATCCAGTTGAGAAGTGTAGTACATCTTGTGTGAGAAGAAGTATACTACATCCACTGTGAGAAAAAGTGCAGCACATCTGGTGTGAGAAGAAGTGTACTACATCTGGTGTGAGTAGAAGTGTACTACATCAATGTGTGAAGGTGTGTACTACATCTAGTATGAAAATGAGTTTACTAAATCCAGTGTGAGAAGAAGTGTACTACAACAAGAAGTGTACTACATCTGATGTGAGAAGAACAGTACTACATCTGGTGTGAGAAGACGTTTAGGACATCCTGTATGAGAAGAAGTGGAATACATTCAATGTGTGGAGTGGAGTAGTGTACAACATACAGTGCAAGAAGAAGTGTACTATATCCAGTGTGACAAAAAGTATACTACATCCGATATGAGAAGAAATATGCTACATCCAGTGTGAGAAGATGGGAACTACATCCAGTATGAGAAGAAGTGTACTACATCCAGTGTGAAAAGACATTTTCTACTTCTAGTGTGAGAAGAATTTTACTAGATCTGGTGTGAGAAAAAGTGTACTACATCTGGTGCAAGAAGAATAATACTACATCCAGTATGCGAAGAAGTGTACTACATTCAGTGTGAGAAGAAGTGTACTACATTAGGTGTGAGAAGAAGTGTACTACATCCAGTAAGAGAAGAACTATACTACATCTGGTATGAGAAGAAAAATACTACATCCAGTGTGCGCTGTATACTACATCCGGTGGAAGAAGAAGTGAACTACAAGAAGTGTACTACATCTGGTGTGAGAAGAAGTGTACTACATCCAGTGTGAGAAGAAGTGCACTACATTCAGTGTAAGAGGAAGAGTACTATATCCAGTCTGAGAAGAAATGAATTACAAGAAGTATAGTACATCTAATGTGAGGAGGAGTGTACCTCAACCATTGTGAGAAGAAGTGTAATACATTCAGTGTGAGAAGAAGTGCACTACATCCAGTGTGAGATGAATTGCACTAGGTCCATTGTGAGAAGAAGTCTACTGCATCTGATCTGAGAAGAAGTGTACAACATCGGGTCTGAGAAGTGTACTACATTTAGTGTGAGAAGTGTATTACACCCAGTG
Organism: Protopterus annectens; assembly: GCF_019279795.1. NCBI lineage: Eukaryota > Metazoa > Chordata > Ceratodontiformes > Protopteridae > Protopterus > Protopterus annectens. The sequence continues at coordinate 1,054,773,140 of NC_056726.1, read as the reverse complement.
TGTGAAGATGTGTTCTACATCCAGCGTAAGTAGAAGTGAACTACAAGAAGTGTGCTACATCTTGTGTGCAAAGAAATGTACTGCATCGAGTGTGAGAAGAAGTGCAGTGCATTCTGTGTATGAAGAAGTGCACTATTTCATGTGTTAGAAGAAGTGTACTACATCCAGTGTGAGAATCAGTGTAGTACAAGAACTGTAGTACATCTGGTGTGAGAAGGAGTGTACCACATCCAGTGTGAGAAGACATGTACTACATACAGTTTGAGAAAGTATTCTACATCCAGTGGAAGAAGTATATTATATCCAGTGTGAGACGTTCACTACATCCAGTGTGAGAAGCAGTGTACTACATCTTGTGTGAAAAAAAGTGCACTACAATCAATATGAGAAGAAGTGTACTATATCCGATATGAGGAGGAGTGTATTACATTTGGTGTGAGAAGAATTTTACTACATCTGGTGTGATAGGAAATGAAGTACAAGAAGTGTAGTACGTCTGATGTAAAAAAAGAGTGTACCTCATCCGGTGTGGAAAAAAGTGCACTACATTCAGTGTCAGAAGAAGTGCACTACATCCAGTGTGAGAAGAAGTGTACTACACCCATTGGGAGAAGAAGAGTACTACATCCGGTGTGAGAAGAAGTGTACTACATCCAGTGTGAGAAGAAGTGCACTACATTCAGTGTGAGAATAAGTGCACTTCATCCAATATATGAAGAAGTGTACTACATCCGGTGTGAGAAGAAGTCTACTACATCTGCTTGAGAAAAAGTGAACTACATCCAGTGTGAGAAGAAATACACTACATCCAGTGTGAGAAGCAGTGTACTATATCTGGTGTGAGAAGAAGTGCTCTGCATCCAGTCTGAGAAGGAGTGTACTACATCCAGTGTGAAAGGAACTGTACTTCATCTGGTGTAAGAAGTGTACTACATCCAGTGTCAGATGAATTGTGCTGCATCCAATGTGAGAAGGAGTGTACGACATCTGGTGTGTGAAGTAGTGTACTACATCTGGTGAGAAGTAGTGTACTACATCCAGTGGGAGAAGGAGTAATATAGCCAGTCTGAGAAGAAGTCTACTACATCCAGTGTGAGAAGAATTGTACTACATCCAGTGTAAGGAGAAGTACACTACATCCAGTGTGAAAAGAAGTACACTACATCAGGTGTGAGATGAAGCATACTACATTTGGTGTGAGAAGAAGTGTACTACATCCAGTGTGAGAAGAGAAGTAAAGAAGTGCAGTACATCCGGTGTGAGAAGGAGTGTACTATATCCAGTGTGAAAAGAAGTGTACTACATCTGGTGTGAGGAGTGTACCACATCTGATGTGAGAAGAAGTGTACTACATCCACTGTGAAAAGCAGTGTACTAGATCCGGTGTGAGAAGACGTATACTACATCTGTTGTAAGAAGGAGTGCACTACATCCAGTGTGAGAAGCAGTGTACTACATCTTGTGTGAGAAGAAGTGCACTACATTCAGTGTGAGAAGTGTACTATATCCAATGTGAGAAGGAGTGTATTACATCTGGTGTGAGAAGAAGTGTACTACATCTGGTGACAAGAAGTGCACTACATCCAGTGTGAGAAGCAGTGTACTAGATCCAGTGTGAGAAGACATATACTACATCTGGTGTGAGAAGAAGTGTACTACATTTGGTGTGAGAAAAAGTAAACTACAGGCAGTGTGTGAAGTCCACTTCATCCAGTATCAGAAGAAGTGTACTACATCTGGAGGAAGTAGGAGTGTACTACATTAGTGAGTGAAAGAGAGTATTAAATCTGGTGTCAAAATTAGTGTAATACATCCAGTGTGAGAAGAAGTGTACAACAACAAGAAGTGTACTACATCTGATGTGAGAAGAACTGTACTGCATCTGGTGTGAGAATAAGTTTAATACATCCTATGTGAGAAGAAGTGGACTTCATTCAGTGCAAGGAGCAGTGTACTACATACAGTGCAAGAAAAAGTGTACTATATCCAGTGTGAGAAAAAGTATAGTACATCCTTAATTAGAAGAAGTGTTCTATATCCACTGTGAGAAGATGTGTACTACATCCAGTGTGAGAAGATGTGTATTACATCCAGTGTGAAAAGAAGTTTTCTACTTCTGGTGTAATAAAAAGTTTACTACATCTAGTGTGAGAAGAATAATACTACATCCAGTATGAGAAAAAGTGCACTACATTCAGTGTGAGAAGAAGTATACCACATCTGGTGTGAGAAGAAGTGTACTACAGCCAGTGTAAGATGTATACTACATCCAGAGTGAGAAATGAACTAGAAGACATGTACTACATCTGGTGTGAGAAGAAGTGCACTACATTCAGTGTGAGAAGAGTACTATATCCAGTGTGAGAAGTAGTATACTACATCTGGTGTGAAAAGAAGTGTACTACATCCAGTGTAAGAAGATGTATACTACATCTGGTGTGAGAAGGAGTGTACTACATCTGGTTGAGAAGAAGTGTAGTACATCTGGTGTGAGAAGAAGTATACTACATCCACTGTGAGAAAAAGTGCACTACACCAGGTGTGTGAAGAAGTGTTCTACATCTGATGTGAGAAAAAGTATACTACATGCACTGTGAGAATTCCACTTCCACAAGTGTCAGAAGAAGTGTACTACATCTGGAGTGAGTAGGAGTGTACTACATCAATGTGTGAAGTAGTGTACTACATCTGGTGTGAAAATGAGTGTACTACATCCAGTGTGAGAAGAAGTGTACTACAACAAGAAGTGTACTACATCTGATGTGAGAAGAACTGTACTACATCTGGTGTGAGAAGAAATGTAGTACATCATGTGTGAGAAGAAGTGGAATACATTCATTATAAGGAGCAGTGTACTGCATACAGTGCAAAAAGAAGTGTACTATATCCAGTGTGAAAAGTATACTACATCTGGTATGAGAAGAAGTGTACTACATCCAGTGAGACAAGATGGGTACTACAACCAGTGTGAGAAGAAGTTTACTACATCCAGTTTGAAAAGACGTTTTCTACTTCTGGTGTGAGATGAATTTTACTAGATCTGGTGTGAGAAGAAGTGTACTACATCTGGTGCGAGATGAAGAATAACGCATTCAGTAGGAGAAGAAATGCACTACATTCAGTGTGAGAAGAACTATACTACATCTGGTGTGAGAAAAAGTGTACTACATCAAGTGTGCACTGTATACTACATCTGGTGGGAGAAAAAGTGAAATACAAGAAGTGTACTAAATCTGGTCTGAGAAGAAGTGTACTACATACTGTGTGAGAGGAAGTGAAGTTCAAGAAGTGTAGTACATCCGATGTGAACAGGAGTGTACCACATCCATTGTGAGAAGAAATGCAATACATTCGGTGTCCATGTTGGAGTGAATGACTTGAGACGTACCTCCCTGGACTACATGAAAAGAGACGTGGAACAGCTCTCGGATCATGTGGCCCAGGCAGGTATGACCCTAGCCCTGAGTAGCATCCTGCCTTCGCCTAGAATACTACAATATAAGGACAAAATGTTTGACTTCAACAATTGGCTAAGCTTCTGGTGTCATTGAAAGGGGATCCAGTATCTGCCTGGGATGACATGATCGACAGACCATGATACTTTGCCAGAGATGGTCTGCACCTGTCACCCCTATGGTGCCTTTTTTAGGCAAAGTTCAAAGGACAAAATCACCACCGTAACAGGTACAAGCATGCAATATCTGAAGGTAATGCTACTCATTGCTAGAAGTCTAAACCTCAAAATGCACTCTCTTGAGGCACTCCTAAAAATGGAGAACATCGATATCTGTGCAGTAACTGAGACCTGGTTCAAGGCTCCAGAGAGCACCCCTGAAATACCAGGCTACAACTCTTACCACACTTTTCGGCCAGCAAACCAGGACCAAAACACTAAAGGTGGAGGAGTGTCAATATTCACCAAGGATATTCACACCACCAGGCTAGTTGACCAACACAATATGTCTGAAATTCTCCAGGTGCAACTAACACTAGGTAAGACTGCAATCCAAATTGTAGCTTGCTACAGATCCCCAACATACCCCAAGATTCTCACTACACCTTTCTAAACATACTGGAAAATATTAAGATAGAACCAAACACCCTAATACTGAGTGATTTTAACTACCCTGCCATTAACAGGGAAAACTGCTCATGTACCAACACCTTTGCCCAGTGGTTCTTGGAATTCATAAATTCCAATGCCCTGGATCAACTAATCCATAGTCCCACCAGGGGCTCCAATATCCTAGACCTGATCATTACCAACATGGGAAATCGATGCTCCACACCTATGGTCACCCCCTCGTTAGTCAGGTCTGACCATAAGCTAATCACCCTTAACATCCACATCCCACCCCCACCCCCCAGTAAGGAAACCTCCATAAAATCTTCTCCAAAGCCAACTTCATGCTACTCAAGTCAGAAGTGACAAACTTCATGACACCCTTGCAGACGGGAACTGAAAGTTCAACTGCTGAATTGTACACTAAGGCACTGTATGAGCACATTCACTCATGCATGAATCGTGTCATCCTAAATAGAACCAAGATGCTCTCATCCAAAAAAAGGAAACCAATCTGGTGGTCCCCTACCATAAACAAACTTTACAACAAAAGGAAGAAACTGTTGCAGAAAAGAGGAAAATCCCAGGATGCCAAAAACTCCCTTACCAGTCTCAGTAAGAAACTGAGATCTCTCATAAAATCTTCTAAAGCTAGTTATGAAAATAAAATTGCCAAAGATTCCAAAGACAACCACAAGGCATTCTATAACTATGTCAAGAATCTAAATGGCAATACTCAGATCTGCTCTGAGCTAAAACAGAATGGCATTAAATATACTGATCCCAAGGATATTGCCAATATCCTGGCAGATCGATTCAGTGCCAACTTCACCCCCCTCTCACCCCCTAAATGGCCCATCTCAATACCAGAAGATTGCCAAATTCCGGTAATAATGGCCACACAGGTAAAAAACGCACTCTCCAAAGCTAAGAATACAGCATCCATGGGACCAAATGACATCCTGGGCTGTGTACTACATGAACTACAATATGAACTGGCACCTCACCTAAGTGTCATGTTTAATCATAGCTTCACCTCAGGTTTCATTCCCACTGAGTGGTGCAGAGCTACAGTTATCCCACTCCACAGGGAGGGATCCACTTTGGATCCCGGAAACTACTGTCACATCAGTCTGATGAGCCTTATCTGCAAGGCCATGGAGCGTATTATCATGGAACTTATAAACAAAGATATTGGCAACCTTCAAACACAAGTCCCCACCCAGTTTGGGTTTGTGAAGGGCCGATCTTGTCTCCTGAACCTGATTGACTTCTTTGAGTCAGTCTCCAGAGCCATGGACAAGGGTAAGGTGGTCCACACAGCCTATCTTGACCTTGCCAAGGCCTTTGACACCATCCCCCACTCTGGAATCATAGATAAACTTACTAAGCTGAGCATTAATCCCTACGTCACCCAATGGGTTGCTAACTGGCTTACTGATAGAACCCACACTGTAAAAGGAGCTGACTCCAAATCCAACTCCAGACAACTGACAAGTGGAGTACCTCAGGGATCAGTCCTGGGACCGCTCTTGTTTGGCATCTACTTCTCTGAAGTACAGGCCAAGACTAAGGGATGCTGGCTAACAAAGTTCGCAGATGACTGCAAACTGGGAGCCATTATTGAATCCCTAAATGATGTGGATACTGTACAAAAGGGCCTTACAGAAACAGATGCTTGGTGCCAGAGCCATGGGCCCAAGCTCAATGCCAAAAAATGTATAGTTATCCACTTTGGGGAAAAAACATGTACCCATGAATTACCATATAGGTGGCAGTACACTAAACACCAAAAGTGTGAAAAGAGACTTAGGGACACAGGTGCACAGTGGTCTCACCTTCGATAACCACAATGCCACAACAGTCAGGACATCCTTCTATATGGCACACCTCATCACTAAGGGCTTTTCATCAAGAAAAAAGGAGGTCATTTCCCCACTGTACTCATCCCTCATTAGACCCATGATAGAATACAATGCCATGTTTGGTATGTACCTCTCAAGACATCTGCAACAACTGGAAAGGCCACAGAATACCTCACTAAAAGAATCACAGGCCTAAAGCAGATGCCCTATGCTGACCACCTTAAAAAACTCCAGCTATACTCTGTCACATATCATCTACTCAGAGGCAATTTCTGCTTAACATACAAGGCCATGTGAAACCCAGAGCTTTTGGAAATGCTACACTTAAAGAAATCCCAATTCCTCAGAGCCACATGCTCCAGGGATCTGAACCTTGTCATCATCAATAAACAAAATAAGCTGGAGGGATAGGTTCCTGACCCAGAGACTCCCCAGACTCTGGAATAGATTGCCCATACGTGTCAAGCAGAGTGCCTCTTTGGCCCTCTTCAAAAGGAACCTTGACGATTGGATGGGAGAAAGGAAATTCACCCTGGGGATCACGTCAGTTGCCCTGCTAGACAGGGGTCCAGGGAAGTGAATAGTGTGGGAGGAGGTAGCCGGGGAATTGTTATGGCTAGGCTTGTATAGGCCCTAGGGCTGATAGCCTAGTACCAACCTATGAACCTATGAACCTATAAGAAGAAGTACACTACATCTGGTGTGAGATGAATTGCACTACATTCAGTGGGAGAAGAAGCATGCTACATCTAGTGGGAAAAGACGTGTACTACATCCAGTGTGAGAAGAGGTGCACTACATTCAGAAGAACAAGAAGTGCACTACATTCAGTGTGAGAAGAAGTGTATTACATCTGGTGTGTGAAGTAGTGTACTACATCCAGTGGGAGAAGTATGCTACATTTGGTGTGAGAAGAATTGTACTACATCCAGTGTGAAAAGAAAGGCACTACATTCAGTGTGAGAAGAAGTGTACTACATCTGGTATAAGAAGAAATGTACTACATCCAGTGTGAGAAGAAGTATACTGCATCTGGTGTGAGAAGAAGTGTACAACATTCTGTGAGAGAAGTGTACTACATTTAGTTTGAGAAGAAGTGTTCTACATCCAGTGTGAGAAGACGTGTTCTACATCCAGTGTGAGAAGAAGTGAACTACAAGAAGTGTATTACATCTGGTGTGTGAAAAAGTGTACTACATCGAGTGTGAGAAGAAGTGCACTAAATTCAGTGTATGAAGAAGTGTACTACATCCGATGTTAGAAGAAGTGTACTACATTAAGTGTGAGAATCAATGTAGTACAAGAACTGCAATACATCTGGTGTGAGAAGGAGTGTACTACATCCAGTGTGAGAAGAAGTGCACTACATGCAGTGTGAGAAGCAGT